>NW_009953077.1:2089294-2173746 GCF_000747805.2 Chaetura pelagica | reverse complement strand
AGATTTGGGGGGGGGGGGGGGAATTTTTTTTAATTCCCTGAAATTCCTAATTAGTTTTCACATGTCTGGTCTGAACTTCAAGTCCCTGGGCTACAAACAAGTTCTTTGTGCTCTCTCCATGAGAGAGCAGCATAAATAGAAAAAACACATCCAAGTCAGAAGGGTGTGTGATGCTTGCATTCAAGAGCTAACGGAAAAGAGAGGAATTAGAAGGCTTGATCTTGGTGAGAATTCAGTTACATTTTTCCTCTGTCACTTAAAAGATTGAGTCAAGGGACTTGACTTTTCTTGTTGGCCACTGTCTGCTCAATACAAGTACCAGCAGGAGTTCTAGTGGGTAGATGCAGATCAACTTTTATTCTTACAGTGGCTCCAGATGGCAGAGACGTTTTCTTAGGTCTCATTCTGGCAAGGACCATCAGCAGGAGTTGGATAGTCTGGGCTGTGACTCACTCCATTGTATTCAACAGCATTAGTTATATGGGTGTAAAGTTAATACTCTTAATCTCTGCAGGATCAGTGTCTTGGAGGGATTGGTTTTCTTTGCAGCAACAATGATAAGAAGTATTGCAACTCTGATAAGATATCAAAGTGGTTTTTACCTGCCTTTTCAAAACCTAATTTGAAAACAAGAGAGTGGTGGGTAAAATAATGCACTCAGGATAAACTTTAAATATGTTTCAATTTAAAGGTACAGCTTTGGTAAATCTTGTTGGAATACAATCCCATTTCTGTACAGACCTTCTTGCTTAAACATGCCTAAATAAGAATAGCAGAATGAACAAGTACTTGGGAAAACTTAATGTCAAAATAATCTTCCTCCCACTGGTGCATGTTTTTGTTATGTAAGTTAAAGTAAACTTAAATGTTTTCTGTGTAGGTAGCTTTCAAATCACATGAGAAAAGGGACTGATGAATATAGTGTTCTCCTTCAAGCATGTGACAACTTGCTATTTTCTTTCACTCACATATTCCTGGAAAGCTGGGGCCTTCCTCCAGGAGTGCTCTGTAGGCTCTCGCAGATTGTTTGCGTAAGAGAAGCAATGGGGGTACAGACTTTGCTGTTCCACTGCAAAATAAAGAGCAATAATGCAGCAGTGTTGTCAGCTTGTTACCTCTGCTGCACATTCTCTGTCTACGTATTCGTGAGAGAAGACAGTTTTCCTAATGTAGGAGTTTTGTTCCTCCTGCCTGTGCAAATCAGTGACTTTTGCTGATATCGTTGCACGCTCTGTTTGCACACAGAGAAGAGCACAGATTCCTTGGCAGATCCTACTCTGTTCTTCTGTTCAAAGCCTTTCATAAGGGCAAAAGAAATGATCCTTTTCCTTGTTTATCTTTTCCAGTTGCCTGTGTCTGGCAATTTGATTGACCTTTATGGCAACCAAAGCATGCCTCCTCCAGGACTAAACATCAGCAACTCGTGTCCAGCCAATCTTCCTAATATAAAAAGGGAGCTCACAGGTAAATATGTCTTTAATACCACCTTGGAGCAATAATAGAATTGTTTTGAATTCAGGTGATATTGGACATAATTTCTGTTACGTGAAAGAATATGTGGATGAATAGTTGCTTTTTGCTTTCTGGACCATTTTTTAGCAGACCTGTTAGTTCACAGTGCAGTTGTGTTCCTGTGTGGCCATGTGTGTTCACTTTGGCAAATTAAGATCAAGTCCCTAATTGTTGCCAGGAAAACACTGTGTCACAGGGAGCTTCTGTGCATGTCTTGCAGAGTTGTTTTCTAGTTTGGGCTTATCGTTTGCTCTGTCAACGCCAAACTTTTAACAAATTCACATCTGGAGTCTCTGTGGGATTCAAGTTGAGGAATGTTACAAGTTGAGGCTTTACTCTGGCTGGGGAGGGCAGCAGTGAACAACCAGGCTGTTCTAACGTGAAATCTGGATGCTTAGATCCTCTAAAATGTAAAATTAGACACTCAAGAGAGAGAATATGCATCTCTTAATTTAAGTGAAAATGAAGAGTCCCAAACACTTCTTGTTCTGTAGGTTCTTCCAGCAGTGATTTGAATAAACCCTTGGGAGGCAGGGGGAGGGGGGAGACTAAAAGCCTTTTTCTCTCAGCCATGTATGTAGAGAAACTAACTAGTTGGACAGATGAAATAAGAAGTTTTGTTTTCTCGAGCATGTTTTGGTTTTGCTGTTCTGCTTCACTTGAAAGGCTATAACCACATGTAGGGTACAGTAAACAAAGTAAGCTTGTCTACAGGAGGAACAAATGGAGATCCATCCTAGAACCAATGACAAAATCATCTTAATACACAGAAATGGCTGTTCTTCAGCCCAGCAGGGAGCCACACTGTAGGCAGCATGGTAGAGCCATAGTTTTGTCCTTGTCTGACATATTTCTGGATTTATGTTGTGAAAACTCACAGGCTGACTCAGTTGCAAAGCAGGTTCTGGGCATGAATTACTTTAAGGAGAGCAGTTTTAATAGCCCAGGAGTTAGCTTCTCAGGAGGAAATATCAGAGCTCTGAGCTGGCAAATATTTGCATTTATATGACTGTACAAAACGTCATTTCAAATAAAGACACCCAAGCTGCACAATGATTTCTGAGTGTTAGAAAAAGAAAAGCTCTTGAAGTGATGAAACTTCATTAAGAGGTGAATGGCAGGGATGAGAACTACTCAAAGTTCTGCATTACAGGCAATTTCATTGCCCCCATTACAGAAAGTTAAAGGTGGCTGTAGGTGGCAAACTAAACATGCAGGTGGTCTTATGCAAGTCCTCAGTACCTCAAAATAGATCTGAACTAAATTATGTATCTATGTGCTACATTCACCTGTACAGAGAAACAATGCAAATTAGTGCTTCTGTCCAAGATATATACTAGCAGATTGCATTTAATTTAGGAGTGGTTTAGGAATTAAACTCAAATTTTATAGCAGTTGCTTTGACATTGATCTGGCCAAGCCTTTGTGCAGAAATCACTATTGCTGGTGCTTTCTGCCAGCCAGTGATTTTAAAATCAGCATTTTAGTGCAGCCAGGGGTCTTTTGGTTCTCCATTTCCTGATTTTGCTGTTGGAACTTTCCTTGCTGTATTTAAATCTAGCATCTGTCAGAAACCTTCCTCCATCCTACTGTATCAATATCAAAATTATGAAGAACCAAGGGAATTTAACAAACTTAGTTATGCTTTTGCCTGAAGTATTGTATGCTGATGTCTGATAATCATAAAATGTCTTGGGTTGGAAGGGATCTCTGAAGGTCATTTAGTCCAACCCCCCTACAATAGGCAGGGACATCTCACAGTAGAACAGGTTGCTCAGAGCCCCATCAAGCCTGACCTTGAATGTTTCCAGGGGTGGAGCCCCCACCACCTCTCTAGGCATCCTTTTCAAGTGATTCACCACCCTCAAGTTAAAGAACTTTTTCCTAATGTCCAACCTGAATCTACCCTGTTCTAGCCTAAAACCATTACCCCTTGTCCTGTAGTTACATGCCCTAGTGAACAGTTCTTTCCCAGCCTTCTTATAGGCTCCTTTCAGGTACTGGAAAATCTCTATAAGGCCCCCCCAGAGTCTTCTCTTCTTCATGCTGAGTGTGTAATAAATGTGTAGAGCAAGGCTCAGAACAGCTCTGAGTGGAGGAGACAACTGATACGCAGCATGGTTGTTGTTACTTTTTGCTTTCCTGAATCAAGGACTGTTGTTTTCTAACAATGTTGCTAATAAAGGTGTTGAATTTTTCATCTTATTTCCATATAATGAGGGCATTAGTATAGCTGGAAAACGCAGTCTTTTTCATTGGTCACTTAAGTTATCCCTTGAGTCTTGTAGTGACGTGCAGGCACGTGCCACAGGAGGAGGCAGCCTTAATTTGGGTGAGTAGAGCCTCTGACTCCTGGCTGCTTCACATCCTGCTCAGGGAGCAATGCCATAAGCATCTGGTTCCTCTGGTTCAGGCTCTGCTCCCTGCGTTGCTGGCCGCGTGTGAGCGGGGGAGAAGGGATGTTCTATTTCAGCAATTTGTTGTCCTCAAAGACCTTGCTGAATCAGGGCCTCCGTGGGAAACGTTCTCCTCATGGAAGTGATGTGGGAAGGGATGCTCCACAGGTGCAGGGATGTGAAGTTCAACACCAGTGTTGGGTTTTGGCACTCACTGCCCCCCCAGCTCCATGGAATGGGTGCGATGATTGGTTTGGCAAAACCCGACCAGGTTTCCTGTGCAGATGTTTCACAGACCCACACGTTGTGTTTGAATGACTTTCATTCTAATTACTTCATTCACATGCACAGCATGTATTTTTCCTGCAGAGTCAGAAGCAAGAGCGTTGGCTAAGGAGAGGCAAAAGAAGGACAATCACAACTTGAGTAAGTTTTGGTTCTTCATGTTTTGCACCAATTTTAGCACTGATTTTAGGCGTCCACTGTTGGAATGTGGTGATCAAAATCTGAACGAGACACTGCATGTGGTATATAGTCCCAGTTCCTTTTGTTGGGCCCATAAAACAAATATCTCCCAATTTTTTGTGAAATGTGTTCTTAAATCTAGTATTGATTTATAAACTCTGCTTTTATTTTTTTAATAATCTGAGTGAATAGGAGGTTGTCACTAATGGAATTAAGAGGAACAATATCCAGTGGCTTTTAATAAATCTACTTTGCACGATTTAGCCATTATTTTTTAACTTAATCTAAAAGATTAGATATGTGGTCAACTTGTGACTTTAAGCATCAGTGTGTGCCCTCACTGTGGCAGTTTTATAAATTCTATTTTTGAAAGGAATGTGTATTTCCAAGTTGGAAAACCCCCGACATTTTCATTAGCATCTTATGATTTAAAAGATCCTTAGGTTGTCCTTTTATACTTTGTATTACTAGAAAAAAAAAGTTCTTTCATGCCTTGAGCTATTCAGAAGCCTTTTCTGTAACATGAAAAGCTAATGCAGGAAAACAGGTATTTAAGTTTGACTTCTGGATCCTTAAAATGTTGCATTTGAAAGAGTATTTTTAAGAAGAATCTATACATTTTATTCCTTTTCCTGCTTTGGGATTTCCTTGAGCATCTAAATTTTTGTCCCTGAGTTTGTCTGTGGTGCTCTTCCCTAGGAAAGCATCCCTTTCTCAGTTGAGACCTACTAACACAGCCATCCTGGTTTTTAGAGTCTCAGTTGAACTCTGCCACTTGAGCAGTCCCACGTGTTTGCAGTGTAGCCACAACTTCTGACTTAGCGTCTCTGTATGTGGGAGAGCAAAAGAAATTACTCTGCCACTGGATTTTAAGCTTCAGGCAAACATTTCAAAGGCACTTAAAGAAGTCTTAGATGAAACACTTTATATGTTGTAATTAAGTGTGAATATTACTTGTAACATTTGTGCTGTTTTTCCTAAAGTTGAACGAAGAAGAAGATTTAATATTAATGATCGTATAAAAGAACTAGGCACTTTGATACCCAAGTCAAATGACCCGTAAGTATAATGTGCCCAAGGAGACTGTGGGAGGGAAATGTTAGAAGAGAGAACAATCCTAAGGGAGAAAGAGAATTCACACAAAAAATTAATTCTGAATTTTCTTGTGTGATCCTGGCACTTCATGATGGTACAAATGCTTGAAGGTTCCATTATGTTTTATGAGGATTGTTTTGTGGCTTATTTTTTGGATCTTAGGTTTATATTAATTTGATGATTCCTGTCACAAAACACTCACCATACCATTGTCCAGGAGCTCAGCATGGACCCTGGGATTTGGCAGGGCTGGGTTTGGTACTGGGACTGCCTGGCTGAGCAGCACAGACTTGTTAGGATGGGAAACCTTAGTCTGGTCTGGCTGCCTAGGTGGCTGCTTGTCTTGCTAAGTGATTCTTTCCATTTTTTAGATGTCATAGCTTGGCAAGACAGAACCAAGCCCTCTTTCTGTGAAATTACAGGGCAGTTCATCATATTCCCCTTCCCTTCAAGAAAAAAGAGGAAAATAAAGAGTGTAGTTGTGTGTCTGTTCACTAATAATTAGCCAGTGTTTATCGTAATTTCCCAGTAGTTCTTTTAGGTAATTCTACTGCTGCTAATTTGTCAAGGAACCCCTCTTGCTCTGGAGCTTGAAAATGTTACTTAAATCTGAATGAATGCTCCATGATGCTTTTGGGGAGAGTTTCCATTAAGGCAGCTGGCCGTCGAGCAACTCCCAGCTGCACTTCAGAGGCTCTTTAGCTTACTCTAAAGCAAGCAAGACAATATTGCACAGTATCAGCCTATGGGAGAGGTGGATCTTTGGTCTGAGAGTCTGCAGTAATCTGGTGGGTTTTACTTAAATAAAGTAAGATGATGATGCAGGGGAGAAAAGGATGCAGGCAGCCCCTCTCTCTAAAGCAAATGTGGGAGAAGCAGTATGGGAGCCACATCCCCCCTGACTGAAGAGCCATCACCCCCAGGCTGCAATGTGGCATTTTTCTTGTAGCCAGTTTTAAGCTGAAGCACTTGAATATGCTGCTGCCCTAGGCTTCTCTGACCGAGGCACAGCAGTGATACAGTGCCACCAGGAGGGCTGTTGCTTGCTGCTTCTGGGAAGCCAAAGGGCCTCAGGTCTTTCTCCTACAGAAGGACCGAGTGTTTCCTTTTAAGTATGTCCCCAGGTGAAATCAGGCAGGGCACAGATAGTCAGCTGGGCTGTGTCCCTGAAGAGTCCTGTGGGGTTTTGTGGTGTTGTCTTCCAGCCTTGCCAGGAAGTGATGAGGGGTGACCCTGGTCATCTTTGCTCTGCGTGGTCCTAAGTTGTGCAGTCACAGGGGGTGGGACTGAGGGGATGTTCACAGGGCAGCCCCTGGGCTCTGTGCCCTGGGCTGGCTGCTGTGTGGTGACCGTCTGGCCACCTCTGCCTTCTGCATTCATCAGCTTGGAACCAGTATTAGCCAGGTGTTATCTATATAGGTGTAATCATACCTGCCCATGGGAAGGTAGTGGCTATAAAATAAAGCTTTTAAACAAGCTCCCTGAAAGCATTAACCCTTCCTTTTTTTTACTGATCTCAAAGGGACATGCGCTGGAATAAGGGAACTATCCTGAAGGCATCCGTGGATTACATCCGTAAGCTGCAGCGGGAGCAGCAACGCACCAAGGAGCTGGAGAACAGGCAGAAGAAGTTGGAACATGCCAACAGGCATCTGCTGCTCAGAATACAGGTTTGCTGAGAAAGACCCTGCAAATGCTCTCGATGTTGCGGTGTGTGACTGCAAATTGTGGCATCTGAAGCTTGTTTGTAGGAGTGTGGGTTAGAAGGAACCACTGCTTCAGTTAATGGTGGCCAAGGCTGAGATGTCTGCTGAGGGTTTTCTAGAAAAAAAACAGGATACATTAGTGTGAAAAAAAGAAGTAATGCCACTAGTGCTAGTAAAGCACTTAAGACTGGTCTATTTTAGTTCTACTATGAGCAACAGAAGTTGCAAGCCATACTATAAGAAACATTTTTATGGTCTTTTTCCTTTTTTTGGGGGTGCCAGACCTAAGGAATTGGGACTTTATATATGGTTTATTTGTTGATAGTGATTAAATTCAGTTGAACTGTTTGGGAATATGTTCACTTGAGATGTCTTGTTTGTGGAGGGTTTTTTTGACCTGTAGCTTTAGTACTTGTTTTTCCTTCTGAAGCAGCTTGAGATGACTGGCAATAAATAAAATCTTCTAGGTCCTATCAGTCAGAGGATCTCTGCAGATTACAGTCTTCTACATCTGCTCTCTTATTTCATCTCTCCGTCAGCCCTTCTCTCTGATGCTCTGCAGGAATCTGTCATCTGCTTTTTGCTGCTTACAGGACAGAATGGACAGGAAGAGCAGCACTGGTGACAGACACCACAGCACTGTATCTTGAGTTTCCTGTTGGTATCTGGGGGACTGTATTTAATGTGGAGACTGCCCTGGCTTATCTGATAGCAGTTGCAGAGAAGTGCACCTCATGGAAGTGCTCCAGGAGTTTTTCAGTAGGACAGGCAAGAGTGTTGAGCTGGGTTTTATTCCCACAGAGCTGCTGTGGTTGGTGGTTATCGTTGTTCCTTGAAGTCTGTAGGACTGTAAAACAGTCCTCAACACTGAAAAGCAGTAGGTGGCATGAATATTTTGTCTGTGGCTTGTTGCCTCATGAGATTCACCCAGGCTTCCAGCAGCCTGTGTGACACAGATGTAGGGGTGAGAGCTCCATCTCTAGTGGATTCCTTTGCCTTCATCTCGAGCTGGATAGGAAAACTTAGCCTTGCACCCTACACAGCTTTTGTTGTCAACCCTGTTCTCCAGGTGGACAGAGATAGCTGGATATCCACCCCCTCCATAAAAGGCTAATTAAAGAATATCTAGGCTTGAGTGTAAGAACACATAATGTGGAGACAGTGAAGTCCCAGATTCTCCTGTTGCTGCTCCCTGCAGTGCACACAGCCCAGCTCTCTGCAGCCTGTGGTGTCAGACACCCCTGAACCACAGCCTGGCTAATCCACAAAGGAGATAATGAAGCTAGAAATACCTGAGAGCCAAGTGTGGCAGTAAACAGCTTTAAAATAGAACAGGCTGGGATGAGCTTCAGTGCTGGTTTTGTAGTTCACTGAGCAATCTGTTTGCTTAGAGTGAGAGGATAAAGATGCATGACCCCTCTGCAAAGCAACATCAAGAAGTGTTATTTCAAAGCTAAGTCAGATCATTTTTTAAGCATCTTTCATCTTCCTTTGCATTATCCATCTGCTCTGGCTCCTTCTTCTATCAAAACAACATAAAAAACAGACCCTTGAATAACGGGCAGTACATCTGGCAGCAAATAACCTAAAGTCTGTATTTTCTCCTTTTGTGTTGATTAAGCACAGAGTAATGTTAGCTGATGGAAGAAGTGCTTCTTTCTTCCACCTTCTCTGTTGATCTTGCAGTGTCAATACAAGCTTGTTCTCTTAGCTTGAAAATGGAAAAAAGGCAATTAATCAACCTCAGTGACAGGAATATCCAGAAACTGTACAATCACAACAGTGATTGTGATTGCCTAATATAAAGTATAAGTAGAAGCAAAACACCTCTCTTACTGCTGCATTTAGAAAAGCGTATTTAAGTAGATTCTTCTATTACCTGTCTTCAGTCAAGTGCATCTCTATGATTAAATGTAAAGGTGAGATTTAAACTTTTTATGGAGATTTGAAGAATCCTGACTATGTGTGAAGTATGAAGCCTTCCTGTGACTTGCCTGTCATTTTTCAGTGCAGGAATAATGTTGCTCAGTTTTGGCTGATCTCTTTATTTCCAGCTCTACCAGACTTGTAGAATGAGAAATGCCCCTTCCAGTGTCTCAGCAGGAAATGACCAAGCATCATCTAGACATGCTCTGTCTTCACATACGGCTTTTTGGACACACATCTGTCCCTGGATGTGTTCAAGGAAAGGCTGGATGTGGCATTTAGTGCCATGGTCTAGCCAGTGTGGTGGTGTTAGGTCATAGGCTGGACTCGATCTTAAAGGTCTTTTCCAGCCTTGGTCATTCTGTGATACTAAGTGCATGCTTCTACTATTCTGTTGGGTTTTTTTCCAACTTTTAAATGCTTTCCCCACCTGTCCTGATGCCAGACTTGCCTGCTGTGGCACTGGTTTGAGAAAGAGCCCGGGGGAGGAATGTTAGCTTTCTGTGGGGTGCTGGGCTTTGTTTCTGGGGTGGGTTCTGAGGAGGAGTCGTGTTGTGTGTGGTGATGCTCATCCACCCCTTCATGAAATTAGTGTTCAGGTGAAGATCTGCAGAAGTGTACAAGGCGCAAGCTCTTGTTACTGTTGGAAAGGGAGGAAATTGTTTGCATCCAACAGAAGGATGCAAAGTTGCAGTGTAAGTTGCAGAACCTGAGAGCATGAGATGATGGATTTTGCTTTCGGATTTATTTTTTCTTAATCTGTCCCTTATGGTCCTTCACAGGAACTCGAGATGCAAGCTCGGGCGCATGGACTGTCCCTGGTTCCATCTACAGGCCTTTGCTCCCCTGATATGGTCAACAGGGCCATCAAACAAGAACCTGTGCTGGACAACTGCAACCAAGACATCCTGCCGCACCACACAGACCTGTCTTGCACAACCACCCTCGATCTCACTGATGGTACCATCACCTTCAGTGACAACCTCGGGAGCGTGACTGAACCAACTGGCACTTACAGTGTTCCTGCCAAAATGGGATCCAAACTGGAAGATATCTTGATGGACGATACCCTCTCTCCTGTCGGAGTAACTGACCCACTACTTTCCTCTGTGTCTCCTGGAGCATCGAAGACGAGTAGCAGGCGGAGCAGCGTGAGCATGGAGGACACTGACCATGCTTGTTAGCAAATACTTGGCACACCTTTCATAAACTGCTTTGTTTCTTGATCAGTAGATTAAACAGTTTACCTTTTGTAGAATTTTTTGATTTATTTTTTTTTCCCTTGTGCTTCATCAGTAGCCCAGTGTGTTTGCGTGTGTGTATATATTATATATATAGGATTTTTTTTAGATTTTTTGGTGAAGAAACTTGTATATTCTATTTTAAAGCTACCAACGCCTCCAAAATATTGTACAGCATATGTACAGTATCTGTGAACTGGATTCGCCAAGAACTTTGAACTGGTCAAATCCACTCAAAGCAATAGATTGAATTACACATGAAGAGTCTGTTTCTACTGGCGGGGAGGGGGGGAATCACAGAGGTGTAAATGCAAACTATTTACTTGGAAACAAAATGTATAGTTAAAAGAATGTACAGAAACAACAACAATAAGTCCAAATTTGTAATTGTATTAATTGAATAGTGCTGCCTTAAAGATACAGTGTCCCTCAGATGTTGGTCTTTACATGACAAGTGTTTAGGGAAATATACCCACCCTACTCCACTCAGAATACAAACAAACAAAAAAAGGTATTAAGACATCCTGGTTGTGTTGATTGTGAGAGGGAGAGGGGAGTCTCTTTCTCAGAGTGCTCTTTAATTGTACTCTGAGCTGATTTGAGTTTTCCTTTTGATCATGATTCCAGTTTTTCTCTTAGATTTTTAGTTTGTTTTGTAACACGTGTTGATGGCTTGATGAGAGGAAACCAAGCAGGAGCACTGTAAGTTGGTAGATACACTCTTTGGACAAAAAAACCCACAACAATTGATACATTTTATCAACTGGGCACATTACGTTGTACATATCTAATTGGCTTTATTTTTTTTTTTTAATTGCATTGTACAGTTTCTTTTGATTTGCATGGATTCCTTAGTTATCCTCAACTTTTTGTTTTAAATATATTTGTATTTCATTTGTAAGATTTTTGCCTCTTAATATTGCAAGAATTTTTTGACATTTTTAAAACTCATTGGAAGTTTTCTGCGTTCTTTGTAAACACTTGAAAGGAAGCTTTTATGCAGGGTTCTGTGTTTTAAGAGAGATTTTGAGAATATTTTGTATATTACCGTCTCACTTTGAACATGTTTTTAAACACATTTAAGGTAGAGTATAAATTTAGATTAGGTAATAAAACAACTCTGTAGAGAAACTGAACTTACATATTTATTTTTAGTGATACAGGAGAAAAAAAAAAAAAAGTAGTAATATGCTTGGAAACATAACTATGTAGTTAATATACCCGTTATAGTAATTTGTGTTTTATTTCAGCACTGGGGCTGACATAAGAAAAACAAAAAAGAAACAAAAAAAAAGAGTAAATTACTGTATCTGCAAATAACTGTTACTTGATAACAATGTTATTAATTTTTAACATGCAACAATGTTGTACAAGTAGTTGGGTGCATTATCTACTCAAGTGTAGTCCTATGCAATACTGGTAGTTATACTCGTATTATATCAAGCCTGGGTGTTTGAGAGGGGTGACCTGTGGTGTTAGGGGCTGGATGGAGTGGATGGATTTCTCCAGAGCAGCCTAGAGCTGACTTGCAAGCGGCAGGCGGGCGAATCCCGTTCGGAATGAAGTGCCTTAAACTCTAGTTGTAGTCTTCCTGGACTAGCACTGACTGACGTGTGGCGTAGGAGGGAGCTTTCGGGTGGTGTGTTCCAGGACGCTGGGGTGTAGCGTGGTGCCTACGTAGAGAAAACAAGAGCTTCCCATTCTCCTTTGTGCTACGCTGGGAATTACAGAGGGTAAGTGAAACGGTTAGTGATGGGAGGGCCAGTGTGGCAGGTTCCTGAGGAAACCTTGATGGCAGCAGCTGGTGTTCAGAAACCAAATGTGAACTGGGCAGCAATGGGACAGCTGGGGACAGGGTCGACAGTTCCCGGAGCTTAAGGCCCGGCTGGCTCAGCTTCCTCCAAAGGGTTTCCCTGTGGAGGGCTTCTTGGAGTGTCTCCTCCCAGTGCCGGTGGCTGGGGGCTTGGGGGGGACAGGGTTTGCTGCTCTGCTGCTCCAGGGTCTTGCTGCTGAGGTGCTCCAAGGTCTTGCTGCTCCAGGGTCTGCGTTGCTGTTGCTCGCTCTGTGGCCGCTGCTGACCGTGCCCGGCCACCTCCCTTCCCGCTTGAGCAGCGAGCTGTGTGTTGGTGTTGATGCAACCACCAGGTTGTGGCTTTTGGTTCTTTGAGTTTTAATTTTTTTTTTTTTTTTGAAGGAGGAGCTGGAGTTAGCTTTTAATGATGACTCTCCCCCCCACGCCCCAGACAGCTTTTGGGAATGTGTCTTTCCTAGGGTAGTGAAGCTCTGGCCCAGGGCAGGCCCCGGGACACTGCAGGATGTGCTGCAGCCATCATGGTCCTTAGGCAAGGAAATCCCCTGCCAGGCAGCTCTGCTGTGATTAGCTCTGAGTTGAGTATGTGGGTACAGGCTTCTGGTGCTGCTGTTTGGTAATGGTGACAGGTAAAGAAAATCAGGGCTGTCAAATGCTTGTAGCTGTAACACAGGGTTGCATTACCCTTCCCCATTGAAATGGAACAGCTCTGCAGCAAAATCAGGGTGTGCACGCTTGAGTGTAGTAGCTGAAAACCACTGAATAGATTGAATAAGGCTTTGGTTTGGTGCCTGTGCTGGGCATTCAGAAATTCGAGTCTAGACTGTGGTATATAAATATTTTTTCAAGACTTGAAACACTGGTACTTGCTGGCAGCCTCGACTGATATTTGGCTCCATGCTGTGTGGGGATGAGTTAGGATTCAAGGAAAACCGTTGTATCAAGAGCTGGATTTCTTGATAAAAGTCACTGTGACCCCAGCAGCTGTGTTTTGTGGTTCCTGTACGTTGTGTCACTCGGGGGTAACATGACTCAGTTGTGCCCTGCTCACTCCTCACCCTCTGTTTCCTTAGGTTACAGCCCTCCTCTGAGTTTGACCAACCTTTGAGTGGCAGTATGTTGGGACTGTGGTGGTGACATCTCAAGGAGACACAGACTTCTAGGCAGGTGCAAACTGGAGATGGCTTTGCCTGTTTACTCATGGAGGAACATGTGGCTGTGAGGTTTTGCAGGGGATCGATGGTAGAGGCCAGAGACAGTGTTTAGAGGCAGAGTTTGGCATGAACTAGGTGGAGTGAGATGGACAGAAGTTGTTGCCCAGTCTGATGGTGGTGTCTTGAGGGACACTGGGCTGGCTGTGGCTTCCCTGAGTGAGTGGACAGGATACCTACCAGTTGTCACTTTGCCAAAGCCGTGCAACAAGCAGGAACATGCAGAGTACCATGAAGTTCTTCCTTTACTGCTTTTGGTCTACAAAGCAATATTTAACTCTTACAACCTGTAAAAGTAAAAAGAAGGTACATGAGGAAAGCACAAAGCACAAAATAATGCACTTACATTTATGTTGTTTGACATAAAATGCACTGGGGGGGGGAAGCTGATGTTGATAATAGTATAAATACCTATATTTCTTGAAAAAGTGACATTAATTACTGCCTCTTGCTATGATGCTTGGTACTGTAATGTTGATATTCATCTGCTGTTGACTGCAGCAATAATTTGTGTATGGTCCATAGCACTGTAAATTATGGATCAATATTAATGTATCCAATGAAATAATTTGAACTGTTGTTCTTGATAGATGGATTAAAGCATTTGGTTTTTCACATATGTCTGTGTAAGCCACTCGTTTTCCATGTAAGTGGATCATGTCTGTGCGTTTGAAGTCCCAGCAGTGCTCCTGTGTTTGTGACCTGGCAGTGGATGTGTCTGTGTCCCTGAGCTGGTGTCAGTCAGCAGCCCTGGTTGCTTCAGAGCTGTCTGGTTGTGTTGTGTTGTGGTAGCACAGGGGGGATGGAGCTACTCATCAGGCTCCACTTGGGCTTTGCAAGTACCCACCAAAGCAGATAGAGCCAAAACTTGCTGTTCAGGCTAAGGGACAAAACAGGTGGACACAGGAAAATGGCATTGCCCCTTGCTCCCCACCATCTGCCCTGTGATGGAATGGGTGAGGTCTTTGGGTACCAACACTTCTGCCCTGCTGCCTCTCCTGTGAGGTCACTCACCCCTACAGTCCTCCACAGAAGCACCTCACCACCTTCTCCAGCTGACATATACATGGAGACATCCCGATCCTCTCTCCTCTGAACCTTCTGCTCACCAAACATGCAAACAGCTGCTGCTGGGTTGTGCTGCAGCTCATGCTGGATAGGAGCTAGCTAGGGTCTTGTTTGTCTTCGCATCTTCATGATTTTTCCCTGTCTCTGTTGCTTTCATCCCCTCTGGTCCTGTTCTTTGACAGGCTGTTGCTTGATGTCCCCACAGCGTGGAGTACTCACCGTCTCTGTGAATGTTGCTGCAGCAGCAGTGGTGCTCAGTATGAATTATCTCATGGGCTTTAAGCCCAGATTACAAATAACAGAAATTTTAAATTTGGCCTGTGTCTTGAAAATCTGATGCCTGATAGGAGTAGGAAATACTCAGTAGAAAATAATTCAGTTGCAATTAAAAATTACTGGCTGTCCTGCATCACAAAATTTAAAAACCAACCAACCAAAAAATGCTGGGCAAAGCTACCCAGCCCTGCTTGGAATGGAGTAGAAAAGCCCTGTGCCCTCTACATTGAAGATATACAAGATGAAGTTTTCTAGTGTTTCCAGCAGGCTTTGTAGTGCTATTCCTTTAGAAATTCAGCACAGTGTTGGAATGTGACATTTTAGTACTGCAATGGGAAATCTATTTGCCTGCAGCCTAGGATATAATTTCTAATTTGAATTTTTTAGATGTGCTTTGGCTTTTCTTTTGGTGGTTGGTTGTGCCAGCACAGTCTTTTGGGAGTGAGTTTCTTGGTTTTGGTGGAAGCAGCTCCAGGTTTTGGCTGGGTTGCAGAACCCGGGAGGAGGAGGGAGAAAAACTATTATGGGGGTAATGGCTGTAAGTTACTCAATGTGTGTCAGCCTAGAGGTGGTAGCAGGTCTGCATAGAAGCCTTTTGGTTCCTTTAGACAAGCCTGAAAAATTCTATGTCGGGTAAGAAAATGGATGTTAAAAATAAGGCTGCCAGTGCTTGGTGGAGTCTGTTTTGCTGGAAAACCCCATGGCCAGGCTGTGGGATGCTGCAGGGCTTGGCTGCACAGTGTGGTGGCACCTGCCACCATGTCACCACACTGTGCTTTCCTTCTGAAGAGACACCTGGGAGCTCGGCAGCTCCCAGTGCTGGTAAGAAGATGGTGATTGCTCTGCCTCAGCGAGTTCAGTTCCTTAAAATTGCAGCGGAATGGCTTGAAAAAGTGTCCTTTACTTATTAAAATTAATAAGGCTTAATGAGATGTTGGCTCGCGGGTTAAGGAGGAGTGCACTGACCATTGCCGTGGTCTTTACCTGTCATCCAAAGTGTGTCTTATTTGAATCTGCTCTATTTTTAACTAAGTTTTTGAGAGCAGCTGTCCTACGGGTGTGTGTTGAGGCTCATGTCTCCACTGAGGCCCAAAGCTGCAGTTTTTATTTTTTACAACTTTCTCACCTAGACTATAAAGGAGCAACCCCATTCCTGTGCTTCCCAGAGCTGAGACGCTGTTGTGCTCTATGGACAGAGTGGGAAATGATGGTTCCTGCAACACACCTCCATGTGAAATGCTGTCCAAGAGCTGGGCGAGGCAATGAGAAGGCTGCTAAGGTCAGTAGGGTGAGCCAGGGCATGCAAAGCATCTAAATGTTGATTGCTCTTTTATTGTCTTTCTAAAAATCACCATGGGGTTGATGTGCACAGCTGCATATTGTGGATGCCATCTCTCAAGTTACAAGTGATAGAACAAGAGGAAATGGCTTCAAGTTGTGCCAGGGGAGGTTTAGATTGGGTATTAAGAAAAAATTTCTTCACCAGAAGGGTTGTCAGGCACTGGAACAGGCTGCCCATGCAGTGGTAGTGTCACCATCCCTGGAGGGATTTAAAAGATGAGAAGTGGTGTTGAGGGACATGGTTTAGTGGTGAACTTGGCAGTGCTGAGTTAATGGTTGAACTTGATGACCAGAAAGGTCTTTTCCACCCAAAACAATTCTGTGATTCTATGCTGCCTTGAAGGAGCTGTGGGAGAAATCCCTACTGCCTGAGGTGCCTGCTGTGGGCAGGGGAGGTACACTGGGTGTCTGGGGCAGCTGTGGAACAGTTCAAGGCTTTGGGAGCTGGGCACAGCGGTCACCTCGTGCACCCGTGAGTGGGGAGGCCACAACTGTGTGGGAGGGAGGGCGAGTGCCTGGCTCCAGCTTGAGGCCTGGCATCCGAGTGTCGTGCTGGTCCCACGTTGCAGGGCCAGGCTGTGCTGGGCTCTGGGATGTGCTTCAGGGTTGGGTCAAGGCGACACACAGCTTGGCAGGCCTCTGCTCTTCCTCAGATACTTAGCCTGCTGTCTGGCCCTTCAGCAGAGCCTCTCCAGAGCTCCCTGCTCCCGCTGGCTGCTCCTCCCTGCCTTTGCAGGCAGCAGGCGTTGGACATGAATTAAAAACTGCAGGGAACAGCACACTCTGGTGGGGCTGCATCGTTTCTTGCTGCCTGCGAAGCTCCGCGGAGCACAGATCTCCTGGGGCAGCACCGACCCGGTGATGATCTCAGTGGAGAGTGTCCATCACCCTCACTGTAAAGAAGTTTTCCCTCATATTTAAATGGAACTTCCCCTATTCCAACATGTACCCATTGCCCTTCATTCTGACACTGGGAACTGCTGAGAAGAGCCTGTCTCCATCTTCCTTGCACTCGCCCTTTAGCTACTTACATGGATTGATAATGTCTTCCCTCAGCCTTCTCGTCTCCCAGCTGAAGAGTCCCAGCTCTAGGAAATGATTTCTCTGACCTCTAAAGTAATTTCTTTCAAACAAATCCATGAAGTTGTGCTGTGGAGAACCCAGCTGGGTCCCACACAGTCCCCTTTTCTCCTTGGAGTAATGGTGTCATCCAAGGTAATAAGAAAACAAGGAGATTTTAGGTCTAATGGTAATAGTTCCATTTGATAAAGCAGGAATTAAATCTAAGCCGAATAAATGGAGAAAGAATTACATTCATGCTAGACCTTAAAAAAAAAAAAGAAAAAAACACAACAAAACAAAACACTGCAAAAAATGAGGTGTATTTTAAAAAGTCGCTGTTAATTATTAATAATATTTTCCACCTCTTTCTCTTGATCTTGCAGTGACAAGCCAGGCAGAGGCACTCTTTGTCAGACTCTGAAGCAATTTAGCTGCTGTCATGTGCCTTTCTTGATACACACCTATTAGTCACACAGCCGTTTTGTGTTCTTTAGCATATTTTAGTATATAATTAAAAATGTGGCTGTCTGCTACTAAGCAACCAAGCATGCCAGGGATTGATTGTATTCTGTCACCCATGGCAGAAGGGAGGGTGAAAAATAATAATCATGTGTTCACTTTTCAGTCTTAATTGCGCTCCAGCTCCTCTGATATGTTGTTACACACGCGCCGGCTCTGCAAGCCAGAGGCAAAGCCAACATGTGGGAGCGGTTGGCAGGTGACCTGTGGCCACGTTGCTGTCACCAAGAGCACATCGGTGTTAGGTGGTTTGGGGACTCTTCTGGGTTCAAGGCAGCTGAACCCTGCTAAGGTGCTGCTTGGCTTTCCACGTGCCTGAGGAGCTAAATGCCTTTGGACCCCTGAGAGTCAATCCCTGGACATTTAACGTAAGCAGCACAAGTTGATGTCTTGTAGCTCCTCCTTGTAGGTAGATGGGAGTGAATGAACCAATGTTTGATGGTCTGGAAACAGGAGAAAACTCCATTGATAGCCACAGGCTTATTTAACTCAGGGTGTTAGGTTATTTCTATGGGAAGATGTGGCTCTGAGGATGTGCTCTTGTGCTGTTTGCTGCAAGGGCCCTGTGAGAAGTCTTCTTAGTAAGGTGGTAGCATCTATGTGGAACCATGTCCTTAAGCTGGAGAAATGCACGGCTCTGAAGAAGGGATGAGGAAGTTTTTTTTGGTGTATTTTTAGGCATAGCTTCTCCAGGCTCAAGAGGAAAAGGGATTGATTATTTCAACTCTATTCCTCACTCCTCCAGTGCCCTTCCATCTCTCCAGCACGTTCAGGTGCACACAGGCACGCGGTACCTGCAGCAAGGGAATGGCTACTTTAAAAGTTTTCCAGATTTAACAGCTTTTATTAATTCAGCAAAACAGAAGCCAAGCACATCAGCAAAAACTGTTTTGTTTTGTTTTGTTTTCCTAGTTTGAATGAGCTGAGAAAACAGGAAGAACTCAGAATGCCAAAACCAGTGAAGGAGAGGAGAGAACCCACTTTGAATATTTGATACAGCATGGAGATTTTGTCTTTATGTGGTCTGTGAGCCAGATGCACCTACTGACTTCAGGGGTCCAACCCCAAGCAGTGGTGGGACAGAGCTGTGTAAGGCCATGGCAGCCCCAGGGTGGATTAACTAAATGAATGAGTAAAAGCCACTCACTTCCCCTGCAGGAGACAGTTTGCTATGAACTACGCCATGGGCACTTGGTGGTTTTACTTCTGAGCCATCTCTTGAGCACTAATGAATTCCCTTTCAAACAGAGCAATGGGAAGAGCTAAACCAAGTCAGATGCCAGCCTGTATCCCTCTTGTTCCACGCAGCTCTGGGTGTAGGTGGTTTCACAGGTTCTGCACTATTTATCTTGCTTAATATTCAGTCCTGCCCACAAAGTTACAATATTGAAAAGCTCCATCATGGGGCAGGACGATGGGGCCAGGCTGGCAGCTCTCAGAGAGTGGCTGGTTCCTCTTCCAGAGCTGTCTTGCAGTCCCTGACCCACAGCTTGTAAGCTCTTGCCAGGGTCTCTTCAGTAGTGTCATTGAATATCTCTGTAAAAATAAGACTTGTGGTTAATCAAACACCCAGAGGAGCTTTTCCTGCTTGCATACTCTAACTCACTAGAGGGGAGAGTAGCTCCTCCAAACAGTGTATGAGAGGCTGTTTGCTTGTGAGTGTGTAGAGACTGAATTTCATGGAAATTGTCTGGATGGATAGTAATGCAGGAGACCACAACCTGGTCCCATGCATTGCATCTATGTTAGGGTTTGGCTGGTTTGTTGTTGTTTCTTGGTTTGGTTTTGGTTTTTGGTTTGGTTCTTTTTGTTCGTTTGTTTGAGTTTTCTTATGAGTGTGTTTCACTCCAGATACCAAACACATACTGTTTAGCTTCTCAGGTATTGGCTCTAGGCACAGTAATGCATTAAATTCTTTTTGCCAAGCATTATTTAACAAATGTTTTCAAGTATAACAAAGGAGTAGTTTGTTTCCTTTTAACATTGTTGGTTTGTCTGCCAAAGCACTGTGTTTAGACTGTTGGTTTGCAAACACATTGGCAAAGTGAATTGGTCAGTCGTAAGGCAATTAAATGGGGCTCAGTCTAATCAGAAAGATCCCACGTCTCAAAAGGTTTTACAGAACCACAGAATGGCAGAGCTTGGGAGGGACCTCTGGAGAACATCTAGTCTAACCCACCTGCTAGAGCAGGATCCCCTAGAGCACCCAGGAAAGTATGCTCAGATGGATTTTGAGTGTCTCCGAGGACGGAGACTCCACAACCTCCCGGAGCCGCTTGTTCCAGTGCTCTGTTACCCTCAGAGCAGAGAAGTATTTTCTTGTATTTAGGTCAAACCTCCTGTGTACCAGTTTGGGACCACGTTCGTTGAGATGTTAAGAAAAGCACAAGTAAAACCGGAAACCACAGAACATCAGGGGACACTTTGCAGGGTGTCACTGAGGCACCTGCTCTCACGGGTGTCCCTCTCCCACCGTACCTGCCACGCCGAGGCCGGTGGGCAGGGGCATGCGGGGCTGCCCCCCGCTGTGCTTCAGACGTTCCATCAGGGCTCTCTTGATGAGGGGCCAGCTGCAGCCGCTGTGCCAGACCGGCAGCTCCAGGCCCTGCATGCACTGGATGATCTGCTCCTTCTCCTCGGCCGTGACGAGTCCCCGCGTGTAGGCCACGTATGTCATGAAGGCCATGTCGATGTTCACTGCTTCTCCGTGCATCAGCGACGGCAAAACCCTCTGAAACAGAGCAAGGCAAGTGGGGGAAAAAAAGGCTTGGGTTGGCAAATAGTACATAAGTTGGGTTTTTCACTTGTGCAAATTGATACTTGAGACTCGCTGGATGTTAGGCCCTTGTGGCTCAGGGGCTTGTGGGTGACCTCTTCACAGGTGATTAATTGCATGAAAAATCTCCCACAGGCATCCAGGATCTAATTCTCTTCCCATTCAAATCACTGAGAAAGAGCACCATGGGGTGGAGAGAAGAGTTCTGAATTAAGGTCTAGTTCTCCCCCAAATTCCTCAGTGGCTGTTTCTCCCCAGTAATCCAGGTCTCCATGCCTTTGCACTGTTGTAACTCATGTTGGTGATTTCTAATGGCTTCATTGAAATCTGTTAATCCCTGTGCTTTGGAAAGTGACTGGTAAGAAGCAATAACTGGCCTGTGGTCTGAATAGGAGACATGGGGGAGGATGTGGGGTGGGTGGGGGGTTGGAAATGGGGCAGGAAGAGTGTTCTCTTTACCCAGCAGGACCAGGCTGGGTGTGTTGGGTGGTCTCGGGTAATGTGCAAATCTGGAGTTCCACTCAGCTCCCTCTGCACAAATTTTTCATGCTGTTGATTGAAATATTTTATTTTTTAAAAGCAGGTGTTGAAATATTGGAGCTGTCACTCACCATTTCCAGCTCTGGGCTTATAACGTGACCAAAATCAACCAGCCTGTCCAGGTCATCCTCCCAGAGATTGGGAGCCAGCTCTTCCAGCATGGTTTCAATGGCAATCCTGGTAGTCTGCAGTGCAGCATCCCCGTGGTCAGCAGAGCCACTGTAGGACTGGAACTTAGTGTCCAGCAGGTATTTCCCATGGTCCTTGAGCAGGTCAAATAGCCCTTTGTGTTTCATGAGTGCCATCTAGGATAGAACGGAAATGTAATTAAAGATAATTATGTGATCCTAGTATGTGCCTTTGAAATGAAATGAAGATGTAGGCAAAAGCAGGGTGGAAATGTCCAGTGGGGTTCTGGTAAAACGCCAGAGGTGATGGGAGCACTGTTGGGCAAGTTCCCTTGCTACTGGACAGTGCTGACTGTACTCTGAGCTTACTACTTGCTCAGCAGTTTGTGATGAGCTTTGGCTGTTTGTGTGCCTGGCAGGAAACTCCTGATGGTCTCAGCTGCACGGTGGCCATCCTCAGGACAGGGACTGGATGGTGGACATCCACAGGAGAACTTTAATCCCTGAAATGGCTCTTTGGGCAAGGTTGGGTGGGAAAGCACTGCAATACGGGCAATGTTGAATGCCAGAAACCTTCACATATCCAGGGAAGTTCCTACTATACAAGCACTGAAAAATGCTACTGATTAACTCATTGCTAATATATTTCAGTAGTCTGAACTCTGCTTTATCAAAAGTTTTCAAAGCTCTCTAGGCACAAAACCTTTTACTGTGCACTTCCCAGGTAATTTTAGAAACAGAATTTTCCTCACAGGAGATTGATTGACCACACTCAACGTACCCCGCAAGGTAGGTGCAAATGATCTTGCAGATGATTAATCTCCAGGATAATGAACCACAAAGTCTCTGCCAGCAGTTCATTTGAGAGAGCTATGGATCAACATCAATGGGAAGATGCTGAGTATGTCTGGCCTTGAGTTTTGGAGTTTACTCCTCAGGTCTAGCTCTAAGCACTGTGTTTAAGGGATATTCTAACAAGTTTAGTAGCTCTAAAATGTATGTAGGCTCAATGAGAGTTTGAAATCTCCATTCAGCCTCAATGGTTCACCATAGTTTCTACAGGGCAGTTTATGCAATGCCATGGATGGTGCTGGACATCCTACCAGCATTGTGGCCTTTCGATACTTAACAGGGACTTACTAGAAAGATGGAACAGACTTTTTGGCAAGGCCTGTTGCAACAGGACAAGGGGTAATGGATTTAAATTAAAGAGGGTAGATTTAGACTGGCTGTAAGGAAGAAATTTTTTATGCTGAGGGTGGAAAGACACTGGCACAGGTTGCCCAGAGAGGTGATAGAAGCCCCATCCCTTGAAACATTCAGGATCAGGTTGGATGGGGCTCTGAGCATCCTAATCTAGCTCAAAGTGTCTCTGCTCACTGCTGGGGAGTTGGACTAGATAGCTTTTCAAGGTCCCTTCCAAAACCCAAATCATTCTATGATTCTATGAATACTGAAGTTGCAAAAGTTCATACCTTTAAAATTTCACCGAGGCCGTTGGAGATGTGTCGTCGAGGAATGCTCTGAATGAAGGATCTATCCAGGAAGCTGGCTACTGGGGGGGTGTAGCCCCCGAGCTTGTTCTTACACTGCAGGAAATTCACCCCATTCTTTGCCCCCACGCTGGCATCCACGTAGGAGAGGAGGGTTGTTGGGACCCGAATGTAGGGGGTGCGTCTCCTGTAGAGCGACGCGGCCAGTCCCACGATGTCCAGGCAGACCCCTCCTCCGATGGCGATGATGGGCTCAGTTCTCCTGTCAATGCTGAAGCTCTGGACTTCTTGCAAGATGTTCAAGACAAGGTCCATGGATTTTGTTTCTTCAGTGGTGGGCAGGGCGAGGATTTTGTGCTGCACGTTATTATCTTCAAAGTATTCTCTGACCTTGGAGCCATAAAGTTCGTCGACAACTTCATCTATGACAATGAAGCGCCTCAGCTTCCTTTTGCTGCTCATGGCTAGCTCTAGTTGCTGGGGGTCAGTGATGTGACCCCAGAGCAGAGTAGTGTTAGAAGGATCCAGAATATTGTACGTTTCAACCACTTTGTAGCAAAAATAGATGGGAGCTTCAATTGTCCAGGAAATTCCACCTTCAGAGACGCATTCTCCTCTGGCAAGGATCAGAAAACAGAAGTTGCAATTATGAGATTCCCCTTGTACTTTGCATGTCTGAACTATCTGGGGATGGGGAATGTGCAGTCTCCTGCCTATGCACTGCCAAGGCACAGGGCTGACAGGATGTGACATGTCTCCTGGACATCAGGGCCCAACTGCTTTTGCAACAGAGAAACCCTCTTGTCTTAAAGAATGTCAAATGTCTGAAATTCTACATGATAATGGTAAAACAGAGAGCAGAAAGGGCTGGAAAAACAAATAATTTTCCTTGCAATTCATTCATGTATCAATAAACCATCAGAAAACCCCAGTCCAATCACCCCATCTCCCCAAAAGGGAGTGCAGAAGAGATTGCCAAAGTTTTCCAAAGTATTTATGAAGTAAACATCCTCTGCCCAATATATCTGGATGAAAGGAGTTGATCTGTTCCTGTCTGTCTGCACACAGCCACACACATACACAAACCTCCATACAAAATAGCATCTCTACAATTCTCATCAGAGTGGATCTCCCTGTCTTTAAACAGGGATAATAGAACCAGGAAGTGCTCCCAGGTAGTTAAAATAAAAATATAATTATTTAAGAGGTGGCAAAAGTTTCCACAGCGGAGTTTGAAAGGGCAGAAGCCCAGAAATCTCACATGTACTATCTATCTAAACCAGTGAAGAACACAGCCCTGCAACCCAGTTATTGCTTCTCCTGTTGCCAAGGGGCAGCCAAATGACTTCTTTAGTTCACTTGGAATCAGGAAAGGATTTTGGTTTTGTTTTATAAGAACAAAACTGTAATTTTAATTATTTTTTTTTGTATGAGATCACTTTGTGAGAATTTTGTTTAAAAACTGAAAGTTTCCCTGCACCTTTGCTTTGTTTTTTTTGAAGGAGTGGATGGCTCATCAGGTTTCTGTACATGCCCAATTTCTTTCCACATGCCTGAACTTTCTCTTTTAGGCCTAAATAGATGTTTCTCTGCCTTCTTTACCAAATTGCTTTTAAATCTGGCCCTAAGCTTCTTAAGTGGTACAGAAAAACAATGAGGATTTTTACCTCCAAGAAAATTTCCTCTGGGCTTTTAAAATGCAAAAAACCACAAAACATTATGGTGTGTATTTTAATGTACCAAAATATACACCTTACAGCTGTACTTTATGTGCATATACCTCTGACACGTGAGCCTCTTAAGAGACAGGATGGTTTGGAATGTTGGAATCAGCTGTGGGTGCCAGATGGCACAGCTAGCACCCATCACCACCCCTCTGCTGTACGAAGAGAGCAGTGAATTGGAGGTTGAGCATACCCTTGTTGAAGCATGTGTCAGCTGAGGATTTTTCAGGGTGTGCTCTGGGCTCGAAGTTCATCCTAGCATTGACAGAGGTCCTGCAGACTGCCTCTGGGTCTGCCCAAGTCCTTTCTACCTGCTGCAGGTCTGCCTCAGCAATACCCATGCTTGGCAGCTGCCCAGGGCTGGCACTGGATCCCCCTGACCTGGTCTTGGAAAGGCTTAATTTGTTACATTAAAGCCTGAGTACAACAAATGCTAGAAATCTCCTGATGTGCAGGAGATAACTGTGTTAAGGAGGAGCTGCATCACAAACAGGGCTCCATGCACTTGAGAAAAGGAGTACCCTGTAATTCAAGGATAATTAACTGGAGAGATGTAATATCAGCAAAGATCTGTACATATCCCTGGGAAAAATTTGTATCCTTTGTCTGAAGCAGCATTGGGTGACTTCTACAGTTTGAGAGATGTGTTAATGGTTTTACCTTATGTCAGTGACCTAGTGTGATTGTTTTTCCCAGCCAGGCATTTCTTTTACCTGCAACTCTCTCTATAGATGCATTCTTCTCCCATGCCTGTGCACAAGCTTTTGTACACAGACATCTCCTGTATATACAGGGGGAAAAATAGCCCAACCCCAGGTGCAGCATTCAGAAATCCCTGCAGGAGAGTTTCAGGAGTTTAAAGAAACTTCCCATCTACAGAAATTCAGGCTGTTGATAAAATTCCCTATGTAACTTAGCCAGGTCATGGCAAGGAGAACAGCAAATACCTGTGCTGCAATATTGCACCTTTTGAAGCCCACTTGTGTAAGGATGTACACGTAATGGTGGGTTTAAGCTTCAAGGGCATGCAAGAGGTTTTTTCCAGCTGAGATGCATCCCACCAGGAGACTGCACAGTTTGGCTGGCCAGAGCCCTCCAGTGCAGTCACCAGTTGACACAATGTGCTCCTATACTTACATTTTTGCTTCGGAGAGAGTTATCTTGTCCTCACAGTCAGAAAGGGCTTCTCCTTTCTTGATCCTGCACCACGTGTTCCTGACTCGCACCAGCTGGAAGTCTGTCTGCCGGGGCTCCTGGGGCACAGGGGCCACTGGAGCAAAGGTCTCTTCTGACACTGGCATGATTCTGGAAGGTAAAATCTCCCTGGTAAGAGATCTCCTGTAACAGGGTGTCTTTGAGGTGCTTTTTAAAGGCTTCAGGTGACCAGGTGTTGGAAGGGGAGGACTTGTCTCCACGGTGCAGCTCAGTTACAAAACCAAGATTATCTAATCTGGGATGCATGTTAGGGGTGGTAGGAGCATTCAAAGACATGTGCTGGTAGCAGGATGGGATTGTATAATCAGCTGGTTTTATAATGCTGGAGAGGTGTGCTAGGAGCTCATACATTATCTTCCAACATGATGCCCTGCAGCAAATTAAAGGTTATGAAAGGCAAGTTGTATGATTCTCCATGACCTTCAGGAGCCTCCTTTGCTGAGCGGAGCCTCTGGTCTGTCTACAGCTCTAACCTGCTCTTATGGGGTGAGACAGGAGAAGGAGCATGGGGACAGGGTCAATACCAGCTGGTTAAATGTCTTTTGAGCTCACATTCCTGTTTTCTCTTGTGTTGAGGAACAGTGTGACTTTTGTTGTTTCTGGTTTTAGCTTTTATGGTGGGTTAAAAGAAATAATCAGAGGGAGTCTTTCCCCTGAAGGGCTGTTTTTTGGGGGATGAGTTGGGTTGTGATTTGTTTGCCCGGCTGCCAGTGAGACTCTGAGATGCTGGGGTTTCCCTGTGGTGGAGTCATTTCAGGATCAGCCGTGTGGTCCAGGTGATGACCCTGCCCTTAGTCCCCTGCTCTCCTGCAATTGTCACCTATTTGTCTTATTAAGACTATGCCAGATTCCCCGTAAGTACCCAAGAAGAACCCATCTCCCTGAGCCAAAAGCACATTGCTCCTGTGGGATAGGCTCAGCCAGAGGGTAGAAGTCCCCTTCTCTAGGAAGTGCTGGCATGGTGGGGGGTGACAGAGGGCCCATCCCTGCTCCCCACGTGATGGAGGGATCCCTAGTTCACCTTTCTGTCTGGTGTTCCAGCTGGGGCTGTCGGAACCAAACACTCCTTCAGCATCCAGCTCTGTGCACTGATTTTGCCAGCAGTGCCTGAAGGGACAAATTCATCTTTGCCTTCTCCTTGGCCCTGTTTCTAAAAGCTGTCCTTGTTCAGAAACAAAGATCAGGGAAACCAAAAACAGGCGTGAAAGCAGAGGCTGGAAGAAATGTTTCTTCAAGAGCCCATTGAACAACAGTGAGCTCTCATTGCATTTGAAGGCTTATAGATCACAGGATCACAGAACGGTTTGAGTTGGAAGGGACCTTAAAGATCATCCAGTTCCAACAAGCCCTAGATATATCTCAAAGTTATATTTCCAAAAATGCTACAAGAATACACACCAAAGCCATGCAGCCCTGCTCCAGGAAGGGTGTTAACTCCTATCATCTAGCTCTCACTGCTGGCTTCATCTCCAGATGGTGAAGAGCTTTGCAAAGAGGACAGACTGTTATTCCCATTTTCAGAAGAGGAAAACAGAGTCAACAGAAAAGAAACAACTTGCCCGAAGTCACCTCCAAAGCTCATGGTGGGTGGGTTAGATGACATACTAAAGCTCTTAGCCCGTTTACCAAATATTTGTGTGAAATTTTAATTCCCAATCCAAACATAATTTGGATTGCTTTCCACAGGGACTGCAGGTCTAATGCAGTTTGTTGTTTACTAAATCATAAGATGGAATAATCTTAGCTATGTCCTTTTTGTCTTACTTGTTTTGATTAATAGCAATCCTCTGAGCATTGGGACTTACTGTGTTTACTTTTCTTTTAGGCTTTTGTCCTGTTCATTCATTTATTTTCCATTTATACTTTCCTGTTCTATTCTGGGGCCATTGAAATGTCTTCTGTTTCATTTTAGGAGTTGACAAATGGACTTTCCAATGTCCACCAACTGGCCATAGCCAATGACTGCCATGTCCTTGTACTGTCTGTCCAGCAGAGGGGCTGCCAAGAGCCCTGCAGGTAAGACCTGCTGCCTCCAGCCTCTGCTCCTCCTGTGCCCAGTCCTGGGCTCTCTCCTCACTCTTTGAAGGTACATTGAGTCAGTCCTTTGCTGGAGAAGCCCAGGGTGAATGCCCCAGAGGTGAAAGATTCCCTTCTGGTTATGGGTTTGTCCATATCTCCTCATTACTGTCAGTTTGTTTTATCTGCATGAGGAGCAGACGGCCAGCCAACCTCAGGGCCATCACATGCTCTTTAATTACTTTTTTTTTTTTAATTCCTCACCAGCCTTTTCTTCTCCAACTCTGCTGCAGGCCAGCTTAGGCTTTTGGATACCTTGGATGATCCCAGTGGTTCCTCCTGACACTTCCTCCAGCCAGGGCTTTCCTGGGACCTTTTCTGGGGATGCAGGAGCACTGTATGACACAACCTTTTCCAGCCAATGCAGAAACCTGGCCTCTGAGCTGGACCCCAGAGCAGTGGGTGCTCTGAGGTCTGGCTGCGTGGGGCAGTGAGTGACCTTGCAGCTATGGATCACTTGCAGATAATCTGGGGTTCAAAGTCCTGGGGCTCTTTTGGCCTCATACCTGATGGTTTAGTGGGGACATGTCTGTGCTATGTAACCAGAAGGTTATGAAATTGCTGATTCTCTCGTTGAAAGTTATCTTTTTTTTTTTTTTTTCCTCTTTTCATGCCAGATGCTGTTGGATCTCACCCACTTCCTGTACTCTGGGTGGGGTCAGGAGTGGGTGCCCAGGGCCATCCTCCCTGCGCAGCCTCTCCCCAGGGCTGGGGCTCAGCCCAGGTGATTACTGATGGAGAAACCCATCCCCTTAACAGACACCTGAGCACCAACGTGCTGCTCTGCAGAGGCAGCAAACCCACAGCAGCATCCTCTGAGGCTGGGGGACAAGAAGCAACATGCATAATCCTGCAGGTAAACTCCCTGTGTGGGGTGGGGAGCTCCAGGAGAGATGGTGTGACAGGAGGGGATGGTGTGTGACCTCCCAGTCCTAGGTCGCTTGCTGCCCAGCAGAGATGGGACCTACACACTCTGTGCCTTGGCAGAAAGGAGCAGAGAGGGTTTATTGGGGAGAGGAATTTGAGGCTGAGCAGGGGAGGTGGGTCTGAAGGAACCTGCAGTCAGAGGGGTGGATGCTCCCAGCAGTAAGGGATGGGCAGGGAGGTGGACGCTCGGTGTCAAGAGAGCTTTAGCTGTGACTAATTTCTGGTGGCTTGGGGTGCTTGTTTTTATAATGTTTTTCCTGCAGCTTTACCATTGCCTCGGTGCTTTCTGTAGTATCCATGTGTGCCTGGGTAGCACCCACAGCCAGGTACTTGCTGCCTTTTTTGCCTGTTTCCTGAAATCACCAGCTGAGTGTGGGAACGCCGGCTGTTCTCAATGGGGAGACTTTGTTCTCTCACAGCCCGATCTAAAGCCCATTGAAGCTGTCAAAGGACTCCTCTTGACTGCCCTGGGCTTTGGAGCTGACTGTCAGTGGGTACTGATGGTTCCTGCTGCGTGCATCATCATTTGTTGTGTATGGAAATAAACGTATGCTTTGCATATGATCTGCCAGGGGCCCCAGAGCCCCCTCGATGCAAGCACAGGATTGCAGGGAGTATCCAGCCCTCCTTTCCAGCAGCAGAGCCTGAAGAAAACGTGTCAGCTGGCACATTTTCCTCACCTTCCCCTGAAGTTCAGGCAGAGTTTAGCACCCTGGTTCCTGCACAAGCTGCAGCTTCTCCACCTCAGCTGCTTTCTGCACCTCTTCCTCCTCATAGTCCAATTCCACTCCTAAGCCACTGTGTCTCCCCATGCCATCACTGCTGCCATCACAGGCTCTGGCACTACTGATGCTGAGGTTAAACATCAGCTAAACTCTGTTCAGGACCCCCTGCGATATTTACGGGGCAGGCAGTTGGGTTTGGCCTGTGCAACAGACTGCAGCTCCTGCTTCTTCAGGAATCGGGCATTTTTGGTTCATACGAGTCAGGAATCAGGATTGCAGGTGGAGGCAAAGTCATATGTGGGGAACATTAGTGTCCCCTGAGCAGGCAGGCTGGGCAGCACCACAGAGGGACGTGCTGCTCCAGAAGTGAAATTAAACTCTGTAGCTTGGACTTAGATGGCACGTTTTGGGTGGGAGGAGCTTAGCAAGGAAAGTGGAGGACACTATAATGTTTGCAGGAGGCTGCTCAGGAGAAGGCACGGAGACAAGCACACAAGAAGCTGCAGTCTGTTGCCCAGCCTATTTGGAAAACAGGCTGACTCTGCTCTCAGCATCTACTGAGGAAGATGCTGGGAACCATCCTACTGGCAACTGTGGTCCATTTTAAGAACTGCCACCTTCTCTTTTTTTAGGAAGCTACTGGAGGCTTAAAGCAGCCCTTTCCTGCTTGAACTCCTCTGCTTTGTACCTGGAAGCATTTTCTTCCTCTGAATGAGCTCTTTTTAATTTCCTCCCCCCCTGTGCATGAAAGATCTGATGCACCATTAGATGGGAAGGGGTAGGAGTTGCCTGTGCATAGAGTGAGATATGAGGAGGGAACTAGGCAATCTAGTTTGGTGCTTAATATAGTACAGCAGCTTTGCTAGGGTTGGGTATAAAACTATGCACTTTTCCTGGAGTAGCATTAAAGAAAAAAAGTAGTTACATAAATTTTCTCTCACCTTAGTGCTCAGAGCCTGGAGCTCAGCCTGGCCCAGCCTGGCAGCAAGCCCTGAGCTCTGCTCTGACTTGCCGGGTGCTTGCATAAATGAAGGCAATTCTGACCTCTGCTGCTGGCCCGAAGCATCATCAGGCTGTAAAAAAAATAACAAATATGCAGAACTTCCTGAAAAGATTGTATAATCTTAGCTACTGAGTGATCTTGGCATGCCTGGTGTGCTCCTGCTCCCCGGCAGAGCTTTCGGCGCCTGTGGTTGGTGTTACAACACAGGTTACAAAACGGCTGGAGGGAAATCTTGTGTTCCTCGTCTTCAGTGACAGGGGATCCTTGTCTGTTACGCATCCAGAAGCTTAACATGATGATTACTGAAGTCTGACATGGATAATATAGATGGTTTTCCCCCTCTAAATTAACAAAAAGCCTCTGAGTGCTTGTCAGGGAGCAGGAGCCTGGAGATGCTCACTCGTGGGGTGGGGAAAAAGCTGTGAAAAGAAAAGGTGTCTTCACACAGTGTATAGTTGGGCTGAGGTCAAGAAATTAACACATGGTCTGGGAAGGGAGGTGGTTATTCCTGCACTTAAAATTAATTATAAACTGCTGAAATAGATAGAAGTTGCCCATGATGGTGAGAGAGCAGCAGGAGATGTAAAGCTGGGGCTGCAGAAGCTGCCTTCCTTGTACATCAGGCTGGGCCTGATGTCTTGTCCAGGATGGCAATTCCCATGGAAAATACATATTTTATGTTCCTTGTCTACTTTTACATGTTTTTTGTAATTTTGAAAATGAAAATTGGTGAAGTTGTCTCAAGAAACAACAGAATGGTCATCTTAGTAGCTACAGAAAGCTGAGATGCTGTTCTGAGAAGCTGATATTTGGGGAGATTTAGACCTTCCCCTGTTCCCAAAGACAAGAGATTATTAATATGGTGCCACTTGGTACCAGGTAGAGTGGTCCCCAGCAACTGCAAGCTGTGGTAGGGTCATCTGGTGTATCTCCCTTCCCCTTGGTGCATGGAGGAGTTGTAGAAAGAGACACTGAGAGTGGCCATGTCCACAGTGAGGATACAGCTATTCTCCCTTCCTGCATTGAGGACAGGTAGTTGCTCAGTGTATCCTTCTCAGATTTATCCCTTGAAATGCTCAGGCAGAAAAGACACTTAAAAAACAAGCACCATCCTGTCATGCGACCACTTAGCTAGAAGCTGACACCAGACCACCACTCAAGCTTGGTTGGGACACCCATAAGACACAGTGTTTGGGGAATAAATCCAAGGGGTGTTTTAAGTAGATAGGAAATAAATGCAGAACAGAGAAGCCAGAGGCACATAGGTGTCTGGTCCTTTAATGATCTTCTGATCAAAAGCTATTCCTAAACTACAGCTTTGTGTTTGTCTTCATAGTCTCTCAGCAAGTGGGCTAGATGAGGTGATGCTCTGACGTCCTCAAGGGCTTCATACCAGAGCTCTGCCAGAAGGCTGTGGTGTGGCTGGATGCATTCTATAGTGTCCCAGACCCCACCAGAACCCCATTTTGGGATGGGGACATGGTCCCTGCAGCAACAGTATTTCCACGTGGACAGGGCTTTGCCCCACAGCTGCCGGGCTTGTCCGGGCCAATCTTCCAGAGGAAACACATCCCTTTTCACTCGCTTCACTTAGTTGTCTGCAGCTTTTCTGTCATAGGGAATAAATTCCTGCCAGGGGCAATCTACTCCACCCCAGTTATACTCCAGCCTGCTTGCCCTGGGTCTCTGAAATCTGGGCTCACTGGTGCTTTCATAACCCAGCACATGCCCTTACACCTGAGGAGTGGGGGAGATTTCTGAACCATGTCTCTTTCTCTGTGGGGCCATCACTCACCAGGGCCCATCATTGTGTTGCTTCCACATGGTGATATGGGATTTTTGGGGTCTCAGGGCAAGTACAGTGCCATGGGCAATATTGCTTTTGCCCCCAAGACAGCCTGTTTTAATCCTAGAGATATTTCTGCAGACTTTGATGTGCTGACATGTTGTTGTGTGTGCATAACTGTTTCTCTCTCCACCTGAATCATCAGCTTTTGGCAGGGTCTGGCTTGTGAAGAGCTGCAGGGAGACTTACCATGCTGTGCCAATGGGTTCAAGCATAGTTAGGTTTTTTTGACCTGAGAAGCTGAGGGTTCAGGATGGTGCATCACCACCACAAGCTGTTGTGGGAAGTTAAAGGCAGAAGAAGGGTTAGGAGGTTGGATTCCTGCCAGGTTGGTTGCGACATCAACCTGCTTAAAAATTGTTAGTTGAAGAGCATCTTTGATTTTATGCCATCAGGGATTTGGCACAATGATTTTTTTACTTGAGTATTTGTCAGCTGGGCTGCATTAGGACAGGTGTACTTGTATTGTAGAAACGAGCACCATGGGCTGCTCTGCAGACTATGCACAGCAGCCCCTGTGGCACGGACACGTGTCGAGGCACTTATGCACCCTGTTGGCACAGAGGCAGCAGAGATCCTCCTTCTGACAAAGGCAGTGGTGCCTGCATGTCCTGGCCTGGAGGATCTGCCTGGGTTTGCAAGAGTGGTTTGAGAAGCACCCTGCCTTCTCCAAGGAAAAATCTGCTTAGAGGAGTGGGGTTTATATGCAGCTGTTTGGTGTTTGATGTTTGTCTCAGAGCTTCAAAAGTGAAAAAATCGTATTTTTTAAGTAATAAAATGGTTTGGGTTGGAAGGAACCTTAAAGATCCTCTTGTTCCAACCCCCCTGCTGTAAGCAGAGACACCTCCCACAAGACCAGGTTGTTCCAAGCCCAACCTGGCCTTGAACACTTCCTCTCAGAAATGGATCAACTGCGAGGGGAAAAAAACCAAAAAGTACATGAAAGAAAAATGAATTAGAAATATAATATTTTTCCAGTTTGAAAAGATTACCATGATTTTTTTTGTAGCCCTTGAAAAATCTGTATTTTATATGGAGAAAAAAAAACCCCACACTATTTTTTGGGGTCTAAATTTCTCTTCTGCTGATTTGAGCAGTTACAGAATCACTGGTCTTCCTTTTATTTTCCATTTCAGAAACCCCAGCTGGACTCATTGCTGAGAACCTTCTCAAAGCCAAAGAAATAGCCCTCAATGACTCTTGTGTTCCTGAACAGCTCAAGAATTACTTACAAAAAGCTCTTGATGTTGCTCTTGGACTAGACCCTTACCTGGATGCAATGGCAACTTCAAAGAGGTAGGGATACTCCTTTGCAGCCTTGTGCTTTTTTCCTGTGATTGTATGAATGTGTTCTTAGATTTTCTGCTCAGAACACCCCATAAACACAGAGGACAGTGGAAGAATGGGGATGAGAGGTAACCGCACCCAAAGATATCACAAAATGGGCATGAACATGTGCGTTTGTGTGCACCTTGAGGAGACGAGGTGAGAACATAGAGTCCTAACTTGAAATTTTGGAAGATATTCTGCCAGTCAGCTCTTGACTAAGGCAATGCTTGTGTTGGACCATATCCTGGGCGAAACTGTGAGACAGCTGCCACACTGTGCCCTCTGAAAGGCTCTGAGAATGAGCCCCTGCATCAGATTGTGCTGGGATAAATAAAGAATGAAGAAAACCTGCACCTCTGGATCCACCCTCTAATAACAGCCTTTATATGCAGCTTTTATCTCCAAGAGCTCTACAAACATTAATTAATCTGCTAACTAAATTACTCTAGTAACTAAACTAATTAATTAAACTAATTTAAGGTATCATTAATTCAGAAGTCCAACTGATACCCTCATTATTCTTTTTTGAGCTCCAGCGTATTACCCAGCCATGTGGGGTCTGCTAAACCATTCCCATTTATCAGTGTGCATTTTGATGTGTGGAAAAAGCCAGTTCTGTCTCAAAGTGACAATGTGTAAACTGTTCCAGGCTGTGGATTACGGGAACACTTCTCGATGGTTCTGTTGCTGAAATAATAGCTGAGAGTTGTTTGACTTGCGCTTGCCGTACGATAATAGCTATACATTATCTTATTAAAGTTGTTAAAGCATTTGTGAGGGGCACAAAAGAGGTTACACAAAATGTTCTACTCTTTAAGTCTTGGATTATCTGTGTGTAGCTGACACGGGTTATGAATTTTTTCTCATTTTATTGAGGAGTGTGTGGGTGTGTGGGGGGGATTCTGGGGAAGGGGAAAAAAAAAAGCTGAAAAGGCTTGAAATACTGGCCCACAGAAGTGTCACCAGCCATTGCTGGTGGTTGTTTACTTCAGATGGGGTCATCTATTTTGTCTAGAGGTTGTGGACTTCTTCCAGTTGTTTGTTCCCTTCTCTTCATAGTAGGTATCATCTCACTTCATCCGGGGTCCTTGTCACAGGCCTGGTTTCTGTGAACTAGCACCTGGAGATATCCTCCTTTTCCCAGCAGGTTGGGAGGAAAAACATTTTTTCCTGTCTTGCAAAAAAAAAGTCATAAAAAATTAGCTTTTGCATCTTTTATCCCATTCTGCAGTGAAACCTCTTCTGGTTGGAAAAGTAAAAAAAAAACAAACCAAAATCTGGCCAAGGTAATTGGAACTATTTATTCCAAACCAGCACGTAGATAAGACACCTGTCTGGAACCAGCTAGAAATGGGGAAGATTTGGGGTTGAACAGTGGGGAACACTTTCTTTCAGCATCACAACCCCTTCTTCCCTAACCCCTGTGGCTGGAGCAGCACCAAGACAGTCCTACTGCCAAGGTAGGTCCTCTGAGGCTTGTATTTTGGGGAGACTTTTCATTATTCTGGGCTGATTTCTCATGCTCATGAACAGACATTTTCTAAGAGTTCCCTCTTGGTTGCTGTTTTTTTAGGCAGGATACTCAGGATTTCTGCTGTTACCATCATGTTGAAATTTCTGTCTTTTCCCAGAAAACCTTCACCTGACCACAGCTCAGGGGATGCTGGTGGAACTGAAACCAGAGTTAGCCCGCAGGAACATCACACCTCTGGCTCTTTGAATGGTAAGTTCATCAACCAAGAAGATAAAATCACACCTGACTGGTTTGAAGGCTATCACTGAAGTTCATCCTCTGTTCCATCTTGTGGGGGGATAGTCTGACTGGTATGGAAGTGCTCAGGAAATGTGGAAAATTCCTTAAAAAAAAAAAGACAGGAACTTCCTGTAGGCTTTGATCTTTTTGTGTGTGTGAATTTTCTCTGTCTCTCACCTCCCACGCCCTTGTTCACATGCACATGCTCCTGAGTGCTTTAATTCAGACTTCCAGCCCCCTCCCCTAGTGAGCAGCAAGGAAATCATCATCCTCTCTGGAAGGGGAAGGAAGGGAAAAATCATGTTGGTTTTAGTTTGGTGGTGTCGGATAGAGGTTTATGTTCTTTTGTGGTGCAGGTGGCCTGTGGCCAAGCATTGCACCTTTCCAAGTAGCAACACCCAGGCTTGTATCCCAGTATAGTCTATTACACTAAATCTATTCCCAGATTCATTCTTCCCAGATGTTCCCATCTTTTGAGTAATATATCATCACAGTGAAGTACTCTTATAATGTATTGCACTAATACATTGTTCGAAGGACACCAGTGATGATAAATTTCTTAAATGATGGTGCTGTCTAGGGATAATGACTCTAAGAGCAAATGCAAGGTAATGTAGTGATTTTTTTTAACCAGGTTCCAGAAAGAATATGGAGACCTCTTAAAGCCATTTTCATATGGGGGGAATGTTAAAATATGCAATATTTCAAGCACTATTTAACAAGCACTTGAACAATAGCAGCATTGATGATAAAGGTTCTACATTTAAAACCAGTCCCTTTATTCTGTTGTCCTTTAGCTGCATTTTAGATGATTTTTTTTGGTCAGATTCTGTTGTTAAACCCTTATTTGAAGGTGGTTTAGGATCAGTTTTTTATTTTAATGATCACTGAAAAGGTACGTGTAATTTTCATTGTGAACAGGGAACAGTCTTTCCTATGGTTTTTATTTTGAAATTTTAATTATTTTCTTTCAACAGGCCGAATTTTTAAGATGTTTATGCATATGATCAGAGCCAGGAAGATTTTATTAATTGGCAAGCTTAAAGGTTACAGCATCCTTGCTATTGCAGAAGAATTACCAGATGATGGCAAAATCTTGGCATGCGCAGAAGCGCCGTATCTCGGAGTGAACAGCCAAGAAGCATTTGATTATTCTTCAGATGGTAAAAAGATAAGCATGAGACTGGGACCTACAGCAGACACTTTGGAGGTAACATCAGTTGGAAGGGGAGTTTCAGGCAGGTCCTTGTTTCTGCCCACAAGATGCTAGATGGTGACCTTGCATATATATGACCATGCTCTTGCACTGGAGTTATTTCTTATTCATGATGATGTATGATGGGATGGCTCTGTCACACCAGATAATTTTTTTCTTCTCAACTAAAATACTGTACCTTTTGATCAGAGGGATTACAAAGTCTAAAAGCAGGTCGATAAGCTTCAGTGGCAGAATTTGACATAGGTGGGCTTTGTCTCAGAGTCTCTTAATTCCAAACATAACAGGCTGAAAGAGTGTATCTGTCCCTGCTGGGGGTGTCCTGGGAAGGACAGCTTGCACCCAGTGTTCACAAGAATTGCAAAAGTCCTGCAGAAGTTTGTAAGTGATCCCCAGGCTGTCACTGTTTTCTCCAGCTGGCAACCCTGCAGGCCATTAGACCCCAAGTTTCTCATTTCCAGAGCAGTGCAATAAGCTTCAGTGTGCAAAACCATTAGTTGGGTTTGTTTCATTCTGACTAGTGACTTTGTCCCAAGAAATAGAAAACCTTATGACTGCCAGCAGCTAGAGGAGTTTCACATTTAATTCCAGTTTATGCAACTCCAGGACATGGAGGGCCAGCACGCTAACAGGTGCTGTCCATGCCAGATTCATTAAACATGTAGCCTTTTTATTGTTAATGATCAATTTGATCTGGTTCTGTTTTCAATCTGGATGTGTCAGTGTGAGCTGGATTGTAATTGTATTTGCATTAACAGGTCCCATATTTGTTTCTAAAATGAAATGGCCAGGAGATTTCTGACCTCTGACTGTTATGACCTCTAAGTTTGCCAAGAAAGAAACAAAGAGCTTTACCAAGTATATGAATAAATGAAATGTTACAGATCACCTGCAATGTGCAGCATTTAAAATCCCAGCTCCCCACAGTGAGTGTGAAATTAATTGAATTGCTGTTGCTCTCTAGTGCCCATTCTGTGCAACTGACTTACTGTGACTGAATTAAAATATCCAGAGGCAGGCAGAGTACATGCTGTGTAGAGATGAAAGAAGGGAGCAAAGACATGAAAATTAAATCCTTAAAACAGGACATTGCAGTTGATTTTATATCCTCCAATTGCAAAGCGAAGGCACATCCTGACCCCAGTTCTGCAGGTGCTCAGGGCTTCAAAGAAGCTCTTGGATCCCAGAAAGATCCCAGTGCTGAGGACACCTCATGGTGCAGGATTTCTGCACTGGGCTCTGAAATTTCATTGCTCAACCTGGCAGATATTTAGTACATGGGAGTAATTGTCCTACAGGTCAGAATGACTGTAAAAAATGAAGCAACGCATTTGGTGGCCTCTCTGGTGCCTTTGCAGTTTGGGCTCATTGAGGTTTGCCCAGCTGGAGTGGGGCAGCCATGTGGGCACACTCCTGGATGGATGGCAGAGGCTCAGGCTGTGAACAGCACGCTGCCTTTTCCCTCCCAGAGAAGACCAGTTTAGCCTGAATACCTGTCGCTTCCTCCACTGCCATTTGGCCATGCCAAAAGGCAGGACAAGACAGTCACAGGCAGGAGATAGGCTGAGGATGGCCCAGCTCAGCTTCATGGAACAGGTGGAGAGCAACCATATTTTTGTCCCCCATCCTTTGCAGGGAGGCTGGGAGAGCAGAGCTGATTAACCATTGTTGGGAAGTGTGGTGAGATTTAGGAGAACCAGAACAAGCTCTGGCAAGGATTATCTTTGCTGTCTGTGGTGTCTGCAGCCCTGGGTTTCATTCTTGTCCCTCTAGAGAAGTTAGAGGGCAGAGGTGGTCACCCACCACATGCTTTTTGGATGTGTCTGCTGCAGCTTTCTTACCATAGTGACTATGGCTGAATTTTCCTTCCAAGCTGAGTGTAAAAGGGCAGGATTTCTGCCCATCCGCTGCTCCTCCCCTTTTTGCAGCTGTGCAAGCCCCTGGGAACAAAAGATTTGCCTTGCTGCACAAAAAAAACCCCACAAAAATGTCATATGATATATAAATAACACTGCCTGGCAAGGAAGTCCTCTTCTGCTGCATGGAACTATGGTGTGGAAAATCCAAACTGCCAGAAGGTATGAGATGGACTCTCACTTCTGGTGTAAAATTAGTCCACCCAAGAGTTCCTCTTGCCTTGGGCATGAGGCTATCATCCACATACTGCAGGACTTGTCCAGTGCTGTGTCCACATGTGCTGCTGATGCCTTTTAGAAAGAAATCTGCCAGATGTTGCAAGAGTTGCCACAAGGATGTGACACGTCTGTGCCTGTGCACCTCGGACAGCAGGAGCTTTGTGGCACCCATGTAGCTTTGGTTCTTCCACCTAGACCCACAGCCCATCAGAGCTGTGTGAGAGCAGAGAGCAGTGAGCAGTGCAGAGGCAGCTCATCATTCCATAGCAGCACCATGACTGGGCTTTCTGAAGCCTCTTGTGCTCCTTTGCATTATCACACTTGCCCTGTCTCTTGTCCCAGCTCAGAGCCAGCTGCAAAACACCTGTGATTTTGATCTGTCAAAGGATTCTAAATACCAGACAGGAACTGCAGAGCTCAGGTGTACAATGGGGTGCTTTTGGTACCTGAGGGCATGATAGGAAAAATCCACCTTTCCCACATGTGAGGGATGGCAGGGCCAAGCTAGATCAGATCCCCACCAAAGCATGTTCCATGATCACATACACCATGGCACAAGCCTCTGTGCCCACTGACCTCAGGAATTTTAATCCAATATTTAGAAATAAGGGCAGTGGGGAAGATTTTCCTTGGGCTCAGTCTCTGGTACAGGTGCTTTCACTGGGAATTAGCTACTTCTCCAACGTGTGCTGGGCCAGTGTTTCAAAACCTTTCCCAACAAAGTCCTTCAGTCTAAACTCTTGTCACGCTGTTCCTGGATAATTTCCCTTGCCAGGCCTGATCCTACACAAAGAGCTTCCTTTAGCTCCCAGTGGACTTCTGGTGGAACAATGTTTGCAGGAGTCCGGAGGGAATGCAAACTACCAGGAAATGAATTTCCCTTCCAGGAGTTTTTTGATCCTTCCATTTCAAAAGTCGAAACAGCAACACACAAAATAACACCGTGTTTGCAGCAGATTCTGCTGATTGCAGGGCATTGTGCAAGCATGTCAGGGGTTTCTTTTTTCTTTTTTTCCCTCCTTTTACCAGACAGAAAGGGTGAAGAGGTTGAGCTGCAGATCTCATTTCTCCTGTTTTGCTGCTTGTGAAGTCTGCCAACAGAATCCACCTTGACAAAGTCAAGGACTCTGCGTTTAATGTTGAACTGAGTGAATAAATTATGCATGAAATTGTGTCGGAGTCTCTAGTGTGCAGAATTGCTCCTTTTGATATGAAAGGTTAATTCAGAAAGGAGTCCAAAATAGCTGGAAATTGTGGGGATAAGTGGATAGTATTCACTGTTGTGAGCAGTTATTACTAGAAATTGCATTCCCTCTCTAGCTTCCCTAGAGATTTAGCTTTGCTGGTGAATATAAACTGTACTCAATAGACTAGCATTTAGGAGTAACAAGAGTGTATGTCCACATGCAGTAAAATATTCTAATGGTGTTTTAAAAGGAAGCTGCACTTTTTCTTGTATTCTGTGGACCCAAAGGATGGATTGCTATTACATTTAGGTCAAGAACAAGGCATAGGGAAGGTAATAAGTTTTGAGTACATCTTTATTACAAAGATGCTGACTGTATGATCTGTATCAAAGGAACTGGACAGTCATTTTTTTTCTGATTGAGTTTGTATGTGCCTTATGAGAGAGTGTTGTCTCTGATCAGGACTCCAATCAGGTTTTCTCTGAGCTTTGACAGAAGATTCATTCATGTTTTCATTTGGGATGTCCTCTCCCTGATTTTTGCTGTATCCCTCAGCAGCTCTGCTGTGCCCTTTCTTGTTCTTGATTTTGGTGCATCTTCTCCATGTGATCCTGTGCTAAAAGTTTGTGGTTTTTTTTTAAATTTTTGAATCCAAAAGGAAGTTAATGACTCACTGTAAGCAAAACCATTAATTTTAGCCAAGTTTGCTCTGAATTAAGACACTTCTTGCTGCCATCTGTTACCATCTATGATGCCTCTGTAGCAAGGAGCAGGGATTGCACTGTAAACATACAGGATGATATTTTGCAGACAGATTATTTCCTTCTGGATCTCAGCTTTCCTCACAGTTGGAGGCATTTGGGCTCTACCCATCTTCAGCAAAAGACAAAGGCATCTCCAGCGTGGTGTGAGGTCCCAGGCAGGGCCTGGCCTAGTCTGTCTTGGTTCAACAGTGGGTGCTGGCACTGAGGAAATCCTCTTCAGTGTGGTAGCCTGGCCACCATGACTGCCTGTCTGAGTGACCTGTGCTCTGCTGGCCAAGAAAGTTCCAGGAAACAGAGCACTTTCCCATTCCTCTTATCCTCTTGTGTAGAGGCTGCTCTAGAGGCAAAGCTGGTTCAGGGAATGTTGTGGACTCCTCTTTTAGGCCTAGAGTGGTTTCCAGCTAACTGCTGTGGAAACAAGAAGCTCAAATGGTGGCTGAGTCCCAGTACAAACTCCAAGGCAGTGATTCAGGCATTTCCATACAGGTGTCTAGCCCTAAGTATCTAGAAGAAATGAAAGGTGGCCAAGTGACCTTCATGGCTGGACTTTCAGGACTTGATGGTGGAAAAGAAGTGCCTTCTAAGCAGTGGCCTTGGACACCCTGGCAGTGCAAGGGCAAGATAAGCATGTGCTGGGTACAGCCAACACAGACACCCTCCTGGGATGAAAGCTGGGAAGTTAAAAGGTGGTTAATATGTATCAGAAGACAGATAAGGAGATAAGCTGTCAGCAGGTAGGCAGTACAATCAGAGGGCTGAAATGAGAAGTCCAGCTAATATCCAAAGATCTACACAACTCCATATGGACCTAATGAAGTCAATGCATTAAAGTGAGATTCTTTTTCATTAGGGAGCCATACTAGGGAGCAGTAGTAACATATGTTCAGAGATGGCCACATCTGCTTCTGAATGTCTGCCCCCCACCTCCTCCATCCGGGAAGGTTACAAGTCGGAAAGGAGTGATAAGTCATGATAATTGCTCGGATTTGGCTTTGGCTCTTCTCTCTGGGGAATGAGACCTCTAATCTCTCTCTCTGATGGACTCCTCCTCCTAGCTTTCATTCTCTGACCCTTCCTGAAGTATCTGCATAGGACAGACTGGCAGAGTGGCAACCTGATATCAGATATTCTTCCACAGTAGCAAAAATGTTCCAGCTGTTTTCCCCCAGTATTGTTCAAGAGGGAACCAGGGCAAAATTTTCTAAATGGTCATGAAATGAAAAGATGAATCCCAGGAAACCAGATGTCCCCAGATTCTGCTAGGTTTATTATAAAACAGAATATATTTGGCCTTAAGGTCTCCTTTTGTTGTAGTACAGTATCAAAAGGTGTCCTAAAATGTGGGCTCATTAATGCTTTTGGCAGAGTTTCTGTGCTATCAAGCATCTGCAATTGAGTGTGAGTATCCAGGCTTTCAGGCAGGCTTAATTTCTTAACCACTAACAAGCTCACAAGGACACTAGTTTGCACAATAGAGTAATTCAGAGTTCCAGTGTTCATCTTCCTGCTAGTTCTTCATCTGAATGACACACTCCCTACTCCTGAAATCTCTGTTTGGGAGCCATCAACCTCCTTCCCAAAAGCAAATTAGTTTTTTCACATTCTGTTGCCATTTGTTATTGATGCTTCCCCTGGTACATCTCAGGGGATTGCTCATCACTCATTGTGCACAATGTCTCCAAACACAAAAGGGAAATCTGGACGCAAGAAGTACTGTTAAAAGATGTGGTAGAAACAGTGAGTTCTGGAAAACATAATTGTTTCTCTTTTCACTCAAAATGCCAAGACTTGAAAGCATTTTGCTTGCCGAGATAGGTGGATGAGCCGTTGTTTCATTGCAATGCACACAGATGCAGTTAAACAGTCCCAGATGGAATCTGAAATATTCCATCGCAGCCTCTTGGGCAGCGAGTGCATTAACTGCCACAGGAGAAGGCTGTAAAGGCTCCCATCTGGTCATCCATCAACACTTTTATACATTATCATCAGCAGCCTGCTTGGAGGGAAGGTGTGCCACATTTCTGAAAATCCAATTAGATGATAGCAGCCAGTTCTCTTTTATCCTCTCTGTTGCTGAGCCCTCCAAAGCATTTTTTTAGATTAAAGAAACATCATTTTCCTTCATAGGAGCTGGGCTGCTTTATCTCTATCATGACCTGTTCTTTTATGTGCTTTATAATTCTATTATTAATTGGGATTTCAACCATTTTCCTGCTACAGAAGTGATATTCACTACTTCGCAATTCCCAGGATCAGCCTTATGCCTCTTTTTCCTAGGCTGATATAATTGCCACTCTTCAAGTTGTTGATAGTGAGAAAAGGCAACTTATTGCAGCACCTCAGCTTCAGGGTTTGATGCCATTCCTCTCCCTGACCCTGAAGGATCAATTTGCTTTGACTCTAGATAGGCAGAAGTTTCTGCTGTGACTCTCAACACCAGAAGCAGGGACGAACCATCCTCTTTTATACCCTGATTTTCTCAGAGAGGGCAGAGATTTGGGCATCAGTGTTGCTGAAGAATTATTTGCAAAGCATGGAAAACTCCCAAGATCTCCAGAATTCTAGAAATGTTAATTTAAAAAAACAGGGTTCCCTCTGATTTGGATTTTACATAAAGGCATTTTAATGGCAAGATTTTCAGTTTTCAGGTAAATAATTAGTGTTTTCTCCAACACAATTTTTTTCCAGGCATTACATGCTGAGGATGAGCACTTTGATATAGTCTTTATTGATGCTGATCAAAGGAATGCTTTTAACTACTACAGCTTTGTCATGGATAACCACTTGCTGAGAATGGATGGAGTGGTCTGTGTAGAGAATACACTCATGAAAGGACAAGTCTACCTGGAGAACATATTGGATGAAAATGTACTAGCTGTCAGAAAATTAAATGCAGTGATTAATTCAGATCCTCGTGTTGAACAGGTTAGTGCAATGCAATTGATGAAGGTGCCCATGGTACCATGTCTATGGATTTTGAAAAGCACTCTTCAAAATGTTTCTTTTGTTGGTGCCATTATCCAGAGGACCTAAAACGAACTCAAAATTTGATTATAATTCACCTCACTTGAGCTCTATGTATGAGTTTCTATATTCAGAAATGGTCCCTATTCTCTGTCTACATCATGCAGAGTGTTAAAGGCAAGATAAAAGTGGAGCACTTAAGAGTGAATAATCAGCTCTACACTACAGCCTCAGAACCACCACCCTGTTTAAAGGCTCTGGAGGCTGGAGGGCATCTCCAGCACAACAGGAGTCAACCAAGTCTTACTCCAGCAGGATATTAAAAAAAAAGTAATAGGATGCATAAAAAAATATGCTGTGGTTTTAGAGGCAAACTTAGGTACATACCCTCCAGGGTTGGTGCCATGGTAGACCAGGCAGGGTCTGCCACCTCCCTCCAGGCACCTGCCCCCACACTAACTCCTGCCATAGCTCTGCATGCCACAGGGGTATGAGGCACATGCCCACAGGGTTTTGGTGTGAACCTCACAGGCATGAGGTCTATCCATAGGTCAGACAGACTCTAGAGGTGCCTCCTGTGATTCTGTATTTGTTCTGTCATCATCACAACTATTAGCTGCTGTATCAGGAATAACAGCTTTTCTTCATAGAAGCAGGAAAAATTCACAATTTTCCATGCCCTAAATCTCACTGTTAACCATGCACTGTGTGTCACTAGCATGTTGTTTCCATATCTAATGTTCTAACAGTTTATTGTTGGTGTTGAACCTCCTAGACTGAATGCAGCTTTCACTGAAGTGTGATAACAGTATCAGAGAAGGTAGGTGGCAAAACCCCCTGACATTCTTCTATGCAAGACAGATGTTCCAACAAATGCTGAAGGACACCAAAGCGTTGCTATTGTGGTTTGCTGAGCTCCAGGAGGAAGCTTGACATATCCTTGTGACAGCATTAGCCAGAGAGTGGAAACCCAGCAACCCCAGCAGCTGGCACTGATTTAGAAGATGAAGAGACAAAATTGCATTTATTTTCCTGGCGTTTGTGGAAGCTGTGAGTTTGGAAGAGGAATGTGAGCAAACACAAATGCCTGACATGTTTGTGTTGGAAGGGATTTGAACTAAAGAATAGGAGTAGGACACCTAAGGAAGGAAGGTCTGTCCCTTCTATCAGTGGAATCTGAGTGGTGGGAAGGCCGGTATCGAGCAGTTGGGAACTGTGTGTGTGTTGCATTTGCAGGTAATTTTACCTGTGCAGAGTGGACTGAGCATCATTCGAAGAAGCCCTGCACCTCCAGATGCAGTGATTGAATCCAAGGTATGTATTTCCTCTCTCTGAGCCATTCTGGGAAAAATTTGACTCTGCTGAGGACAAAGGCAAGATAATTTCCAGGGGTTTGGTGATGAGAGCCCAGACTCACGTGCTGTGGTGCCGTGGTGCTGTGTAGCTTGGACTTACCTGCTTAGGGCTTGGCATGTGTTGGGCTTGTGAATCCAGGGTTACACTAACACTTTAAAATGCTGATTCCTTGCAAAATCTTTTGAATCAGCCATGCAGGTGCTGTCATAAATCCCCGGAGTGGCTGGCAGTGCTCAGCAGGTGCCTATCCCTGGTGTCTCCAGTCCTTCCCATGCAGGGGAGTGTGAGCAGATGGAGCAGGGGCCCAGCCAGAATGAACCCATGCAGGATTCTTGAAGTAGCTCTTTTTTGTTGTTGTTGTGTTGGTTTGGTTTTTTTGTTTGTTTGTTTGTTTTGGCCCAAAGGCAGCACATGATGCCTTCCTATAGTTTCTGAGCTGAATATTTGCATGGCCTTAGGTTTTGCTTGTACTGTGGAAAAGATATTGCTTTTGTCTTTCTCCATTTCATGCAGTGGACATCATCCAGCTGTAATGAAATTCCCATTGGGAATCATAAGGGTCTAATTCAGGAAATCCAGACCCAAATATCCTGATAGTTTTGCAGTTCAAGTGCTCACAAGGCTACATGCACTGGTAGTTCCTGGCATTTCAAACTCAGTATTTTAAACATCTTGTATTTTCCATTTTGATTCCAGTCAGGGGGAAATGCTGTATGGCAGCTGATCAGATGACAGCTTGGTTTAAATTATTGGCTGATATCTTTATTTGTGCACCAGCCTTGTAAAGATATTTTGATTGCACTCCACTTCAGCCAAATCCTGCCTTTGGGAACCTGTTCTTAGCCTCTCTGCCTTCCTGAAGCCAGTTGAGCCCAAGGGCAGGATTGAGCCTTGGGCGTGAAGTATCTTAATCTGTCCTCTTCTAAGACGTTGTACTTGACCTGTCTCCTCTGGGAAGCTGAGCCAGGAAATCCCATACCCTACTCTCCTGTAAGTGGGGTGGTCAGTGCCTCTCCCCAAAGCACAGCCCTTCTGCTCCATTGCCTTGCACCTCAGGACTCCTCTTGAGACTAATTTCTGCAGGAATAAGGGTGCTTTTTAGCATGGATGAGTCACACCTTTTGTGTTAAACAATGGGCCAAGAAGACACGGATCCCTGTTCTTTCTGTCACCTTGTTCTCACAGACAGAGTCCTTCAGAGATGGCACTTACTGACCTTGGTGCCTTATTGTGCAACGTGTGTGTTTTTGTTTCAGAGGGAAGTGCTGAGGGACGACGTCTTCTGGGGTTGTAACCGGCGCCGCATCCTGGACCGTCTGCGCTTGGATGGGAAGGCGGCCCTGGTGACGGGCGCGGGGCAGGGCATCGGCAGGGCCTTCGCGCACGCGCTGGGGGAGGCTGGGGCTAAAGTTGCTGTGGTGGACCTGGTCCTTGCGAAGGCAGAAGCTGTGGTGTGTGAGCTCAGCCTCAAAGGTAAGCACGGGGCTGACCTGCAGGTCCTGCTGGACACGGCCCCGTGATGAGTTGTAACGTGCTGCTTTCCTGGTTCACACCTGACCCTTTCTCCCAGGTGCCATTCTCTTTCACCCAGCCCCTTTAAGGAATAGTTAGAAGAGAGGATTTTTAAACAGTGAGTGCATGGCATGGTGACAAAGTTCCTCCTTCCCAGGCTGGGTGTCAGCATTGTCTCAGCAGTCATTGATATCACGTTGTCTGCAGCCAAGGCACCTCAGGCTTCACCAAGGACAGAAGACAGACATGGCCTATGAACTTGTTAGCACATACCCACTCCCTGGCAGCTCTTCCATACTTAGTGTCTGGACAGTGCACCAAAACACCAAGCCAAGGTAGAGCTTTTGTCAGCCTTAAATCTCTCTTTGTGGCCTCAAACTGAAGAAAAGTAATTTTTTAAACCCTCAGCTATAGTTCTTTCAAGCATGCACAAAACACTAAAACATATAATCCCAAATAAGAGGTGAAAGCCTCTACAAGCAACTTCTGTATTAACAGTGGAAAAGAAAATGTAACTAAAATTGAGTTTCCCCCTGGAGCCAAGCTACACTACAATTGTAAAAGGGTAAAAGAAAACTGGAAATATAATTTTAATGAGAAAAGAAAGGAAGTGTTACTCATTTTATAAGTCCTTTTGTGAGATTACAATTGAGCCTTCTTCAAAGTCCATTTCTTCGTTGCCTCTAAAGAAGGAGTTTACCTGGGAAATTTTCACATTCCCATTTGGATACAGTCACTAGTATTTGTTTTCACTCTTGCTTCAGAAAGAGACTAGACCATTTGGAACCATATTCTCCAGCAAAACCAGCCCCCACAGATGTGTTTGTATCTCCCAACCCCAATCAGCTTCCTCAGAAAGGGGTAAGGGATGGTTTTGGTGCTATGCTGAGCCTCTGCAGACAACCCTTAAAAAGTCCTGGCCTGTATGATCCTGGCTCTAATAAGCAGAAGGCTCTTCACACTGAGTACCAGTGTACTGCCTAAAGCTTTGATTGCTCATCTGATCCCAAACAATGACCAAGAACAGAAAGTGTCCATCTCCTATTATGAATTCTCAAGTCATCCAGTCCCTCCTTCCCTGAAGCTTTTCATTTTCTTATGCACTGAAGCCATATGGTCTTGGCACAAAGTAGCTGTGCCCTACAAGTTAACTTGCCTTTTGGACGTTTTTTCCCAGGGAGATACTGCATACCAAGCAGAGCTATTCAGATAGAAATGGGCTCCTTGAGAGTGCCATGAAAGTTGGGATGCCAGCAGCCTAGCTGAAAAATAACCTAACTTTTCTCCAGGGCATTTTCAGTAGTAGTTTGATCATCCAGCCTTCACTGGCTGACCTAGATCTCTGCTCCTTCACCAGTGGGCTGCAAGCCCAGAGGAGACATGGATGAGTGTTACAAAATGCAGTTGGAGAGGTCATGAGGCATAGCAAATATTATTGCAGTCTAAGGTGAAGAAAATCATGCTTCTCAGTCTTTACACATCTTTATCCTTCGAGGTCAAATATTCTCTATCAATTTGACCGGTGCAGCTGGTCAGGGCACAGCTATTCCACCTCGGGATGGTTTTTGAGGTTTCAAATTTATTATCTTTCCTTGTTGGAACAAACCCCAAACTTTGTAATGCTTTTCTGAAAGGGAATTATATCCAAATGTCCGTTTTTGGAAAGGATCTGGAAAGGTCAGGTTTTCAATCTCTTTCTCTCCTGAGGTAAGGAGAGAGTCTAGCCTGGACCTCAGAAGATTTTCCTTGAAAACTTTTGTTGAAATCAATGTTTCCATGAAACATTTTGGCTTCAAAGAAGTAACATACTCTGGAAATAAATTTTGACATAAAGGGTCAGCTAGCTTTATTCTCAAGATATTCACATGAGTAAATTGAAGCATTCATAGTATTAATACATATTTTTCTTGGTATAATAAACACAAAAGAGCTGTGATTCCCCCCTCCTGCCCCCTCTTTTTGGCTGCAGATCTCTAACTGGAAGTTGGAAATGGAGTGCCCAAAGTTATTCCCATATAGGTACTTTTCAAAACATTTTGCTTTGCTTTCTTAAACCCACTTTGCTTCTTACACCAAGGAGCCCTTTAACTGTCTTTGGGATGGTGCCATCATTTAATGATGAGTTTTAAACATCAGAATCTCTGTGATCTCAGTTTTAGCTTTGTTAGACAGCTCGGGTGTATCTCCCTTGGCTACAGGGTTCTTTAGTTTTAGATCCTGCATGGATACTTCTTTCAACAGTTGCTAATGGATCCTGACAGAAGAACCAAAAATGATGAAACATAACCAAAAAATCCTGAGGGTTACCTTCTACTACACACCCCTCTGTCTTCAGGGGGAATTACTGCCTCTACCTTGTGGGAAGAATTAGTCTGATGGGATTTTTTAAATGTGCATTTTCACTGTAAACTATGCAAATGCCTTCCCCACAATGTCACTTCTGATCTTCTTTTCTTTATGCAACGTGCTACTCCCATTTCTATGGAGACACCAGAGATGAAGCTCCGTGGCAGGGGGGCTATGTCCATGTCCCCTGCAGAAGGGCACATCAAGCAGGTTCAGCACATCAATGCTTCTCCAGCATTGGGCTCCTCTCCTGCTCCTCTCATCCCAAAACTGTCTCCATGAGCATCACAAAACCAAACTGAGGACTGCAGAGATGCATGTAGCAGCATGCTTATGTCTTGAGTTTCTTACATTTGGTTAGGAGTGCACGTTTTAAGTTATTTTTTCACAGTTTATTTTTAAGAGATGTTGGGGGGGGGGGACAGCAGAGAAGCAGAATGGTTTTTTCCCCTCTCTCAGAGCACAGGGATACCAGCTGAATTGATTAAAGTCAAGTGTGGGACTCTGGTTTGAAGTGAGTGTGTCTTCACTGCTTGTTTGCTAGACACTCACATGTGGCACCTTTTGTCTTGTTTTTATGAACTGCTGTATAAGATGAAGCCATAAATGGGGTGAGAGTTGGAGGGCAGGTGAAGAGCCTCATTCTGTTACCATTAGTAACACACTTGTACCCATTTTCTCCTGTAGATTGAATAAGAAAGATTGCAGCAGCTCCCTGCACTTTACATGTCTTGATAACAATTAGGAGGAGCACCAGGGGCTGTCTGGCTGTTCATATTCTTTCAGTGTATTTCAGTAGAAAGCCTGCAATAAAATAAGAGGCTTGTTTTGTGGCAGAATGTGCATTCATTTTTGTAGGTGGTGTATTACGGGTCTTCCCTTTTTTCTGCTGTGGAGAGCAAGGGGCCATGGTGTGGCTGAAGGCCAGAAGGGACATCAGCTTCCATGTCCCAACATGGGGAGCATCCCAGACCAGCATCACCTTGGGGCTGACTCTCCAGCAGGCTCCAGGAAGCACTGGAGCTCAAGAGGAGCTTTCCATCCCAAACCCCCTTTTCCTGTCATTTTCTTCAAAACGTTTTCTTGTGTTTTGCCTTGTTTTCATGGAAGTCTCCATCACAGATCTACATTTAGGAGAGAGCCTTCTCCTGTTCTCCTGGGATAGGCTTAAGGCTTCCTTGAAATTTTTTTATAGCGAATAATTTTTCCATTTAAATGCAAGTAAAAAAAGTCTTGGTTGAGTAGCTGTAACATCCTACCTGTGCACTGGTTGCTGGCAGTCTGCTGATCTATGGTCCAACTCCAGCAGCTGCCCCTCCTATTGGTAGAGAACCATTTCCCCACAGCCCTTCCTGAGTAGCCTTGGTTGGCTTTTGGGATGGGTATAATCCCATGAGCATCGGGTGCCTCGTAGGCTGCTTACTTTGTTTAATAATAAGGGTATTTAAAGGTGATTTTCCTAGTAAATGAAATGAAGTTGTTCTTGTATCAGCTTTGGTGCAAAAGTCACTGCCTGGATTTTTCCAGGAAAAAAAAAAAAAAGTACAACTTTAGAATGTTTTGAATACATTCAATCTCTCAACTTCTGGATGTTTGCATTATTCTGGTAGTGTGATAAATAAAGCCAGGCACTGTGACTACCCTACCTGGAAACCTGCAGGTATTCCCAGTTAGCTCCCATCTAAAACTGGTTTGCTTTACTTGAAGGCTCCCAGCTGCCTGCACGCGGTGGTTCATCCACGTTTTGGACAAATCCGTATGATTTTTGCAGCATCTTGGGAAGAACTGACATGAAAGCCGACTCTGTTTGAGCAACTGAAGGAGTCCTTTGCTCGATCTTGTTCCTGAGCTGTTCCCATCCAGCCCCGAGTGCTAGAAGCTCCCTGTGGAACTGCTGGCGGGGGCGAAGCTGCAGTTGAGGCTTTGGACAGAAGATGGTGCAGTGTTCAAAGCTTCGTCCTGCTGCAGTGCCAGGCTCCTCTCAGCCTTCGGGCTTCTGTTTGTCTCCAACAAGCAAACCCCGCACCCGTTAGCAACTTGACGCTAACAAATATTACAGGAACAAACACACTTTTTGCTGCAATTTGTGGAGCAGCGAATGAAGGTGCCATACACATCATCCATGCATGTGTGTGTATATGCATTAACAAATAAGCATAAAATAGATTCTTGCTGAATTCCTGAACTGATCCATGGCTCTTCCTTTATCCCAGGGATTAAAAGCATTGCCCTGGCAGCAGATGTAAGCAAACCCGAGGATGTGCAGAGGATGGTGGCTGCAGTCGTGGCTCGCTGGGGCACAGTTCACATCGCCTGCAACAACGCGGGAATCAACCTGAACTCTGCCAGCGAAGACACTTCCCTGGAGGAATGGGACAAAACTTTTAATGTGAATTTACGAGGATTATTTTTGTGTTGCCAAGTAAGTTCGAAGTGCTGGACTGGTCTGTTTTGCAAATGGGTCATGATTTTTTTAAACATTTACCAAGATTTGGTAACGTTTTAGTAATAATTATCAGCATAGAATTTGTACTGGTTTGGACAGAGTTGTGGGGAAAATTTGCTTTACAGCAATTACAGATTTTGGGTCAATATTTTCCAAAGCAGCTGGTACTTTCTGGCTGCCTAAACCCACATATTTAAGAACCGCCAGATTTTTTGGAGGCTGATTATTTGACACATCCTGCAAACCAGAAAGTTTTGGGGGGCCATTTCCCACATTAGTTATTTGACAAAACCATGGCCAACAGCAAAGCAGGTCTGAAATGGCAACAGCATTTTTCCTGCATCAGCCATTTTTATACCAAGTTTTTATATCAAGTGCTTAAAAAAAATTTTAAAAAAACCCCAACGTGTTAGCACATAAACTCTTCTGAAAAGTGAAGACTTAATTTATTATCATGTCATTATTAGCACAGTCACAAAAAGGGTCACTGGTCTTTCCTTTAATTTCTGTCACAGGCTGCAGGCCGCATTATGCTGAATCAAGGATATGGGAAGATAATTAACACAGCATCTATGGCAAGTTTAATAGGTGAGTGATGAGAGCTAACAGTTGTGCTTCAGAATCCATATTTTAATTACTACCAATGCTATTTGAATCAATTAAACCTGTATTGGGAAGGAGTAAATCACTGACATTTTGTACTAGAGGAAATGTACTACAAAAATTTTATTGATATCATTTTTCAACATTTATGTGTCCTTGATGTTTTAGAGCACTTATTACTTTTCAAGGAGGAGGTGGAATCGCCTTCTCTGACTCCAATTCAGGGATGGTGTGGGGAGAGATGCTGGTGCACTCCCCATTTCTTTCAGGAAAATGTGTTTGAGTGCACGAGCTGTGCCCCCGTGATGTTTAGAAGCCACCCTGAAGCTTTTTCACCAGTTTTTGCCCCGGTACCCAAGGTTTTATTTCATTATCCTTGCCAACAGGTGTCTGCACCAACCCTGCTGAATCAGCAGTGTTGTCAAAAGAGCCAATAAACCATTGGAACATATGGAATGAAATCCCTACTGCTGAGCTAATCTGGAAGGCAGTTACATGCTGGTGAGCTGAGGCCCGTGTAACAAAAATTGATCAATTACACAAATTAAGCATAGCCCTTTAGGAATTTATTTTATTGGTCTGGACATCTGTTGCAGTATTGTCCAAATCCAAAAATCAAATAGTGCCTTGGGTTGCCAAGTTAGGCAAGAAAATCTAGTAGCTATAAAAGCACAACTGAAAACCCCTGTATTAATATCATGTCCATCTGCTGAATGTTACATAAATATGCAGTCCTTTTATTTTCCTTGGGAATAACATTTATTTTTACTGTGCCCAGTTTGACATTCTGTGACATTCTGCTCAGTTTATTGCACAATAACTTTAAATGTTTCTTCAAAAATGCATTTATAATGTTGTTGTTAATATTTTTTTCCAAGTGTCTTTACCAGCTGTTTTACTCCTGCTAAAACACAGGCACTATCACTCTGCCCCAGCTTTGTAGAGTTACAAGATCTCCCAAAGAAAAAAAGTTTAGAAAAGAATGTAGAGCTTTAAATTTCAAATGCCCCCTAATTCCATGCTCTGTGGGGCTCTGGGCTGGGCTGGAGCTGTCACCATCCATACCAATGTTTAAAAAAAAATAATAATTACTGGGGGGGGCTGCTGGTTTGGCACACTGTTCCTGGCCTCTCTTGCAGCCCAGAGGTGCTCAGCACTGCTTAAAGAGAGGCATTTCCCAGATTTTCCATCAGGCCCTTGTGTTGTTGTTACACCATAGCATCCAGCCCAGCCCCAACTTGGGGCTGCACCTCCTTGGCTGGCACACCAAGCCCACTGAGACCCACATAAGGATCACATTTGAGGGCAGTATTGTTCCTGGAGGAAGAACAAGCTTTGGAATCAACCCTGAGAGCAGCCTGGAAGGGTCATTGCAAGATGTGTTTAAATGTCATTGAAAGTTAATGTGTGCTGGGCCAGAAGTTGAGAGGAGAAGAGATGCATTTACCTTCTGAACCTGTTTGAATCTTGGCATTGAAAAAATCTAGTAGTTATAAAACTACAACTGAAAACCACGATGTTCATATCATGTCCATCTGCTGAATGTTAAATAAATATGTTGGTTGGTTGGTTATTTAAGTATGTTGGCCAACTGGCATAGTATGAAATGTTTCTAGAAATCTGGCACACCAAGCCCACTGAGACCCACATAAGGATCACATTTGAGGGCAGTATTGTTCCTGGAGGAAGAACAAGCTTTGGAATCAACCCTGAGAGCAGCCTGGAAGGGTCATTGCAAGATGTGTTTAAATGTCATTGAAAGTTAATGTGTGCTGGGCCAGAAGTTGAGAGGAGAAGAGATGCATTTACCTTCTGAACCTGTTTGAATCTTGGCATTGAAAAAATCTAGTAGTTATAAAACTACAACTGAAAACCACGATGTTCATATCATGTCCATCTGCTGAATGTTAAATAAATATGTTGGTTGGTTGGTTATTTAAGTATGTTGGCCAACTGGCATAGTATGAAATGTTTCTAGAAATAGTTAGGGGATTTTTTAAATTTATTTTTTTTTTTTTTTTGTAGGTTGAGTCCTTCCTCAGAGATACAGGAAAAATAAGGAGCCTCTTAGCAGGATAGGAAGGGTTTTGTTTGTGATTTTTTCAGATACACTGCTCAGAGTCAGTTGTAATTAATTGAAGAGGAGCTGCAGACATTTTGCATGTGTGCATTTTGATTCTGGTGTTTCACTGGAGTTATTGCAGACGTGGCTTCAGCAGCTCAGCCCTGGCTGCTGCAGCGCCGCGACTGCACCGGTGGAACTTGGATCTGGAAACTTTACAGGGAATATCTCTAGTGGGGAGTGGTCCAGTCTTCTCTCTCTGTGTGCACCTCTCATTAGCATTACGTGGTGTTTAAAATGCACTGTGGCTGATGCCCTCAGTGTGTGTATCTGCTCTCCTCCCGTCTTCTCATCTGGAACAGGAGTCAATGTCCTCACTTCGCAGAAGCCTTACAAATTCAGATGGTTTTGGTGGCACTGCCAGAGGCAGAACTTTATTCTCAAGTTCTAGCCCCATTTTATATGAGTTTAGAAGGTTGCAGGTTTGCTCTTCTGTCTATAAGACACCACCTCAGGTAAGGGAGGAGGAGGTGGTGTGGGGTGCTCAGCTGCAGAAAGCCAAAGCTTCACAAGCCTGGTTGGCTTCCTCTTGAGCTCTTCCCTTTGAGAGGGACCAAGTGTCTCTGGATGGGAAATTTCACCTTCCGAATTACCTTCCTTAGATATTCTTGTGAAGACAAAAGCATTTATATGGAAGGACTCTTGAATATCCCATCTGAGGACTCCTCCCCAAGTCAGACAGCTGACTGGGATACCTTGTGGGAACTTGCTGTTCTCACCCAGGAGTGCTGGATGTGCAGAGCTGGTGCCAAAGCTCTCCTCCTTGTAGCAAACTCCCAGTGATTTATCACAAACAGACATGTTTGGGAAGTTTAGCAAAGAACTGCTTTTGGGAGGTTCCAAGGTTAACTACCGAAGTTGCATGTAACTTGGAGCTGATGTGAGGCAATTAATCAAGAAATTCCATCCTCCATCTCTTGGAGAGCCCGCGTGGCGCGCTGTGTCTGGGGGCGACAGGCACAAGCAGAGGGCAAAGCAGTTCTGCCAGCCAAAATGTGAATTATTTCATCTTGAACAAAAAATGAGCACAGAAGAAATGCTGGCAGAGGGCATGGAATGAACTGCTCTTTGCAGCTAGCAAAAGGCCTCTGAATTTTGAGCAAACCTCCAGCACACATAGAGAAAAAGAAGTACTGATTGTTGCTCCCATCATATATGTGCTTTAAATCTGTTCTCAAACATCTGTGCTCGAGGCAAAGCTCCTTGTTCACATGCTTAGTAATTTGTGTCAGGACTATTTTGTTCTTTCAGAGTTTGGATAAGTCAGTATGTTAGTATCTTCACTCATTGTATTGATATGCTCAAACCCAATGGTTTCAGTCAACAGAAGGAACAGTGGATGTGCTGGGGTGATCTAGAACTGATGCACCACCTCAGCTTCATGAATTAGACCAGTTTAATGCCACCTCCCAGTGCCACCAAAGTGCTGCTATCAATGTGCCATGGGATTTTCAGGCTCTGCCTTATACAGACACCATGCTTCACCTGCATTCCTAACCCTGCAGGCTACAATTGCCTTTGTGATTCCTGATATTCAGCACTGATTTTCCCCATGCTCCCTCCATGAGAGAGTCAGGAACTCAGCAACACTTGGTACCGACACGAGGCTAATTACAGACCAGTGCTTCGCACTCGGTTTGCTTAATGAAGTCGTGAAGGCAGCCAGAAAAGTCCAAGAAGAGACACTTAGGGAGTGTAAATCCCAACAGCTGGTCTGGCTGGGTTTGCCTCTCAGGGGTTTAAAGCACTTAACATCCACTGGGGATTTGTCCTTAAGTAGCTTTCCTGGGAATACTGCAAGTGTGAGAGCTGGTGGAGGGGCAGAGCCTCCTGAGCACACAGCACTAACAAGCTCGAACACTGTAATTAACAAGCTGATCATTTTCCCTCTCTGACTGACATGTGACATAGCTGAAACATTTTCAAAAGCTTCAGATTTTGAAAGTGGTGGGTGTTCTGAATTTTTGGGGCACACCTGTGCTCACATCCACACAAACACTGGTTAGATAATATGATGTGTTTGCTTCAGACTATGAAAAATTTAAAAATTAAGGAGAAGAATTTGTTCCAGGAAGCTATATATAATAATATAATATAATATGTTCTATAAAATATATTATGCACTAATATAATACAATATAAGTTATATCATATTATAAGATATCATATTGTATCATATAATGTGATTTAATAATTATGGCATGTTACATTTTATTAATATTACAGTTTACAGATATTTTGCATATAAACATACATATATGTATAATATATGAATATGCTCGTGTATATATGATTATCTTTCTAGGGATTAGTCAGATATTGTGTATGTGTGTTTAAAACATTGGGTTTGGCTTTGCCCAAATGCAGAACCTTTTAAATGTCTTTATTTCTATATTTTTCTGCCCACTAGCCCACCTGCTGAGGCAAAAAGGTTAGATGACAAGACACAGATTCAGATTTTTGTGCTGTGGGTGGCTGAATTCTTGTTACTCCCTGCCTAGCATCGGGGAAAATGGCCAGAAGTTCATCTCAATACAGGGAATTGTCTATGTAGTGTCTAAGCTACCTCAGCTAGTGGAGAATAAAAGATGTTCTGTTTCTGCATCCCCTCCAGTCCCGCACCCCCAGAAGCAGCTGGCGTACAACGCCTCCAAAGCCGGGGTTGTCAAATTAACACAGACACTGGGAACCGAGTGGATTGACAGAGGAGTAAGAGTCAACTGCATTTCCCCGTAAGTAACACGTAGTCTCGTTTGGAAAGTACAAAGAGAATGAAATGTTCTAAGAAGCTTAAACGAACAGTATCCCGGTAAATAAAGTTTCTAATTAGCAGGTGGATTGCATCCCTTTTTATGTTGTCTTTTCCTTAACAAAGGTTTAAAAACTTACAACCCAGCCTGCTCTGTTGCTGTGTATACTCAAGGATTTAAGAAGAGGTTTTAGCATTTGATAATAGGTTTTCCAATAATGTGAAGGGTAGTTTTTAGCATTTCTCTTCCAGATGAAATATTTTCTTAGTCTGTCCAAGCCTACTGTGGTTAAAGAAAAGGCTTTTGACACTTAACAGACAATACCTCTTTCCCCTTTTTACTTGAGACAAATATATAGGCACTTTGAAAGCCCCATTGTACTGATGTAATTGAGATACTGTTCAGCTCTGACAATCACAGGAGGCCAGGTGTAATTTTATAAATAGATATATATTTATTACAAATTACATTTCCCTTATTTTCACAGGCTTAAAGCTGTATGTTTTATTTTATGGTATTTATTCACAAAGAAAAGTTTTCTTGCTGCATACTCTTTTTCTCTCCCTCTTTCCCACACACATGCCCAACACAGTCATTTTATTAAACAATTAACAGTGCATGATAGTGCTGAGCAGAAACCCAAGTGGGCAGCGTTAATTGGAAGCGGTCAAATTCCTTAGACCATTGAAGTCAATCAGAGTAAGTGAGAAGGGCAGGATTTTAACCCAGGAGTTAAATTGTAATAATGAAGATATAATGTGCATCAAATTAAGAAAAACAAATTACATATTTTAATCCACAAGTGGAGTAAAAAAAAATAAAAATCACAGAGCTCAATGGCAAGTGGCTCTGTTGTTACTGTCGCTCTGCTCCCCACGTCCTTGTGCTGTCTTCCTTATGATTATTTATTACTAATTATCCCAGTGACTCCAGCCACTGCTTGATGTGATCCACAGAATTTTTTAAACAACATCTAACTTGGTAATGGGATTTTCCCCGTGCCAGTGCTATTGGCTCTGCAATAGTGATCCCACAACCAGTGCCTGTGAACTTGCGCTGGCTTTCGGGTGCTGGGGGAGATGGAGAGAATTAGGGAAGCTTAACAGGACCTGGAGGGAGCTGTGTCTGAGAGCACAGAGGTAATCTTTACCATTGGAGGCGAGGTAGCAGTGCCACATTCACAGTGATCACAGATGAGGAGGATCTTAGGCAAGGAATTAACCATTTCAATGTTGTTTACATAAATTTAAAAATTATCCACCAAATATTAAAAACTCTTTATGTAAGTTGGAATCATGTTTGAAGAAGTCATGTTTCTGGACTCAGTTGTTCATAGCATGGAGGAAAAAATACATTCATCCTTTTGTCCCTTTCAAGCCCAAATAGGGTTGTATTTTGATCATCCTGACCTGTCTTAACTCTAGCTCCAAGCTCAAAATCCTGCAACAGGAAGGGGAGGATTTCTTTGAGGAGGAATGGCCAAAAGGGGCTGAGCCCCTCCTGCCTGGTCCACCTGGGCAGCTCTGGGTGGTGGTTCAGATGAAGGAGCCTACAATGGTTCATATAGCTCAGATCCATCCTCCCTAGAAGTAAAAGCCACATATTCTTTTGGGAATAAATATTCATGTTTACCCTCCTGCCTGTATGAGATGTGAGCTTGCATTTCAGTGCAGATTTGGACTCATTTTTAGAACTGTGGATCCCACCAGTCTCATTGTCATGTCTCTTGATGTGACTCACTGAGGCACAGGGGCATCTTCAACCTACTTGAGCTTAATTCCCAAAGCTGGGCTGTACCCTCAAGGCAACAGTGCATCGTTCAATGCTGTCAGGATATTTTGTAAGGTTAGAAAATGTCCTAAATGCATGTCTTTCTGAGCATGCATGCCATCCCCCACAGGAGGGGATTTTGAAGAATGTAAGGAGTACAGAGGTAGATATGGGACATAGTGGTACCCAAGAATGATCTCTGGATAAGTAAAACATTTAAATGTGCCCTTAAGTCCTTTGCCCTTCCCAATCACAATTGTGTTAATGCTTTAAGGAACTCTCAGAATTTCTCTGGCTATAGCTCCAAACACTCCAGTCTGGACTTAAACAATATTTTACCATGCAAACCTTTGGCCTTTTTCTCCTCTTCCTATCTGGTCACATTTTATCAACTTAATTTCTTAATTAGTGCATAAAACTTATGCAGAGCAATGTGTAAATGTTATAAATGCATAAAATGTTGCTGTAGACTCCTTAGGATAATTTATTACATTGATAAAATTGAATATCTATAGTTCTCTTGCTGGTCACACAAGACTCATATCCATGAGGAGAAGGTGGCTGAGGCTTCCTGGGTGCTCTGGCTGACTATGCCTATTGCTCCAGGTGGCAGCAAGTGTCTCCATATATCATGGAAACTGCTCAGCTCTTCTGCCACCACCTAGGGCAGCTGCCTCACAGGTTGCTGCACAACTGATGCCATACAAAATTGAAAGGATGCTGGAGTCTTCCCAAATGGGATGAGGGGTTCAGGCTGCAGAGGAGACCTTGGTGTAAATAGCACTTGACAGAGTGCTGACTAGTGGCCAACACATTTTCTGTCCCCCATATGTGTAAAGTTTGTTGGGTGTGATGGAGCAGGGGGCTTTTGAGAGCCTCTGGTTTTTGGCACATCCAACATTAGAATTCTTCATTGTCACAGCCATTGCACTGAATCATTGTCCATTTTTGGGGCTAATTGTGTCTCCCTGCTTGATTTGCAAGGCACAAAATGCCATCATGTGATGACCTCCAGGATGGGCAGCTGCCAAGTTCATCTTCAGTTCAACCCACAGCCAGGCCAGCTTGCCAGGGACCCCCTGAAATTCAGCAATCTCAGGAGATGAACCATGTTCCCTGCTGCAGGGATATGAGTTTGTGGTGTGATGGGCAGAGACATTGTTCCCTGCAGGCCTGTCTTACTCTCCCAGGACAGTGCAGGGACAGCCAGATGGTGCTATACCAGGGTTTTAGGTGGGTATGAGGAGCCAGAAAGCAGGTAGGGTAGGATCATGGCAGGTTTTGGGTGTATCCCACCATGGGGTAAGGAGAGGCAGAGCTGGCAAGAGAAGGAGAACCCCAGCATCACCTGAAGGCGTCCCAATTAAGCAGCATTACCATCCCTATTAAGCAGCAGTCGTTGCTGGTAAGTATCTTTGGACTTAAATCTAATTCCTTGGGAGATGTCCCAATTAAGTGGATCTCTTGATTAAACACTTCCTGATTAAGTGGAGTGTACTTAACTCATTCAAATTAATAACTCATCTGAAAGAAATCAAGTTACATACAGATGGAATCTTTTTTTTTTCCTCTCATTTGGGGATTGAGCGCACGTAACAATTCCAGTTAAGTATCTGGTAAGTGATATTTTTCCTAATGTGTCTCTCAAAATGAAAATGTTTCAGGTGATTGTTTTTTTGTGGTGTGTTTTTTTTTTCTCCTTCCTAATGTCTCAATTGTCCTGTGTATCAATAATGAAATATTGATGCTCACGTCTAACATTAAGGAACCAGCAGTTTGATATTACATTGACATGCAACAGAAAGTACTGATAGGCTCAGCACTGCATATGAGATGAGGTAGGGAATTAATGCATTGGCAGTTGTCTTTGCTGGAACTGGTTGGGAGCCAACTAAAATCTGCCTAAAAGGGTTCGACAACATTAAATTGCCCAACTTGGCACCAAAGCTTTCCCAGAAGATGTGTAGTATCAATGACATGCCTAATATTTATAGTGCCATCAGTATGTGTGTTTGCAACTTCTTAAGTTTTGCGCTGTATTTTTTTCCTCATTTCTGTAACAAAGATTTGTACTGAAGTTTTCTTACACATCTACATTTTTGCTACTTGAAGGGAACCTAAAGAAAGGCCCAGTGAGAGGCCCAGCACTGTGATTTCTTAGTTGCCATGATCAGATTAAAGATCATTTTTCCAAACAGATTGAAAAAAGCCCTCTCTTTAGCAAAATCTGTTGTGCTGGAGGACTGTGTGTCTTACTCTCTAATCCACGTTCCCTTGGGGTTACAACATATATGTACATTTTTTAAAAAAAATTATAAAATCATATGGATCTCACTGTCAACTCTGATAGTGTAAAGCCAGAATGATTATGCTGATGGATTTGTAAGCACTGTGAGAGGCACGGGGGGGAAAGGAGTCCAGTATGTGTCACGTCTGCTGCTCAGAGCATGTATGTTTCTGAATAAAGCCAGTTCTTGAGGAGTTTGGGAGAACGAGGGGGGAGAGTGAGGGGCTGTGCAGAGGGGAAATAAGTAAATCATCTGCAATCCTATGCTGGAATGTGTTTGATTTTATTACGTTGCCAGAGCTTAAGTGAGCTGCATTGCTCAGTGTTTCTGAACTGCTCTGGTGTTATTGACAATTACACTAAAAAATGAAAGCCGATGTATGAATCCTGCCTGATTAGTGGAAACAGAAATGTTTGGGGCAAAGTCTGAGTTAGTTCCACTTCGTAACAGAGTAAATAACAGATTTCAGCCTTCATTTAAAACAAAAGGTGAATCTCATACCCAGAATCCAGTGTGTCTCAAAAAATTGTTTCCTTGGAAGTACAAATTGGGATGCCAATGAAGTTTCAGAACAAAACGGGTATTTTTATACTTTGTTCATTTCATATTTATCACTAGCTTGTTTGCTAATTTTCATTTGCAAGAGGCAATTCTTCCAGCTAACTGGCTGCCTCAATGGGCCACTGATTTCTTTGAAGTGACAGTCTGTAAATATGCATAAAAAAGAGATGCAATTAGCGTGTGTGTGGTTCAGTGCAGCCTGATTTCATTGGCAAGTTTACCCACAGTGTTGATAAGCTACATTATCTAGAAAATTGGCCGCTGAAAAACAGCACCTCTGATTGCCAGCAAAGGTTCCAGATAACAGGGTGCTGAAGAGAAATATAATTGAGGTTGAATATGTTAACCAAGGTGTCACATGCTCCTTAGAAGCGCTAATTTATCAGCATGTTGGAATTTTTATTAACATTTGGAATGCATTTCTACCGCACTAATGAAGTGGAATTGGCAGTTCAGGTTTTAGTTATTGTCATTTCTGAGAAGTTAAATGTAATTTCTCGTTAGACACAGTTATGTAAATATATTTGTTCAGGGGCTGAAAAAATTATACATTTTGCAAAATACAAATATGTTGTTAAGGAGGAGTATGACAAATCAGTTGCAGTTAAAGTCACAAAAGCCAGCCAAATGTTCACCCTGTGTTGTGCTTTCCAGAGCATCACTCATTTTTAGGGCACCTGAAGAAAATGAACACAGCAGAGTTTTAATAAATGGTGTAGTCACTCGTTAATGGAAAAGATGAGGTGGGAAAATATGTTGTGGTCTGTTTGGGTATTGGTTTTAGGGGAACCTCATTGGGCATGCTGTGCTTGTCTTCACTTCTCTTTTTTTTGTGTGGAAAAGGTCTGGTGCCTCTAAGGGTGCTGGCTTTTTTTTCCCCTATTTTGTGACATATGTGAAATTGGGCCGTTTTCAGTTTCTGGGCTGTACACAAACACACTGTGTGACATTATGCTGCAAAGCACTGAGAAGAGAAATCTGTAGAAGGACAACACAGACCTAGTTCAAAAAGTTTTTGGTTCCAATGCAATGCTTCTTTTATATTAAAAAAAAGAAATCAAAATAAAATTAAATTATTACAAATAACCTAAAAGTAAGGGGGTTCTGTGTTCATCTGTGAGCACAGTGTGTGTGTGCTCACTTTAAAGGAACCCCCTAAGCCTGCTTGGCAGCAGTGAAAGCAATAGGAAAGAAATGCTACCCAAGTTCATATCACAACTTTCAGTAGAGGCAGAACAGGTCTGCCTCATGCCTCTGCTTTGTGCTTTTCCACAGTTTTCCTTCCCAATTAACACCTCAAACACCCGTAAGTTCTGCCTTTCCCAGGGGAGAACCTGCCCTAACCTCTTGGCACGTGTGCTGGTTGCAGGGGCATCGTGGACACGCCGCTGATCCGCTCCAAGGAGCTGCGGCCGCTGGTGCGGCGCTGGCTGGTGGACATCCCGGCAGGGAGGCTGGCCCAGGCCACAGACCTCCAGGCTGCTGTCGTCTATTTGGCCTCCGAAGCCTCGGATTACATGACAGGCCATAATCTGGTCATCGAGGGTGGCCAGAGCCTGTGGTGAGGGGCATCCTTCAGCATCATCTCTCAAGGACGTAGTTTGCTTTGGAAAGTGCGTATTAGAGTTTAGCTCAGTCCCAGTTTTGACCTGGGTGGTCAAGTGGCCAGCTGATATGAAATGATTGTTTGCTTTTTTGGATGTTGCTTTGGAGACTCATACAATGGGGGTGGGGAGGGGAAAAAAAGATAAATCTTTAGTTTTCAACATTTTCATGTTTTTCACTATGCATTCAGATTTTGTTACATTAATACTTAGTGATATAAAGGCACATTTACTGCAGTGAGATTTGGCTACTACTGACTTTAGCAGGGGTAATTTTTAAAGCAATCAGTATTAGCTGGTTTGTGTAGTATATTGTTCAGTATATTGTTCTTAGGTTATTTTTTGTATTTGAGTCGTTCTGGTGACATCTGCGAGTGGTGAAAAACTGTTGGGTGTAGTGTTAAAAAATAATAATAAACTAGTTCATTGCATTTGAACCAGAATGTTGCCATTTTATGTTTACTGGTGTTCTTAGTTTATTACAGTGTTTTTACACAAACAGCCACACAAATACCCCTGAAAGCAAAGCTCTGCACCTAAAAGAGAATCCTAGTTGATAATTGTGTTGCCCCTGAAGACTACTGAGGTAAGTGCTCATATACCTAAATGCATGTGCAAGTTTTGGTACAATTGAGTCTTTGTTTTCCTTGATAGGCAAAGGTAAGCAAAGGTCAAATGTTTTTTCTTTTCCTCCTGTGAAATGATGAAGACAAGTCTTGGGTGTAAATCAGGGCCAGCTCAAATGGTATCAGTACAGGTCTGTTGGCTGAAGAGCTCGTTTCGGCAACAGTGCCGGGTTCATGGTTCATGGGCAATAAAACGTGGCACCGTAACAGCACCGTTTTGACAACGTTCTGCTTTTATACAGACTTCCATCCCAAGGGCCTTTAAGCATAACCTAAGGAGAATTTACGGGAAGGAACTCACTTCCACATCCTCATGTCATTTGTTTTGCATTTGGCAGCTCTTTGTTACCATAACATAAATAATTGTGGATGAATGTCATTACTTTGATTAAGTGCTACAAGTCCATACATTGGCTAGCCATTATTGTGGTGAATTGCTATAATGGCTTCAGACTTGACATTCACAGCCACAGTGTAAGGTATGCATCTCACTGACGTACTATCATCGTTATCGTGGATAAAGTGCAAGAAGATACTTGTCTTCATTAAATTTTCTATTAGACCATTGATAATTAATACATATCTCATGTTTCATCTGGAGCCGTTTTTCTGTTGCTGTTAAGCGACTCAGGGCTGGAGCTTTTTGGCTTGTTTTTTTTTTTTTAGCCATTATTGTGGTGAATTGCTATAATGGCTTCAGACTTGACATTCACAGCCACAGTGTAAGGTATGCATCTCACTGACGTACTATCATCGTTATCGTGGATAAAGTGCAAGAAGATACTTGTCTTCATTAAATTTTCTATTAGACCATTGATAATTAATACATATCTCATGTTTCATCTCGAGCCGTTTTTCTGTTGCTGTTAAGCGACTCAGGGCTGGAGCTTTTTGGCTTGAAATCCCTGCCTGGTGTGCATGATCTAATTTATTGACAATGCTCTGCAAACTCACAGGCTTAAAGAGAGCTCAATTTTGGATAAATCTTCAAGAAAAACAATTAAGGATTTAAACGTTTTATTATTTTTCTGGGCTTACAAAACCTTTTCTCTCCTGGCTCCCACACTTGCATCATTTTGTGTCATGCTCTGGAGGGCTCGGTGGAGTTCTCACATCCTTCTGGCTGCCTTTTTGCTCAGAGGTTAATGTGCAAACATTGGTGAACTCATCAGGAGCCCTTCCAAGGGATCCTAGAGGGGCTTGTATACTATCGCTTGGACTGCTGGTGAACAGTTTGTTGCAGCTCCTACCTCAAGTGTAAAATAACAAACTTTAGCTAATTTGAAACATGAACTGCAGTTGGCACTGGAACTGTAACCAGTGTTCTCATTTTCTCAGCAGAAAGACAAAGGGCTGAGCAGGCTGCTGAGGCTGAGCTCCCTTCCCCTGTCTGGAGATGGCTGCAGGTTAGCACCAAGAGGCTCTGGCAGGGCATTGCAGGAAGCTGAGGTTCGTTGTCCTGGTGCCAGGTGTTTTTGGGAATAAGATTTGCAGCCAGCAAAGGTTCTGCTGTGACTTTGGAAGCTTCAAATGAACTTTTAAAACAAAACCCAGACAGCAAAAAGAAAAAAAACAACGCAGACTTAAAAATATATATATACATATTAAAATAGAATAATCAAAATGATCTCTTAACTAAGCAGCCTCTGGTGTTTGGACTAGAGCTTGTCTCGCTCTGGTCTCTTTGCCCCCAGGCTCTGCCTTTGAAGGGCTGAGCAAGCAGAGTGAGACGAGTGAGTTTACCTGCACAGGCTTGGACCTTGTCTGGAGATGCTGCTCTGCTCCCACAGGGACCCTGCCTCTGCTTCTGGTTGGCTGGGGAAAGAGGTCATCTCTTGTCAGGAAGGGCTCAAGACTTTAGCAGCCCAAGGGCACGTGGCACTTGGTGCCAAGTCCCCAGGTGGTGGACAAATGTCCTCATGGCACTTTTGGCTTGTTTGGCATCTGCGCTTTGGCCAAAGAAATGGATCTTGAAGGAGAGCACGTGTCAGGAGGGAAATGGCTCTCCCCACACATGTCTAACCTCTCCTGAGGACAGACCTTCACCACTCTTCCCCCCACGCACATGTACCTGGGAGTTCTGGCACGGGCATTGAGGCTTTTTCTGGTCCCCTCTGTCATTTCATGGGGAAAAGGCTGATTTCCACCCAAAGGCAGAGCTGGCCTTGCAGTGATGCTCAGACCAAAACTTGGGGTTGAACTTTGTGCTCTGTGGCCTGATGCCTGCTCCCCAGACATGGGGCTCCCCAGGTTCCTTGCTGCAGTTGTGGGGTCTCTTCTGGCAAACCAAGTGGAAGTGGTGATTCCCACTAGTAAGGGAAAAGCTCAAGACTAATCATAGAATCATAGAATCCTAGGGGTTGGAAGGGACCTCGAGAGATCATCTAGTCCAACCCCCCTGCCAGAGCAGGGTCACCTAGAGTACATCACACAGGAATGCATCCAGGTGGGTTTTGAATGTCTCCAGTGAGGGAGACTCCACAACCTCCCTGGGCAGTCTGTTCCAGTGCTCTGTCACTCTCACAGTAAAAAAAAATTTCCGAATATTCACCTTGAACCTCCTATGCTCCAATTTACACCCATTACCCCTTGTCCTATCACTGGTCATCACTGAGAAAAGCCTAACTCCATCCCCCTGACACTCACCCCTTACATATTTGTAAACATTGATGAGGTCACCCCTCAGTCTCCTTTTCTCCAAGCTAAAGAGACCCAGCTCCCTCAGCCTTTCCTCATCAGGGAGATGTTCCACTCCCTTCAGCATCTTTGTAGCTCTGCCCTGGACTCTTTCAAGCAGTTGATGCTAGAGAGATCTTTCCCTGTCTTAGTACAGAAAACAGAGGGGGGGGGAAAAGGTAAGTTTGGAAAAAAGGTGCCTTTCAGCGGGATGCAGGTGCGAATTGGCAGCCTCTGGGTTTGGGGAGACTGTTGGGGGCAGCAGAGCGGGCGGAGCCGCCGTTCCCGGCGATACCTCTAGGAGGAAACCTCACCCTGTGCTGGGGCTGGGGGAGCCGCCGCTCCCGGCGCTGCTCCTCAGCTTCTCCCCTGCTGCCAAGTTAGTACTTCTGATAGTTCTAAGGGTTTTTTTTTCCAACATATTCTGTAGAACACCACATAATTGCAGAAAAGATAATAGTCACATACCCTAGGGCTTGGTGTACACTTATGTTAAAAGTACAGCTTTTATTGGCAACTACAGTAATAACCTTTCCATGTCAAATTGCTTTAAATTAAACTTAAAAAAAAAATATAAAAAAATGCTGGCTGATACCCACACTTCGTAATTGTCAAACATCAGCATAATGTGGAATACTAAAGCTGCCTAAATCTTGGGTTTAAAAATAATTATTTACTTAGGTAAATTCTCTATTCAAAAGGATAATATTAGATTTTTATTTTTTTTTAGCGTGGCCTCCTTGATGTGTAAGTTAAAATGCAGACTTAAACTTGACATGGAAGTGGGATGAATGTTTCTGTGGCCTTTCAGAGGAAAAAAAAGGATTTTATACCTTTAAGTCATCCATCCATCATGGGTGACCCTAAAATAAATGTGTCCAGGTGACACCTCCAAAGGCATAGGTGCTGCAGGTGACAACTGGTGACCCAGGAACAGTGACTTGGAATACCTGCTCAGTGCACCCGGTGCCACAGGCCTGAAGCACACAGGCAATGTTCCTTATGCTGGAGAACATCTTGCAGGTGAATGTCTCAGGTGTGTGAGCAGGCACAGCCAAGGGCAGCAGGGTGGTAAAGTGTTACACACAGGTGCATTTTACTTACCAGTTTCGTCGTGGAGCTGGAGGAAACGTGATATGGGCCATTCAAACTTCTGGTGCAGAGCAGGAGGGGAACCTGCATCGTGAGATGTGGATCTTAGGGCTTCTCTGTTGTATCCAAAGGAAACTGCATCTCCCAGGTGCTGGGAGAACACAAGTCCTCATGGTTTTCTGCTTTTCAAGAGGCCCAGGCTCTGATGTTCTCTACTGAGGACTTTCATCTCTAGGAAGCTAGGACTTCCCTGTGAAGTCCATCCCACCAGTTCTTCCTTAGAAGTATGCCAACATTTTTCTGAAAGGTCAGCAAAACCCATTTTGGAACATTTTCTTAAAGAAATCAGCAATTCCCTTAGTGCAAGAGGTGTTGTGGCAAATTCCTCTTTACCTTTGGCTAACAAGGTAGAAGGGGATTGCCATTCCCATTCCTTTAGCAGGTAAGAAGATCTGGGAGGCTCTTGCAGCTGTTCCAGCCAGCTGGTGGTGGAGTAGAAAGGCATGGTAGCACCTGGGAACAAGAGGTCTGTGATTTTCAAGGGAGAGAGTTAAACAGTTTTGGGGAGCAGAAATGCAAGGAACTGAGGAGTGAAAATTGGACACCTTTCCCTGCCTTGCCTAATATCATATGTTTTATTCTGTAATTATGTATCTGATTATACCTTAATTTCCACACTGTTTTAATTCTTTAGAGCAGAGAAGAAAAAGACATACTCATCTTTGGAGAACCTCAATGCAATTTTACAGCATTTGCCTTCCCACCAGAACAGGTTGAAATTCTTCAAAACTCTAATCACAGTGAGTTTTTTATGCTAGATTTTCACCCACTGGGTGTTTTTTCTCCTTTCAGTACCTCATTCCCCTTTGTCTAGAGCTCTCCCTTTCTCACCTGTCCTATCTGACCACTTTTCCCTGCTCTGCTGCCAGTGTTGCTGCTGTGACCCCACTGCACCAAGGCAAATGGAGAAGAGTGGAGAGGGGCCAAACGAAGCATGTTGGTCATACACATGGGTTTTCCAGAGACACCTCTCCATCCCAAAGCCTGGATTTAGCCTTCATTTTCTTGTACCCCAAATGACTCCATTGCAACCCACGAAACTTCTGGTACAAGGACTTTATTGGCAGTAAGAAATGCAGGAAGGCTCTTGTTCATGGGTGAGTACAAGTAACTCTTGCCTCCATCCCTTCCCATGTGAATAGGTGAATATGTTCTAAAACCAAGGGCTGGCCTGAAAATGTGTCCTGAAGGCTGTAGATCCCATTCCCACTTTTGTTAAAGTCCTTTCCCAAACTGGAGCTTGATGAAGACTAACTCAGCCCTTGCCAGCTTGAATGGGACAATCTGCCCTTCCCTGGAAGGTGTCCTTCAGGACACAACCCCACACAGCAGCTGTGATCGATTTCTACCATGCTTGATTTCCAGCCCTTTCTCCAGCATAGTGAGCTCTGTACACACACAGTTTGTGTCTTTACAAAGCCTCATTAAGTCACAAGATACATATTTTCTTGCTTGACAGTTTGTATCAGCTTCTTGAATGTGTAAACTAGTGTTTCCAGATTTCTATTGAAATACCAACAAATAGATTTATGTTTCCTTAGGCTACTTCCTATGTCTGGACAGGCTACTAACACTACCTTACATGTACAGTTGTTGCATAAATGATATGCATGAGAGAAGCCATGCATTTGAAACTGTTCAGAATGATTAAGGGCTTTAATTACAGCCCTGATTAAAACAAGACTTTCGGTAAATAGCAAAATGGTCAATACTCTGCTATTCCATGGCAAAATTCTCTTGGTGACAGCAGAGTGTGTTGCTTCTCTTATTGTCATATTACTCTTCAAATTCTGATGTTCAAAACCCACCTAAGAAATGGGAACAGGCTTTGTCTCAATGCTTACCTGTCAATGAAGTGTTGGAAATGCTGATCTACTTTTGATATGCTGCACAGCCCCTGTGCTGCAATAGATGAGTTAGTTGTGGGACTAGGATCATGACCATGTTTCACTTTTTCCAGATCTCAGGTAGATTTACCCACCATCTTGCATGAAACTGTAGGAATGCTCTTCAGTAGGATTTCTCAGGGCAGTGCAATTGTCTGGGAGATCAGTTTTCTTCCCTTTCGCAGGGGACTGTTGCCTCTGGTGGCAGAAATGTTGGTTGTATTTAGAGCCTCCAACCAGCACCGTGCAGAGTACAATGAACTTCAGCATCTTGCTGTACAAGCATTTCACATGTTTCTTAATCTTCTATGTCAGGTTTTTTCTCTGTTTCTAATCTTGAACTGCAGAAACGTTGGGAAGTCTCTTCTGAGGGATAGAAGTAGCTCAAGTGGGTTGCAAATGCTAGGAAATTGTCCTCCCTCCTTCTCTCCTCCAGTACCTTATGGAGTTAGTAGGGTGGTCCTGAATGAAGAAGCAAACCTTCTCTCTTCTGAAGCTCCTCATAAATGTGCTTGCAGTTAATATGAGTCCTTTTATATTCTCCCCCTTCAAATTCTTTGGATTAAAACAAATACCGTCTGGTTCTTTTAGCTCTTTTGATTATATATTCAGAACTATTGTGTATCCTGGAAAATGAGTTCTTTTCAGTTTTCACTTTTCTTGACAACAAGCTGAAAAATTTCCCCAAATGAAATTTTTCTGCAAAAGTCTTGGTTTGTTCCCAGACCCATTTTTCAAATAAGTAACGTTTTGATGAAAAAATGCCAACCTGTTCTACTTAACAACTGTTCGTGGAACTGACGAGAGAAAAACAAGGAATCAGAGGGAAAAAAAATTACCGAGTCTTTTATGTAGAGTTAATCTTTGAATATTCCTGTTGTTTCAGTAACAGACAAGATGTTGGTACAAGTAGATGAATATTTAAACATTAACATTGACACTGACTTATCTTCTTGATGGCATATTGATTGCATCCTTTCTGTAGGGATTGTTATGGACTTCCCATAGAGTCACTGAGCATCTTAATGAAGTCATGGGCTGGATGTTTATGTAGGTATTTCCTTAGAGGTTGGTTATGTGGACAATCCACACACTGAATAAGCCCCCACAAATGCACCTCAAGTGTGTCTGCCCTTTTATCACCACTAGCATGTGTGATTAGGTAGAAAGGCTCTTGTTGTGATGCAATCTTAGCTTGGTACCTGTTACTCATTGCACTGAAATGCCCATTAGCTTTTCTCTTTACCAAAGCACCTGGAAGCTGATTTAGACTGTCCTTCCCCTGGGGATGGATGTTTTTCAGACATTCAGATTATGCCTGAGATGTAACTCCACAGCCCTTCCCATGGACACCTGTACACATTTGCTGGGGAAGTCTCTGAAGGGTGCTGTGCTCACATGGGTGTCCCAGCAGGCAGGGAGAGGCTGCTGCCCCTGACACCAGGCGAGGGGACAACTGCCAGGTGGCTGTCACCACTGCAAAACAGAAGGGTGACAGAAGTATGCTGCTTGGATTAATACAGGGGCTGTGTTTTGTTAGTGGCACCAAATGAATTTTGCAGTGGATGGAGATGTATGGAAAGAGAGGTTTTCAAATGAGAAACCTATTTAGTGCAGTAGACTATATGGTCCTGTCTTTTAAGAGAATTTTATTTTTTTTTTAATGAAAAGTACTAGGAAGGAAAAACAAGTGCATAATAAATTATGACTCAGAGTAAAACTCACAGACTTTAAAAGGAAGGCAGGATTTAATTTTCACTGTAGTTATTAAGAAATACTTTTCACTGACATGAAGATGAGAGGCAGAGAATGCTCATCTGTGGGACAGTGAACAGTTGTTCATTCTGTTAGCATTTAAACTGACCAGTAGGTTTGGAGTTATCCTTATGAATAGCTGTTTTTGGCAAGTCTTGCAAAGTCATACACATTCTTACAGATCCTAAAAATCTTCAAAGAATAATTTGTCAGCCTTGCAGTTCTCAGCTTATGACTCTTCCTGCACACCTGGATGAAGATTGTCATACGGACAAAGGGACTTCTTCCAAAAGGTGTTCAGGGCATCCTTTAGGTTGTTGAACTTACTTTGGTGTGGAAGATGCCCCTCTTTGGGTTGGAAGGTGTCAGTTCTTGAAGTGGTGGGCATCTCTTCTCCCCATCAGTGCTCTGGAGAAAAAGTGGGTGGGTTTGCTGACAGTAGTTAGGATGGCCATCCTTGGCATGCAGAAATGTTCTCCTTGCTGATATATCATGCTGAACACAAGACAAAGTGATATTGGAAGCCACCTATTCTCCGGGGCATTTGTGTGCTTTTCTGAGCATCAGCCTTAGGCAATAGGAGAGACTTTGTGTCATGGGATTGCTCTAAATATAGTTGGGCAAATTGTCTTGCTTGGCCAGGTTCCATACAGGTGCTTTTAGGTTTCAATCCATGTAGGTTTACCCCTAATTTAAGCTCCAGCCTTGAATGAACCTTAGATTTGGAGTCAAATTGGAGATGTATGATACAATTTTTGATAATACAAAGACCTGAAATCTGGACAGTGCCAGAATAAATGCATATATTGATCCAGGGTTGTTTTAAATTAAACTGGATTCACTTAAAATATTAATGAACTGGAAAGGGTCAGTTAAAAGCTTCAAGCTGTGAGATTTATAACAGGCTTATCAAAGCAGATGCGTTTTGCATCATTTCTAACTTCTGACTGGTGAGAAGTTTAGATTTATTTTTTTTTATAAATACATACACATTTTCTCTAGCAAATGTGTGTGTATATTTATATAGGCTTTTTTTTTCTGCTACATCCCCATATGCATCCTCACTCTCAGAACATTTTGCTTTTGCTCTCCTGGCGTTTCAGCAACTCTCCTCAGCTGTGCCTGCCTTCCCTTCCAAGTGCAACGCATCACACATTCCTGTTGCTTTGCCAAGCAAAAGAGGGCACTGAGCTTCTTTGTGAAGAGGATATTTTTGCAAGCTGGACCTCATCTATATCCCAGTGGAATTTTCTGATGCTTCCATATTACTCCTGTAAAAAAAATAATAATTAAGGAGTTATAGATCAGACATCAAAACCAGTAATTAAAGTCTAACTTACTCTTCTCCACTATTTGTCCATGCATTTCATTAGGGAGCAGAGACATACCTTTCCTCTCCTACAGCAGTCAGATTCAAATAGTCAGTTTAATGACCAGCCATCAGTACTTCTGCTTCTCAGATTTCCAAAGCTTTTTTGTTGGGAGATACTGGCAATGGTTTGAAGCTTAAAGAGGGGGGATTGGACATAAGGAAAAAGTTCTTTCATGTGAGGGTGGTGAGATGCTGGAACAGGTTGCCCAGGGAGGTTGTGGATGCTCCCTCCCTGGAGATGTTCAAGGCCAGGTTGGATGGGGCTCTGAGCAACCTGATCTAGTGGGAGGTGTCCCTGCCCATGCAGGAGGGTTAGAACAAGATGATCTTTAAGGTCCCTTCCAACTCTAGCCATCCTATGATTCTGTACTGTTGTGCCTCCTCCATCACATAAGTCCCATATGCATAGCTGGATATCTAAAAATACTTGCAAATATGCAATTAAATTAAAAAAGCACTTGTCAGGTGAGCAGTTTGGTTCTGTGCTTTGAGCCTGGATGCCAGCAGTGGATGTGGGTGTTGACATTGTGCTGGTAGCCATTTGCTGAGAGTAGTCACAAGGGACTGGGAAATTGTGACCTGTCCAAAGTGAGCCTTTGAGGGTTGTAATATTTTTACTCAAGTGTATTTTGAAAGCTCACAGAGTGAAACAAACCTAAAAAGCCTGTATGTAGCACTGAGAAACAAGCCCCGTTTGATACTGGAGGTCATGGCATCGCTGCAGTTTGTTTCACTCTTGGTACCAGCTTTGTTGTACCTCTCCACTCACTGTCCTGCTCCTACATGCTCTGCTCTCCTCTGCTCATAACACCCCTGGTCACCACCTGAAAACCTAACAAAAACAATAAGCGTGAGAATACGGCACAATCCTCCTGGCAAACACATCTCCTTGGCATCTTCTTGGGTTTTGGGGGACTTTTGATTTTTGGGTTTTTGTTTGTCTGTTTGTTGTTGTTTATTTGTTGGTTGTTTGCTTTTTTTTTTTTTTTTTTTAAGTCCTGGTAGACCTCACTTCAGGGACTGCAACCAGGAACCCAGATGTTCCATCTGGTTTTGAATATGAATAAGTTTCTGAGATGCTTGGGGAGAGGAGAAACCTGCCCAGTGCCAAGTGGTGGAACTGGTTCCTAGTACTGCTTCAGTGTCTTATGGAAGAAAAGCCACCTTGGAAAAGCAATGCAGGTTTAGTAGGCATGAACTCACATAAAAACAGTTTATCTGTGTAAGGATCTAACAGACCTCTAAAAAAGACTTTTACAATTTGGAATAGGTCTGGGAAAACACTGTGCAATGCATCACTATGGTGTTATCTGCTTTGGTCTCAGAAGGAGGCACATGACACTCTGTGGAGACCCCGTGTCTCCCTGCCTCAGGAACAGAGGGAGCCTTTATCAGTGGCAGATGAGAGCTCATGCAGAGTACAGACAAGGAGTTTTCATGAGTCTGTGGCCTCTACTTTAATGACCTCTGATTTAATGTCTTCAGGAGCACAGAAGCTCCTGCAGCTCTTGCTGGTATGATGAGCCTTTTGCAAAGATCTGGCTCTTCACGACTGTTCAAGCCTTAGAGGGGTAATTATGCTACAACTGACTCACAAGCAAGAGAAAGCTTGTAGGCTTTCAGCTGTCTTTAATTTTACATTAGACAAAAAGCAATAAAGAACTTGTTTTCTGTAATCTATGGATTTAACTTTGAATAGCAGGTGGTAAATGTTCCAACAAATATGTATATATATATCAAATCTGTGAGTGCCCAAATATTTACATCTTCAGCCAAACAAAGGCTGGAGACTCACGTTGCCTGAGGGGAAGATTGTCTTAGAGAAACAGGTTGAAAGGAAATCAAGAATGGGAATTACAAATTTTCTTTCAGAGATGACTGGTTGTGGTGGGGAGGAATCATGTTCCTGATAGATGCCTGGCTTAGAGAGATAAGCCGGCTTGCAAAAAGGGGTGTCCTCTTGTCTTTTGAGCCATGGTCTTGTTCCTTTGAGCAGTGTGCGCAGTTCAATTGAGGGCTGTAAAAGGAGCAAGCCAACAGTAGTCAAAGTTGGTACCAGCTTTCCCAGCATGGGCTGTCAATCTTTTTTCATGGCAAGGGTTTGAGATCTGCAGCTGATGCATGGATCTGTCTTAGATGGCAACACTAGGAAGTCTATTAGTTTCCTGTTGCTAGGATGGGAATCAGTAGGAACATCAGTGGATTTACAGAGCTCCAAGAGTCTGGGATCTCAGACATTTGTAATGTAAAACACAGCTATAGGGAGATAGGAGCTATTTGCTTTCCACACCACTGTGCCATTTTAAAATCTAAGAATGGCTAAAATGATGATGTGTTGCGTTTAGCAGGTGGCTGCTAAGCTGAACCAGAACTGCTCTGCATAGTGGAATTTATGCCAATGTTCAGTACCTTCTTGAGTCTTGCAAGATCATAGGCCTCATGGACTTCCTGTTGCACTGAAGCAAACTGGAAAAATATGAGTAACTATCGGTTTGTATTTTCCCATCTTTTAATGTTGCCTTTCCATGGGAAGACCAGAAGGTTCCAGATGGGCTCTATTACTCACTTCTCTTGTATCCCCTTTTCTTCAGGGTAAACAATGCCAAGTAATTTCCAGCTCTTCACTTAAGTTTTTTTCCACAGCTTTGAACACTGTTGTGCTAGTCCATAACACAGCAGTTCTGCTCCATACACTGGAGCTGTAATTCACCAGGTTTTGTGGTCCCAAAGGCTGTGCATCAATTGCAGATGCAGATCTTAAACTGGATTAATGGACCTCAGTGGTGTAATGCATCTGTGAATGTTCCCACTGGAAAACTCCCTGTTATTTCAGATAGTGTGTATCTTTTGCTAGATTATTGCTAGCAGAGGCCAAAAATTGGTGTGTGTCTGTGTACCAGTGGGAGGTCTTATCCTTCAGGAAGGTTTTCTAGAGTGTCAGGAATAATATTGTTAGTGTGTAAGGAGTACAAGGAATAAAGATTGAATTTGACCTTTGCTTGTGGGCTATTTTCAACAAGCTGGAACCAAACTGGCACTGCACTGCCTCGGGGGTGCCAAAACCAAGGCAATGCAGGATAAATGCCAGGACAAACAGGTATACTTTGCTATGCTTTTGATGTGCTCAGTGGCAGATGCTGAAGCTTGTGGTTTTGCATGGGTATGTGTCACCTGTCATGAGCTGCAAAGAAATCCAGGCCTTTTTTTAAGAATTAGGGAAACACAGGCAGGTGCAGGACTCTAAGGCAGCAGGAAGAAAACAGTGAAGTGTGTCATTTCTCCTCCCATCACGGCTGAGGCAGCCTTTCCTGTACGTCAACACACACCAAATCTCTCATCCAAACTTCCATCATCTTTTGCCTCCTTTGCTGCTACATCTTTTAGTCTCAGACACAAGCTGCTGCTTCTCCTATTCAAGGCTCTTCTGGTCTATCTTGATAAATGTGTTCAGCAGTGACATTTCACCATCCTTTCTGCAGTAAACAGAGATGGGTTTGGGTTGGGGTTTTTTTGTTGACATTATAATGGTATAGAGGCTTCTTCGTTTGTTGGTTGAACACTCCATAACAATATGTAGACCTCATTTTCTTCTTCCAACTCCTTCCCTTGCTTCCATGCTTGCCAAAATAGCTATGGCTGGACTTGGGTGTTACCCACTTCCAAACAGGAATAATTAGCACAACACTTCTGGCACAGATACCTGGTGCTTCTTGACCAGTATGGCTGAAGTAATAAGGAATGTATTAGTGATCCAGACATAAAAGTAGGAGTTTGCATCACATAAAATAAACCTAGGACATCATTTACTGGCCTTGTCACATGGGCAGAATTCTGAATAGCTTGATAGAAGAGAAATAGTAGATGGAAAAATGAAATGATTGTTATAAATATCTGAAGTCCAAGTAGAAAATAACTGTGAAGTTAAAGGGACATTTTTCTGTTTTAAATGAAATCCCAATGTATTTGTAACTTCATGAAAAGAAAGATAAAAACATTCTGGAATTTAGCTTTTCAGTTTGATGTATTTTACCATATGATTGAGTTCAAATGTATTGATGTGGATATGTTTTTCCATGTAAAATCTCTTGTAAATGAACTATTTATTTACATGAAAGAAAAAGATTCCCAGTGCAGCCCACGAAACTTCTCCCTTCAAGCCTGCCTTGAAAGAAGGTTGCTATTTCATATTTGGCTCTAGCTTTCTATGCTCTCAAATTCATTTTTTTTTTTTTGAAAAAGTATTCTTAAAACTAAGTAAAACATATATATCAGTATTTCTGGCTGAATGAATGAGCACTTCCCCTGAATAGACCTATTTGAATGGCTACTCAATGTTTTGTTAGAAAAGTATATTAAAATGTTGGAACAGGCTGCTGAGTGAAGGTGAGGGACAGAAACAAAATATAAAATGTGTCATGTGAAAAAAGAGCCCCTTATCCAAGAAGATCTTGGTAAAACTTTAAATGGAAAAGTGACACTCATCAAACTATTTCTATATCATCTGCACTGAATAATTTACTTTTGGGTGAGATTCATGAACATCATTGCAGAGGAAGTGTAATTGAAAATTATGAAAGCTATATCTTTATTGTACATTACAGCACATGCCTTTGATATGGCGTTATGTCTGCCACAGCAGGAAGTGTTTTTCAGAAAAAGTCAAGTCTCTGAGACAGATTCCCAGTGGTGTAAATCAGTGTTACTCCACTGAGAGCACCCTAGTGAGCAGGTTTCTCCCTGAAACCCAGAGTCCCATGTCTCTTTAACCACCCAGGCAAATGACTGGTTATTTTCAAGGTAAGTTTACATGGGTGAACATGAGCTGAGGAAGAGCTCTGCTAGTTTGTAACAAACAGCTCCAATGTTATTGTAAAACAGCAGGGTCTTCTGCTCAAAGTTTATAGAAGTGGGTATTTTCTCCAAGTACAATTTAAGTCAGTCTCATTTATGATCACTAAGCAGTGTCACAGGTCCCTGTGCACTGAGTGCATTCTAGGTCTAAGCAGCCTGTCCTTTGAGGTCTTGACTGGCTTTGATAGCACAGACCCTTCAGCTTCAAAAGGTACTTCAGAAGTAGGAGTCTGAGTAAGAACTAGTCTGAAAACAGAACTGGTGTCTAAATCGATGAACATCTGCTGGCTAAGGACTTGCTAAATGTCTTTTAACAGTGTAGATGGCAAGTCCAATGCACTTTTAAAATTGCTCCAAGAGTATCTGAATGCCTAAGGCTCCATCCCCAGTGATTTGTAGAAATCCACCCCTTGCCAAGGGCTGGCAAAAAGGGGCAACGTTGGTTTGAAGTACTTAAATAATGTCTGAGCCAAGGGTTTTAGTCTCACTGTGTGCACTGGGGCAAGTTCTGGCTGGTCCCCAGCACCCCAGGAGAAAGGCCACCAGCACCTTCATGCTGAGCCGTTTCCCAGATGACTTGTGCTGGTGGAGAAAGTCTGCCCAAAGTAGAACACCATGAGTGACATTAGCATTCAGAGAGCATCTGTTCAGCCATCCCCAGTTAGCGTCTGACTGTCAAACTGAGACACACGTCTATTCCCAATCCAACTCCTTAACCCCTGCTGTGCCTAACCCACTGCCACATCTCCCAGCACCATTCCTCCTGGGAGAGGCAGGCTGGTGCTCTGCTCATCACTAGGGACATGAATTAATTATGAAGGCCTGGCTGCCTTATCAGCAAGCATCTTGCTTGCCAGTGCAAAGAGAGCGTGCACGAACCCCCTCTGGACAGTTCTTTGATGTACCATATCTATGTCTTTCTTGGCCATTCGCCCTATCCTGCTCAGGGATGTGGTTTTAATCTACTGGAAGGAGAGGTGGAAAAGTTGGCAGCCTCGGTAGCTGGGAGGTATTAACCATCATGAATGAAAATGTGAGTTTCATGTAAGGAGCTGGACCCGATGAGGTGCATATTCCTTCCTGATTCCTTCAGGTGAGCTTTGGCTAAAGAAAGGTCAGCAAGTACTCTGGTGAAAGCCCATGGGAAATAGGGTCTGGAATGTCCCAGGATGCAGAGCAGAACACCAACATTTTCAGGATTTACTGGTACTTTTCCACAAAGGACAATGGCACAAAGAAGTTGTTTTGTTGGGTTTTTTTTGTTGTTGTTGTTTTTGTTGGTTTGTTTGTTTGGGTTTTGTTGTTTTTTTTTAATGTGGGCTTCCACATCTCCTTAGTGCAACTTTCATTTCTAGAGCTGACAAAAAGCCTAATCTGTCCTGTCCTCCCAAAGTGTGTGTGTGTAGATGAATAGAATTTGAATGTTAATCAGCACTTTTGCAGTTCTTCAGAGCTCTCTGTGCAGCAATTGTCTTTTTGGAAGAAAGGAAAGTTTTTTTGTCACTTTTAAAAAGAGGTTGATGGAGAAGAACTTGTCTGGCTTTGTGTTGGAGATATCTCCAGAGCCTTCATCATGAAACTGTCAGCATTTGCCAAGAGGTACCACACAGTAACCACAGGTTTTGCTGGTTCCCCCAAAGAGCTCACTGCAGGAGCAGGACTGAAATGTTAATCCAGAGAGGATTTTGGCTTTGAATATCCTTTGGATGGCAGTTATTGAGGCGTGAGTCAATGCCAGTCCTGAGATATGTATCAGACTGTTTCACATCATGTGCTTCATCCTTAGACCAGCAAGAATGTTCGATTAGGGCTGACCTTCTGGTAGAGTGTTGGATTGAAACCCTTGGGGTTGGAGATTTGGCTATGTGAAAGCTTCCTTTTGTGACCTTGAGCAAATGCTTTAATCTTTCTGCTTGCTTGGCCACCTGTGTCCTAGTGGGATGTTTGGGGAGATTCTGGTGCTCTTGTGCCCTGACCTTATTTTGAGTTCTCCTGGTGGAACTGTAACATGAATGTCAGTACGTACAAGGATGCATTGTATGTTTTGCTTCTCTTTTAAAGGCAAGAGATTTTGAACTTTCTATGAGTTCATTCACAGAATGTTTTTGAATCCAGTTTGCTACTGAAAACTTTGCTACTTTAAACAATGAAGTTGATTTGCTCAACAATGACAAATTATTATTTTCCAAGACTTGTGAAAAATGCCAGTGTTCTTGTATTTCAGTTCCTGAGCTGTTAAAAAAACACATTCTTATAGGTATTTTAAATGTAATGAGTTTTCAGATACCATTTATAAATGTCCAGTGGATAGACTTTTATTATTTTTTTTAATTTCCTTCATCTGATCTAGGTCTTTGATAAATACTACAGACAAACGAAGTGCTGTAGGATCAGTCTTGACAGTTCTTCAATAAAAGGCTGTGTGGTTCTTCGTCAGTGTCTTCCTTTCAGTGACAGCTGCTTTGTTCTTTTTCAGTCAGATTTTCTAGTTAACACATCAAAAGTGTATCTGTGTACACCAGCACTGAGAAAACAGTTCAAAGAGGCAGGAGATTCACTTTTAACTCTTCACTGCATCTCCCTGCACTTGTCACAGAAGATAGCTTATACAGAAAGCTTCAGAACAAGGTGAGGAGTTCACTGAGGAGCACTGTGAAGCACAGCACATGTGGATTAGTCTTAAAACACAAACTGGACAGTCAATCCACTTACCATCCCAAATTAGCTTTCTTTCGAGCCAAGCTATTAAGTGATAAGAAGTTTTCAGGTTTAGGCACCAGGCACAGATAAAGTCATTTGTTTGATCAAGCACTGAAGTTTTGTCTGATGGTTCTTGCTGTGGTGTCAATAACCTGAAAACCAATTAAATTGAGTTCAGTGTTCAGTTTAAACTTTTTTTTTGTTTTTGGAGTGTTACCATCAGCTTTTAAATAGTAAAGACAAGCAACTGCTTTACATATCACTCCTCTCATCTATTGTGTTTGAAAACTTATTTCTTACTACATTTTTAATTGCCCACCCTTTACCCACCACCTCAGCAACTTAGCACACAACTTGGAACGCTTTTCTGCTACTTTACAGCTATTGAGCATTGCTCAGGTAAGGAGCCAGATCAGCAGAGTAAAGTGCTAACTCAGGAGAGCATCTTCCAAGCATCGGTTCCTAGTCTGAACAAGGTTTCAAACCTGTGCTAATATCCAGTAACGTTTAGTCTTACTGGAAGATCTATTTTTGAGTGCCTGTCCTCATGAGCTGTCTTGTTAATAAGACCTGGGAAAGTGGTTGAGAGCAGCAGCAATGTGAGCTTCCTCCAGGATTTCTCACAGCCTCACAGCCCTACAGCCACAGTGGCAAACAATTTCTTGTACCCTCAGGTAGCCTTGGCTGATGGAGACCGTTTTTGGATGTGGGGCAGTGACTCTCAGGCATCAGTGGAGCCAGTGTGACATTTCTAGCAAGCACTGCCCTTCAGGGGGAATCATTCACTCAGCACGATGTCTCAGTTCCAGCCCCACTGGTCTCTGTCTCTCCAGTTTGGCCTGTGGGGATGGTGCTGACAGCCCATAGTGTGGGCACAACAAAGGGACCCACTTCACAGCTTCATCATCAATAGCTAGAGAACAAGCTCATTGTGCCAGCTGGAACTTCTCCTTTATCTTTTTATTGTTCCCTTCATTGGTCCTATTTTTGTTTCACTGTTTCTTTAATTTCACAGCAGTTCAGAGCACCTATGAGCCTCCATATCCAAAATCTACACTTTGTATCTTAAGCAAGAGGATGTGTCACATGTTGGTGGGTAGCAAGAGGAGATCTGATTGTCCCAACAGCACCATGACACAGGAGGTGAGCAGTGACCCTCTCCTTCCCTCCCTCTGTTCTTCACCCAGTGCTTCTCCACTCCCTTGTGTGGTCTGTGTCTGCAGGTAGGAGCTACAGCATCTGGCAGTGACATTTCCTGTGCTCTCCAGCCCCTGCCTGTGGAGCATCAGCTGTTAAAGACACACAGGAGAGGGATCTGCTCAGGCACGGCTGCATCCTCCTTAGCTCAGCATGACCCATCAGCTCCCACTGACATGTCCTCTGCTTGACTCCTGCAGATAATGGAGATCAGAAACACACTTCTTCCTGGAATGAGCCCCACCAGGCAAGCTGTCCTCAGGCTGCCCTTGTTGTACCCTCCTGCAGTGTGTACAGCCTCAGACATGAGGTGACAGAGCATGTGGGAAGGCAACATCAAAGCCATTGCTTGTTACGGACCCTTCCTCGGGTCCTGTCATCTCAGGAGTGGGCTGGATACCCTGGTGGCAAAATTGCCACACTTCCACAGAGCAGGATTTATGCAGTCTGGGGATTTTGTGAAGCAATGCTGGTAGAAACCATCAAAAGAAGGACAGCTGGTTACAGGAACAGATAAGGAGGTATGTACCACAGACTGAGGATTCTTCCAGGAAAATGAGGAGGAGCTGGTGATTTATTTGGAGTGGAAATTAGTCATCATTTAAGCAGATGGGTTGGAGGAATGAGGAGAGCTCAGTGCTAGGGTGGACTCCTGTGAGGTAGAGAATGAGTCCAGCAGTCATGTTCTTCAGGAGAAACAAAACTGTGCTAGGCTCCTTTTAGGCACAAAGGGAGCCTGAACCACGTGCAGGACACGGTCTATGGAACTGGGCATGTGGGAATGTCCAGTTGCTCTGAAAACATCAGTGAACAAAGCCCCATCACCTGGCAAGAATATTTATCTCAGTTTTTGATGGGACATAGAGCTGTAAATGAGGAGGCATGTCACTGGAGATGGCCAGACTGGAATTTTGTGTGGATGTGTTTTGAGGAAAGTGTGAAAACAAGTATTGTTAAAGGGTGAAAACAAGTATAATTGAAATTGAATTATTTACATCTTGAAAAAAAGATGTAAAGAAAACACTAAAAAATGGGAGCCTCTGGTACAGAGGGTGTGTTTTCCATTAGGGTGATAGTTTCTAACTTTGTGTTTCTGGAATACACTCTAGTAGGGGATCAGGAATCATTATTTCTGGAAAAACAGGCTTTGCCATCTAATCTGTAATGCATCACCAAACCTTATGTGAAATTTGCCTAAACCCAACAGAATAAACAATACTGCAAGTATGATTTAGGGTGGAAAACTAGACTCTGAACAGCTGTTACAATTGATTTTAATATTTAGAAATGCCCAATAGAATAATCCCTTGGGGTATCTGGATATATATTTATTTTGCAGGAAGATGATTTTGCAGATAGATGGTAAAGGAGATACAGTACAGGGCAGCTCCCTTCCAGAGGCATGTGGGTACAAGAAAGAGGTGCAGGAGCAACCAGGTCTATCATTTTGTTCTTCCATCATCACTTCTGTGTGCTTAAGTTTCCAAAAACCTGGTCGTTGTTGAGCAAATTTGCAATCCCCTTGGTTGGTTTCTTGCACCTCCCTCCACCCCCTTCTCTCCTCCATCCCACTGCACTGGCTGAGGTATAAAAACTTCAGTGCTGGCCCCATTTTAGCCAAATTTCTGAATTCTTTTTCCACACTGGAAAACATCACTGGGAATCATTCCATTAACTTCAGTGATCCTCTGCCATCAACTGGCATTAGCAACAGTGACTGAAGGATCTGGAAAAATGTTTTTGTGTCCTGTCAGCCAGGTAGAAAGGTGGCAAAAGGAGTGCATTAAAAAATCTGCATTTATTTGTCAATATCAGAGTGTGCACTGTCAGTAACCTCTGGCTTGCATTGTTTTATCATGTCAATATTTCATAGCATCATAATGCTATTATACGGCTGACTAATGGGAATGGTTATTAGCAGTGTTGATGTAGTTTGAAAATAGCAATCCATATTTTATGGACCAGAAAGAGACCAAGTCTTTACCTTAGACCTTAGCAAGCGTAAAAAGGGAGGTAATGTAAATGAAATCTACCTTCTCATTTCCATCTTCCCCCAATTAGTTAATAATTCACATATTGTCCATCTGCTTTCATGCTTTGAAGGCACTCACACAAATTAAAATATCCTGAGGAGGTCTGTTGAAAACTCATCCTTTTCTAGCTGGGGGTAACACAGACAGCTCTGCTTGGCCCAGCCTGAGAGCTTTCCTAAATCACAGCTGTCCTTTGTGTCACAGTCCAGGCAGTGTTTTGAATGATTTACTAAAGTCAGCAACTAAGTATATGGACTGGTGCTGCTGAGTGTCTCAGCAGGGAAGAATGGGGTCTTCCCCAAGGTCTCAGCTGCTGACCACAATATCTGTGACCACACTCATACTTGATGTTTAACTGCAGCTTCACACAACCCAGACCTCACTGAAAGGAAAAACATGCTAGTGGTTTGATCCACAATGGACATGGCTTGAACCCTTGCCCCAGCACCCACCTGGTCTGAAATCCAGAGCGCAGGCACAGACTCTTCCCCTTACCTTGGAGGCCAGGAGGAGACAGACAGACAGACAGACAAGTTGCTGCTCTGAGTTTGTACAGATTTCCTAATGCACACTGTGGAGGGACCAAGAGAAAAACCCTATTAATCTGTAACCATCAATCTTCTGCACTAACCTGCTCTAGACCTTTATGAAGTTAAGTCTATGACATTAAAGAGAGAAAAATGAAAATTGCAAATGGCCTGTGAACAGCCTGGCTCTAAAAAGTTGCCATAATGGGGTTTTACACAGGCCAACTAAATATACTGTAATAGTAACCTAATGGTGGAGCTAGAAATTAAATAGATTGTGTGTTAATTAGGTATTGGTTAATGATATTATTTCACTTCATTAGTCCATATTCCATCCCTGAAAATGGAATCCACACTTGTGCAGAGAGGTTGAAGTTCTCCCAGACCTGAAGAAGACCCTGTAGGTGTGTCACTTACACCCTGCTGAAGCTTCAGTGTGGGGCGTTAGCAGGTGTACTCAGTGAGAGCAGCTGGAATAACACATCTGAACTGTGCTACTTCAACAATTAGCAGCATATTATTAGTACATTATGAACTTGCTCCTAAGAAAAAAAATAAAAATCTCCCCAAGCTAGAAGGTCATTAGGAAAGTATTTAGAGAAGGTGATGGGAAGCTTTCATCAAGACATCCCATTAAAATGTTTTGCATTTTTTACCTTGGCCTTTCCTGTCCTCATTGCACAGTATGCATTATTTATTAAAGATGCTGTCCACACAGTAGTGGGCAGCAAATTGTCCTTTAAGCTCAATATTAATGAATGAGTGCAAAAACTGCCTGAGCAGGGGAGGATTTGGAAACCCAGTGGTCAGTTTGATGTGTCCTGGAGAGCCAGATGTGTTGCCATTCTTTATTTTGCAGTTATGGATATGATGTCAAAGCTTCATGGGAA
>NW_009953077.1:2017843-2089270 GCF_000747805.2 Chaetura pelagica | reverse complement strand
GAAATTGCTGAAAACTGAATTTATCTCAAGGCTTCTTAAAACTTCTTTGTCATTTATGTTTCTGTTTGGATCAAGGCATGAACCTTATGTAGGATTTTCTTTTGGTCCAGTAATGGGCCAGACTTGCAGTACGTTATTGCAATAGTTAATTGTGGAAGGAAAAGGAGAGGAATGTAAAAGATAAGTAGGTTTTCCCAATGAAAACAAAACAATAAAAGAAAAGTCTGATGTATTTGACTCAGCATTATAGCTGCTCAAAAATGAGATAGTGGGAATTTGCAAAAAATCCATATTTTCCTTTCCCCTCCTGAAATCTGATACTGTTATTGTGCTCGTTATGAACAAGACTTTGGTTTTTATTGTCTTCATCCCACCCTCCCCTTTTTTTTTTTGAACAGTCATGTCATGTTTAAAACCCTACACTTTCAAAACCAATTGGCATGCCTTCACCTGTCCTTTGGGACATTTTATTAGCTCCTGATTCACAGGGAACCCAAGCCTTTGCTCTCTGGCAATCAATTCTTTTGGGCAGCCACCCAAAAAGAGCAACTAAACCCAGAGCAATCTTTTTCTGAAAGGCAGGACAATGTGCAGTTTGTGCCATCAGCTGATGGGTGGGGTTCAGCATTCCTCTGATGCCTACATGGAGGTGCTGCCACTCCACACAAACTAACAAGGGGGTCCAGCACGAGGGGACAGGACTCTGCAAGTTCAGTGAGGTTATTTTTTCAGCCCTCTGGGATCTCGTCCAGTCTGAACAATTGCAGATGGAGGTTTGCAGGATAGGAAGACCAGATTATTTTCTTCCTTGATTTACTAGACCACATAAGTATTTTGTTCCCTGTAATTTATGTGGCTGGAGTCTATATTCTTCCTAAACTTTATAAAAAAATCCTTTGCATACTTTAAGCTTTTAGTACCATGGCACTTGCCAAGTTCATTTTCAGTCTTTACTTTGTTACTCCTGGCATATAATTTCCTGACTCTTGCCCTGATGCAACTACAAATCCTCTGATTCAAAATCTGCTCCATCAGAAGCCAGCAGCAGCTTACCCAAGCAAGTAGGGTACAGCCTGGTCTTCAGTATTTTATGTAGGGACCATCAGACTATATGAGACCCCAGACTATCATGACCTAATTTTGTAGGTAAAAATTACCTGTACAAGCTGCCCCGGAGCTAAATCTGTACAGTGGGTCAAAACAAAAGAGCAGGCCAGACAAAATGCCTCCTCCTTTGCTCATCTTCTTTACAGGCTGGCGCACGTCTTAAAATATAAGACATTTCAAGTCCTTTCTGCTCTAATTATGCATAACAGTCTCTTCCTCCCACCCTTTTTTCTTAAAAAAAAATAAAATAATTTGCTAAGATTCTGCTTTCAGGGCTGTCTTTTGGCAATGGGCTTTGTCAGCTGCCTGCTGTGCTGCATTGCTGCTTGATCTGTTCCAAAGGAGGGTTGCTCTGTTAGTGCAACTCAATCACTTTTCATTCCCCTCAACTGGCCGGGTTGGAGTGCAGCAGGAAAAGTGTCTTGAGCATTGGGTGAGGTTTAAGAGCATATGATTTAATCTAGGAAGTTTGAATGGAAATATTTTAGGGCAATGTTTTCACTTTTCTGCTTGTTTAAAGGAAATGGGAAGTATTAGCTCAGAGGACAGAGTGCAAAGCGAGCGTTTGTACAACAGACAAATTGTTACCACCCTGGTTCAGTGTAACAGAAATCATAAGTTTGTTGGTTTTTTCTTAAAAGGAAATTGTAAATATGATTTTGTAATCCAATATTTATTGGCCTTGGTTTCTTCAAAATATATAGTTTCCAAATCAAAATTTAAATATTTATGCAGTAGCACACATTCCTCTTATAGCTAATACAAGTAATAAATTTATCTTTCAAGGCAGCAATATTTTTTCACTCAACCTTGACTTTTAAGTTTAAATATGTGGATAGGAAGTGTTGCTATCTAGAAGTTGTTGTCACTTATTTCTATGTACAAATCAAGATAATTCAGACTGCTCTTTTAAGAGGTAGCATTTTTTATTTCTTTGCTCCAGCTGATCAAGCAGATTATGATGGTTTATTGTTGGTTTTCATTTTTCTTCCTTGAGTTAGACAGATTTCCACAGCCAGTGGAACTGTTGGGAAAAAGTTTAATGGTAAATTATTCTTTTCCCTGTAAAAATCCAGGATAAGATTTTCATCCATGTGAAGTCTGCCATGCATCATTCTCACACTTTAAAGGGCATGTGATAGGTATATATGTAGAAGAGCATGAGAAGGATTTTAAGGTAACTGAGACTCTTGTCCATATCTCTCAGTAGGTGGAAACATCTGTTTCTGTAGGACATTCTTAATAGATCCCAGACATATTCTTGTCTGGTATTAAATCCTGTGCAGTTATAGCCATTTACTTCTGCTGGGGAAGTGATCCTGAGACCCTTACAGTTATTGCTCATTGTGTTTCCAATCCTCTGGTTTGCTTTGGCACTGTATTTTATTTTTATCAGAGACAAACTCTAGATACACTACGTTTTATTTTTCTGCCCTAGTATACAAGCGATAATTTTCTCTAGCGAGGCCTTTCCTTCATAATTTTTCTCTCTTTTCTTTGTCTTTCACTCAGCTATATAATAAAAGCAGGTAGTAATGGAATATTATTTTCCCCTCTGGGTTAGGCTACTCCTTCTTGCATTAGTATCTTGGCCAACGAGCCCCTTGCAGGGGCCATGAGCTCAGTGCCTGGAGAAGGGATAGGTCTGTTCTGTGGAAGGTGACTCTCTGGGTACAGAGGGAGAAAAAATGCCAAATGGCACCTTTCCCTGGGAAGCAGTTTTGTCCTCTTTTGGGAGATGGCAATGTTGGTTTTTTCTGTCCTGCTGAGGAGGTGTGAGCTAGCCCTGGGCAACACCACAGTCAGCTCTTAAAGACGTGTGGCTCCAAAATTGAACCTTGGCCTTATCTTGGGAGAATATGTATAAAGTCTCATTTTCAGAGGTGCTGGTTTGTAGAGGGAGCTCCCCCTGGTTTTCACCCAATTTTTTTGACTGCCCAATCCACCAATTAGTCCAAAGAGAATTTCATGGGCTAGAGAGTCTGTGGCCACAACTGAATATCTTAACATATTTCCCTTACAATGCTGCAGCTCATTGACTTGAGCTCTTCATTCAGGAGGACAGTAGTGGAAGAATCCCCCCTTCCCCCATCCCAAAAAGCAAAATGCCTCATACACCAGCATTGCTACAGAAGTATTATTCTGTCAATACAATGGCCCTTGGGATGTCAGTGGAAAAAGTTAAAAAACCTGAAGTCAAGAGAAAAGCCTAATAGAGTTGCACTGACTTTGCATACACTTTGAATGAGCCATCACGGTGTCAATCAAGTGTCTAAGACTGAGCAATCTCACAATGTCAATGCAAGCTCTGTGCTAAAATCAATGGCAGAGTTCCTATTAATATTTGGAATTTCTATTTTCTGAGACTCTTAAAGCTATTTTCATATCTTTTGAATATTCAGTAATGCATGTGAGAAATACTGCTGCTCTTTGCCAGTCTTCCTGTTTTCTGCATTAGAAGGTGTGTGACAGTAAAGGGGTTTTTATGAACCCACTTGCTGGCTCTTTTTTGTACAAAGATGCCTTGAAATATCTCTGATCAGCTCTGTGCTCATACACTAAAAGAAAAAAGAATTTCCTGTGTGGTGAAACACCCTGTGGTTTCTAAACCTCTCACCACTGCCCCTTGCTCAGGTGAAGCAGAAGGGTCCAAGCAAACTTGGAGAAGGTTTAATTTGCAAAGACTTGAATCTTGGTGTAACCACTTGTTTCTTCTCCTGTAGACAGCCCTGACCTAAATTCCTGTGAGAATTTGCTGCATAAACCCAACCACCTAGAATTGTCTGACATCTCCCATAATTTTTTAAGCTATAGGGGGACTTATCAATGGCTTTAAAATCATTATCCAATACCCCATTAAATCTCCCTGCAGCTGAGTTATAAGACGGGATATAAGAGACAGCAAGCAGAGAATACTGTTCCTCAGCATGGTCTTACTGTACCAAGAGAGCAGAAGGCAAAGCAACACCAGGTTTCTGGAGATAATGCTGGCACATCAGCATTAGGCAATAATGGAGAATGTATTCCTCATCCTTCTTCTCCCCCAGACAGGCAGAGGTGATATATCTTTTGGCACTGTCAGCCTAATCTAGGTCAGTCCTATTGTCAGGCTCCTCAAATAGTACCTGTCCATAGTTAAAATTTATGTTGGAAAAGCATTAATGCAAGCTTTTAATAAGATGAAGAATTTAACAGTATGCTGTTATCTGGAGATGATATATTTTATATACAGGAGACATATTTAATTAGCTTTGCAATAGTCAAAGTGGCTCATGCAGAGGCAGGAGTAGCTGCACCTCTGTCCTTCCCTCCTGTAATTAGAGACAGCAAATGCAAAGCACATATTAACTTTTCTGGTGGCTGAGCTGCCTTGCTCAGACCTTCATACACACTGCTGCTCAAATATGAATTAGCGCTGATAAAGCACACTTGGTGGGTAAATAAAAAGGAGGAGAAGGACTCCTTGAAGTTTGGCTGTGAGGTACCCGTGGCAAGAGAGGAGACCAGAGGCAGCCTGACCTGCGAAGTGCTCAGGTCCTGCAGGGAGGAGAATAACCCAAAGTGGTGGGTGTGATGCTCCAGGTTTGAGGCCCTCTCTGCACTAGCATCTACCTCTAAAGCCAAATCTTTCTCAGATATCACTTGATGTTGTGGACCCAGTAGGAATGCAAGCAGCTGGGTTGTCCCTGTCCTTGGGGAACCCTCCATTTTGTCCTGCTCAGCCTATTTCAGGGTAGTGACATTCAGAGCCTTGTTAGAAGTGAGTGGGTCACCTCCATCCTGCCTGGGAGGTGCTCTGGGGTGAACAACGGGGGTGAAGTCAATGACACCACTGACTGGAGCTGCTATTGGTAACTCTGTGCAGGTGATTACAAACAACACTTCAACTGATCCCGTTTTTCACTCAGCCCTCATCTCTTCCTCTGCTTGCATGCCAGAGCCTGTCAGGAAGACACACATGCCTCTGGAGGCCCCATGCAGAAGCCAAGGATGTCCTTGAAACCCTGTGAGCATTTCTGCTCTTCAAGTACAGCACATATGAGGCTTTCCTCTGGGTTATGGCCTGGCTGGGCACCAAAGTGCAAGCCCACAGGAGTTAGAAGTTTGCAGGGGTGAGTGTGATGCCAAATGATACCACATCTTATTTCTCCTCCCTTATCTTGTCCTGCCCAGGAGATGACCTTCACTAACAAGATGATGTTTCCTCAAGCCATGTGCATAGCCCAGGCATCAGGGTGCTCCATGGCACTGTGGATGGAGTCACATCTGGCAGCTGATGGCTGAGACTGTTGCCTTGGGACCTCATAGCAGTGTGACAGCAAAGGTAAGTGCAGCTCAGCCATGGCCTTTGGAACAACTTCCTGAAATATTCTGTGGGGGAGAACTTATTTGTTTTTTAATTCCCAAACAATGTTTTAAGGATTGGTGATGAACAGCCAGTCTGTTTCAGAGGTGTCACATTTATTAATGCACAGCGATGAGGTATCTGTGAAAAGTCAGGGAAAATGCTTTAGTTCTCTCATAATGATGATACATCTGAGGTTAAATAGACAAACATATTTTATAAACACAGCTTTTAGGCTATTAAGGCTTTTATCCTGGCTGAAAAGATGTAAGAAATCACCATAAACTAAGTCAATTTAAATGGCTCCTGTTAAAAAAAAAAAAGAAAAGTTAACTATTAATAAGTTGTTGAATAACAGGCATTTAAAGAAAGACATAACTATGATATTAAATAGATAAATGTAAAATACTCTGTGTGCATTTAAATGTGAAGATCATATTAGGAGTAGAAAATTACAAAAATTTAAATACTGTAGGAGGTTGTTATGTAGGTAGTCTATAAAAAACAGGCAATTTGGAATTCCTCTAAAGAACATAAACCCTAGATAGAGCTGCTAGTTCCTTTGATAAAGACAGGTCTCAAGCTGAAGGTTTGATGTTTAAAACCCCTAAAAGATGTCTGAGCTATCTTTTTCTAAGGGATTATATAAGATAAAAGCTTGCACTCTAAGTCCCTATTTTAAGGAACAGAGTTGCTAGGAAGTTGCTAATACAGCAGGCTAATTGTGCATGCAATAAAACTATTGCTCCATTCACAAAATGAAGTGCTAACTTTTTAATAAGGGTTGAAAATTGTCTGCTCAGGAGCTGGTGCTGGTGTGTATCCCTCAGGGGCTGCTCCCAGCTCAGTTTCAGCACCGGGATGTCCCATGGACATCATGGAAGTGCTGTTGCTTCTTACAGCAATTGTTGAGGAACTAACAGGGTGACATATCCAGGTTTTGTGCTGGTCAGTCTTCCCAAACTGTTTGCATCTCAATTACCTACTTACTTGATTCAGTTCAGCGTGTTTTCTTCCCTTTCCAGCCTCCAGTATCCCCTCCAGAAATTCCCATTTGCCTGCATCAGTGAGCTTGTTTGTCCTGGAATATTTTCTCTTTCCCATGCCAGGACCCAGGTAGCCAAGATACAACACCATGCTCATCACTCGGTTTGCTGACAGTCAGAAGATTTACCCCTCATTTCAGACACACTTAATATCTTCAAAGGGCTGCATCTGCTTCTGGCTGTGCCTGCCTTTTTCTGTGGGTTAGGAGTACAGACCTTGACTGCTAATTTAAGCACTGCAATTAGTCAAATTTCTACAGTTTGATGAACTTAATCTAGGCTTCAGGGGCTCAATCCAAAGCTGGAGTGAAATGTCATTCCTCCTTTGGATTTTCTGCTTTATGTAAGCTAGGTCCAGGAGGGAACATGTATTTTAATGTGGGATGAAGGAACAAAGAGCTGAGCATGACTGGGACAGTGGGGACCCTGCACTCAGCACCACCTCAAGACACAGGGCAGACCCTTCTCCCTTCCTCTTCTCTTCCTGGGCTGATGAACTCATCTGGTTCAGACCTTGCTGTTGTGCTCCCCCCCCAGCATTTCAAGGGCTCATTTTAATCACTGAGGTCTTGCATTCCTGGCAATGCAGCAGGTTTCCTCTGCATACAAGAACTTGTAGCAGATTTAGGAACCAGACCCTCAGCTGATGCAAATCAGCATCATTTCATGAAATGTGGCTGCCCTGGTGCTATCAGTGTGGCTGGGTTGATTCACAGCAGCTGAAAATCAGGCCCCAGAGCTTCCTTTTATTAAAACATTCTTGATCTGTAAAATAAAGTTGTGAATAAGATGATGGTGATAGAAGGGGATAGCCTGCTTTGTACTACCTTGTTCACTAACGTTACAAATGATATGGAAATTCAGTTGATGTTTTGCCTTTCAAATATTAGTTAAATCATTCTGTCAACACATATTTTTTAATACATATCCTCCCTGTCAGATTTTACACTTAATCTTGGAATCTGTAGACAGCTCAAGAGCATCTCTTTCTACAGTGACTCCTGCATCAAGGTCTCCTTTTCTGTTATATTCAGCTTGCATCTGTTTAAACACAGGATGCAAGATAAATGATAGTGCCAGGCTTAAACATACATCATCAGGACTCTGATGTGAGGCTCTGGAAATGGCAGGGCCAGATGGTGTAATGCAAAACTCAAACATCACAGTTTGTCATGCAGTGCTCCAGCCCACTGGACTAAAAATGGACTCCCCTGTGCACTTAGTCAATCATCTCTCTGGTGACCAGAAAGCAGGGGTCAAAACAAGAGATGTCACAAAACAAAGGTTGTGGTCCTGCTCGGCAGCTGTTCAGCTCTCCAAATCTGGACATTGTCCTTGCTAGTTACAGGGATGGAATTAATAGTGGAAGGAGGTTATTCCAGATGATTTTATGTGTCTGCACAGTCATGCTAACTTAAATAAAATAATAATTAAAAAAAAATATATAATATATTTGTATAGATATATAATAATGAGAAATACAAATATGAGATAATGTGCTTACTAATTTTGTAGAACAGAGTCAAGAATATTCAAACTCATCTAGAATAACATAATATTAGATAACTGTTTTTTAGGAGAACACCAGAGCCATCCATACATGAATAAGTTCATGTGAACTTATATAGTAGCAGGGAAGCTACATAAATGCCATCCAGAGAAAAAAATTATCAACTAACCCATTACGTTATTGGGGAAAAAATAATCAGAGGGAAGTAGCAGAACCAAAAGACACTCATTTGAATGCAAGTTTTTGGGGTTAATTTTTATTTATGAGCTACAACAGCATTTGAAATGTGACCACATTTTACATTTTTTACATGCTGGCCTCAAGACTATATTTAGAAACTAGTCTTGCTGCTAAACAGGGCTCAAGATTGTATGTAAGAGACTGCCAGGAGTATTTGTGTCTCATATTCATCAATAATCAAAATACTTGTATTTAGAGGATGATTCCTCACCATGTGGCTTCAGTTTTCTGTCTGTGAAACTTAGTGAAACCTGACAGTTCCATTCTTTTGAAGTAATTTGAAAAGAGCCAGAAGGAGGGATCTTTCGGTCTGGTTTTGTGGTGGTGTAAACCCTGGAATAACTTGCAGTGAACTGAGCTTTCTGGTGCTAAAAACAAGCAAAGAAAGGAGCAGCAGCTTGCAGCAGCAAATCCCACACCTCCCAAGCCCACTGAATTTGAAATGTTGCTCCTAGTTACCAGAAGAATGTTTGTTATATTATGCGGGACAAGCTTGTTTGCTAAGCTCTGCCAGCTGGAGAAAAACACTGTATGAGGAATTTGTATTGATTTAGCAAGGTGAGTTACTCCTTGCACTGTTACACTTTGAGGAAGAAACTCATCAATTGCTCATCTCTGGGAGATGTTTTATCAAGCAGCAATTTCAACATATGTCTGAGAAGTGGAAAAGATTCAACTAAAACAGACAGACATTTAAGAAATTTACTCAATTTACTGTTTTTGCTGTGTTTTCAAGCTGCCCTGAGCATAGACAGGGTCGAGTGAGAGGTCAATGTACCTTAAATCTTGTTTACCAACACTGATCTAAGCATCTGAAATAGGACCACAAGAAACTTAAATGCTTTACCCAGACTCCAAGTATTTCCACACAGATTACGTGTGCTCAGCTGGGCAAGGGAACAAGGAAAGGGATGCACTGGTGCAGCAAAACACTGTCCTGTTTGAAAAAAAAAAAAGATTAAGAGTTGTCCCCTGAGGACAGGTAAGTGGAATTGTTTTTCAGTCTTTATTTTTCAAGGAATAGATCATTATTTTGTGCCTAAAAAGAGATTTTTGGAAGTACATGTTGACAATAGAATGAACTTGTTGGAACAGTCTGGTAGAAGTAGAGTCAGCCTGTTTTGGAAGTGTAGAGTGAGGCTGAATTGTATTCACAGGAGCAAAACACCCAGAGCCCACTGGTGTTTCATAGAGCTTTGATTTGATAGGTTATTGATTTTGGCTTTGGGGGATAAACCCCCACTGAGAAAGTATCAAACTCACACTGAATAAAATTGTCAAAAGCCTTAAAACCAGCAGTGAGGGCCTGGCCAGCTCTGACTGCAGTGCTTCTAATGGAGTGGGGAGGAGATGCCTTATTGCCTTCAGACCTCTGGAAGCAGTTATGTGTATTAAATACTGGAATAACTTGATATTTTAAAAGCTTATACGCTCATCCAAGTAAAATGGATTTAGAAGGCTGCTGGGAGTTTCATTATTTTATGACTAAATCGATACCCAGATTTATGTCTTTTGGACATAGAAACTTGAATTTAATTGAGAAAATGGATCTAATGAGGATAGGCATTTTTTATGCAGGTGCCCTTGTTTAAAAACACACATGCACACAATTCTGTACCACATGGAAAAAAAAGACAAGAAGGAGCAACTGAGTTTTAAGGCTCAAATTTACCCACTGAAAAGAGCGACACACCCAAAATACTGGGGAACAGGGAATAGCAAAGAAATGGTGGCACTTCTGAAACTTGAGAAACTAAAGGAATTTTCTTTTTTTTCTTCCTGAATACAAAATTAACTAGTTAACACCGAAAAGCATATTATTTTGCAACCTACCAGCAAAATTAATGGCCAGATGACAATAACCTGGCCATCACAATCAGCACTACTGCTGATTCAAGTGCTGCATCAGTGTTTGCTGTTTGCCCATTCTCTGGCAAATGTGTGATATTTATGGAACACTTTCCCTAATACAAGCTCTTATCTGTAGTGATGAAAATGAGAAGGAAATGGTATTAAATATATTTAGCTAAATTCTGCTCCCTGTATGGAATCAATTTTAAAAAGAAAAAAGCCCCAGACAAGTATATATGCACGTGCTTAATTTTATTCCTGTCTCCAATACCAACTTTTGACCACAGGCTTTGCCAAATTGAAATCAAAATGCAGAGTAACCCCACTGACTTCAGTGAAATCACTTGTGATTCAGGCCCATATATTTGTCTCAATATGTGTTTCATTGGCTATAATAGGCAGAAACTATTTATGACACAAATTTCCTGGACTTTTACAGGCACAATTAGCACTCTGAAGGGCAGAAGACAACTAGCAGGAAAAGCTAACAAGTATAGAAACGTCGATGGAGAAGTCATTAACATTTCATTTTCTATACATACACTCACACACACACACACAAATGACTCTCCACTGGCAACGTACACATCTTGCAAATCTAAATTACACACTGAGAATAGGTTTGTGTTGCAATGTACTGCAAGAAATGTTCAACTTTATAGTTGGCAAGAAATTAGCATTTACTATATAGAGAGACAACGTGGCGGAGTGTATTTTGCTCTTTATGCCAAACTTCCACTGATTGCCATGGGAATATTCTGTGTGTGGAAAGGTGGTAGGAGCTGTGTCTGGAACAGTAAACAACAGTGATAGTCAGGGATGTTTCTGTCTGCACTGAAATAAAGTGCTAATAAAAACATCTGAATTCTTATTATTTAAAAGCCGCAGTCAATAGATTTCTGTTTTCCCTACTGACTGGAAGGGAAAACTTCTGTAAACAAAATCTAACGTGCCTCTCTTATTAAATGTCATTTAAATGAGCACTCTGAAAAAAACCCAGATGCCTTCAGTGAAAGGAGGCAAAGGGTGGGACTGAGAATGTCTTGGGTGGCACAGGTTCTCCCGTGTAATTTTTGGGTATGGTCCTTGAGTCCTTTGTTCCTTGCAGAATTATTGTGGAGGAGAAGTGCTTGGGACAACATGAGGACAGGCTGTGATGGGACTTGGGATCATGCCCAATGGAGCTGCCATGCTTGAGGGTCCTGTGCTTCAGAGAGCTCTACCCAAACCAGGTTTGACCTGCAGGAATACCCTCCAGCAAATCAGGAGCCTAAGCAGGAGCTGCATAATACCTCAGGACTTCCTCCTTCTCCCTGAACTCCCCCACATACCAATCAGTGTCTATTTTCCTTCCAGCTCCAGCTGGGAATTTTAATGACCATTAATGGGATTTATGCACAGGCTTCAAGGGTAACACCAGCCCAACCATGGCATGTGGTGTGTTCTCCACCAGACCTGGCACCTTCTATTTTTAGTTTTGTTAATATTTGGCAGCCAAATTTGTCTCTGAAGCTAATGGCAGGTTTGGGTGCAGGTAGAAACCTGCAGGTAGCTGGGACAGCAAGGGCTGCAGCAGATCAAGCCAGGGAGAGGAGCCCACGAGCCTCTGCTCACACCTGGGGACAAGCTCCATGGTCCAGGCTGGCCTGAGCATGCCCAAACTTGCAGCTGTAGATATTTCTGTAAATAGCTCCCAATAAAAATAAATCTCCAGAATATATAACTGGAGGTTGTGAGCTTTGTATCTGTTACTGCTCACTGCACTGATAGAAATCCCCCAGCAAAGCTTCCTTGTTTTATTCACTCGGGCAGGTTTCTGCTGCAGTTAATGGCAGGACTGTCACGTTCCAGGAGCTGGGTCTGTCCCTCGTTTTGCCCCGAGTAATTTTTTAGGCCAGTGAATCCTGTGACGAGCTGAGCAGTTGTCCTGCCCAGCACAAGCTGTGTAACTTTGTCCTGTAATTCCTACATGAAGCCTGACTATGGCTAACTAATCCTGCAAGTGCAGTGTGCTCAGGAGGAATTAACTGCTTTTTGAAAATAAATTCCTTCCTGCATCTTTCCAGTATTTTTACTGAGTGTTTTTCACACTAATTTTCCATGTCTTGCTAACATTTCTTAGGATTTATTTTTTTTTTTAATAAACAACATATGATTACAAAAATAAAAAAACCAAAAACACCCTGGAAGAAAATTCCTGAGGATAGTGCCAAGGAACTGTGGAGTACTGCTTTTTGAAAATAAATTCCTTCCTGCATCTTTCCAGTATTTTTACTGAGTGTTTTTCACACTAATTTTCCATGTCTTGCTAACATTTCTTAGGATTTTTTTTTTTTTTAATAAACAACATATGATTTACAAAAATAAAAAAACCAAAAACACCCTGGAAGAAAATTCCTGAGGATAGTGCCAAGGAACTGTGGAGTACTGGGATTATGAACGTTTTTCCACATTGATGTGAGTTCAAAATGGAATTAATTTTCCTGAAATACTTGAAGGAAGCAGGAACATGGGAGAATGAAGTAATTATTAATAATCCTTCAGGTTGGTTGTGTCTTTCAAGTTGGCTGCAGGGACTGGTTCAGAATCTCAGTATCAGGGACAACTCCAGGGCAGAGCCGTGTCCCCAGCACTGGCGCGTCTCCGAGCAGGGCACACAGGACCAACCCAGGCCTAAACTCCTGCCATCACATCACCTGAATGGACCCACAGGCTCTCCTAGAGTGGCAACAGGATGTAAAGCAGACATTGGAAGACAAAGGATACACTTCTGTCTGTAAGTAGCAGTTGGTAATGGGATATTCAGAATGAGTGATGGTCTCATCCTCTTCCCTACCAAGAACACCAAAGCAAGGTCTATGCATTTGGCCTCTCAGAGAAGAAGGAGACTTTCAGCTTCACAATTATATCTATCTAAACTGGCTAAAAAAGAGCCTGCACTTTCTTACTGGAACAATTTGCATTAAGTTTTTGCCAAGCAATTTTTTTATTTTTTTTTTTCAGGCATGTTTTTTTGCTTTATTCTGTACATGAATAGAGTCCAGGTAAAATATTTTTAATTCATTTCAGGCTGGATTAGTTATTGGAAAAAAGAGATATATTTTTTTTCCTTTTTGTTACTTGATTTAATTAGTGCTCTGTTTTTAAAGTGGCAAGCCAAGCTTTGCCAAGTCTGGCTCTCTGACTCATGCTAGCAGGGTTTTATAGCCCCACCTGCACCTAAAAGAAGGAAAAGAGCCCCAAAGCTTTATTTTTAACTCTGTGTACATACCTCCTTCATTCCACTAAAACACACACAGGTCCCAGTGCCCACTCTCTGCCCACCAACACCTACAGCACTGGTGGTCCCCCCTGGGACCTGGGGAACGGCTGCTGCAGGCAGGGACAGAGGTGGGCAAGGAAGCTCACTTGTGTCCCGTGTTTGCTTTAGACAGTGACTAAGAGAGTTTGAGGGACTGAAACCTTTTAATTTCATGTTATTAATATCCTTGTCTTGTAGGAATTTGTGCCTTTGCACCTCTCCAGTCACCTAGCACTGTGCAGTGGATGCAGGGCTGCCTGCAGTAGGTGACCCAAAACCTCCCGTATTTACCCAACCTCCACCTGAGTTCTGGGTTGGGGTGAATATCTTCAGCTTGAAAAGGGTAAAAAAGGTGGGTGGTTTTTTTTTAATTACCAAAAGCTGTCCATATTTTGACATTTAACATTTTTCCTCTTTGCTCTGGAATTTTAGTTGCTTTATTCTTTATGTTAAAAACAGTTAAAATCCTGTAAGATAAAAAGCTGAAGAAAAGATTTAAAAATGATCACAAAGAGCCATTTGCTGTAACTCTGTCTTTTTTCCTGGCTCAAAAATGACTTTTTTTAAATTATTTTTTTAAATCCCACCTTTCTTTATCCTAAACAGGAGCAGAAAAAAACCACCAAGATGTCAAAACCTCTGAGAAGGTGGGAGAAGCCCAAGCTCTGCACAGAACAACCCTCCTGCGACAGTGTCGGGCTCTTCTCCCTCCTCCTGTGTGTCCAAAATCCATATGCTGGAGGATGAGGATGGAGAAGGATGCTCCTGGAGGTGACTGACTCCCTGTTCTCACATCTCTCAGGCCCAGGATAACCTGGCACAGGGTATGCTTATCCACTCTCCCACCACCACCTTGCCTCATCCTGTTGGCCCAAGAGGGCCGGAATCCTGCTCTTCCCAATGCCGCTGGCAACTTCCCCGCTGGCTTTGGCAGAAGTGGGCCTTTTGCTGTTGATTTTTTCCCTGTCAATCAGTTACTTTGACATCTAAATGTCAAATGACACCACATGGTATTTTCTTTCTCTCTCTTTTTTTTTTTTTCTTTTTCCCTTTTTCTCCTTGCGATTTAATTGCAAGCACAAAATGGTGGGTGCAGCGCGAAGGGTTTTGAGAGAATGTATCATTAGCAAATTCAATTAGCTGGCACTTGTGCTTGCTGGCATGGAGGGCTCTGGTGCTGGTGCCAGGGAGGATGCTGCAGCAGTAGCAGTTCTCCCAGGCTTCCTGGCTCACCTCTTCTTCCTACCCCTTAGGAGCAGGAGAGCCTTCCCTCCTAAACCACCTGGGATAAGAGGCTCTATGGTCAAATTCTCCCTCTGCAATGACAACAAAATGAGGGTCTCTCCTGCTTCCAGGAATTGTCTTGCTGTACCAGCAGATCAGCATTTCCTCAATTGTAACATCATTCCTGGAAACAGTGTTACATGACATGCCCTCGCTGCCTGTCTCGGTGTGAATGAAAATCCAGCAAAGCTCATGTTTTCCATTGTTGAAATACCAGCATAAATCTTTCACTAATGCTCTGCTGTCTTTTATTATAACAGTCACTGCAGCATAGCAAAGGATGTCAAATCTCTCCTTGTTGGTACAGTCAGTTGTTGGCATTGCCCTGACATGTTTCTTTCCTTAAAATGGCTTTGTAAAGGGACTGAAAGGAGTAGCTCAGCCTCTGGCAGCACCTTTGCATGTTTTGACAAATCTGAGGCTTCAATGTTGTACGGAAGGAGGTTCCAAACAGTGGGGAAACAGAGCCCTAATGATGGGTTTTGACAAAAGCCAACCCCATCTAAGGAGCAACAGTCCCAGATCTTGCTCTTTGGGCAGGTTCTGTGCTGGTGGAAGAGTGGTGATGGCAGGGAGGAGAGCAGGTGGGGAGGGATCTCCCTTGGGTCACAGGGTGGCTGGGACCACTCATCCTGTGCCATCAGGATGCTCACGTGCCCTTGGCAATGCCCATGGGTGCAGAGGTCTGGGTCCTGCCCTGGCTGCCATGAGCAGGGACACTCACTTCAGCATGTGGAAGGCAGCTTCCAGGAGCAGGGGATAAGGCAGAGCTGTGTTTATGTCACAGCCAGGACAGATTTAGGTAGACCTGCGAGGGCAGTGGTCTAAGACTTGTCCTTGCCCACGCTTTCTGAGGGGGGCTGAGGTTGATCAGAAATATGAAGGTACCTTTGTGCTTTGTGTTTCCCTTTCAAAACTGAGTATTTCTGTGGTTTTGGAAGAGGACCTGCTTTCAGAGCAGAGGCAAAACCTAAGTAAGCTCCCCTTTTGACTTCTTTTATCTCCACATTTTGTTCCTTCTAGGCAAGAACAAACTTCTTACTTGTAAGACCCTCCACCTACATCCCAGATTGGGAAAATTTGATCCTCCTGAAGACAAAGATTCTTGTTAGGTATGGAGAAGAGCTTGTCTCATGGGTCCTTGCAGGACAGTGAGGGCAGCAATGTTAAACCTCTGCAGAAGTTGAAGTTCTCTTCAGGAGGGCAGCTCATGTCCTGTATTTTCCTGGTTTTCTGCTTCTTGGTTGCCAAGCTACATGATTCAGAAATGGATGTCCCTTCAGTGCCCAAGACAGCTGTGCAAAGGACATACTAACATTTTTTCCTATTGGGAAACTGAGGCAGGATTCTGGTGTGAGTCAGCAGGGCTGCAAATGGATTCTGTGCCAGGACTGGAATTCAGTTGTGCCTCAGATGAAAGTTTTCTCACCAGAGGCATCAGGCAGCCTCATCTCTAGGCAGACATCACAAAACTACTGCTGTTCCTCAGGAGCATGAGCTCTGGCCCAGCCCTCTGGAGACAGGAGGGACATCCCCGCTTCCCAGGGCTGCCACAGGGTCACTTTCTGATACCCCCTGCAAAAAGCTGCAAGGCATTTGGCAGAGGTGCAAATGGCAGAAAGTGTTTGGCAAAGCTCCCTGGCGTCCCCTCCCCGACTCTGCACAGGATGTTTTACAGTCTTTGTGAACCCGTGTAGATGCTGGTTCCTGGCAAGTGTTGTACTGGAGGCTGCTGGTTTTTGCTGAAGCCTCAGGAGTGCAGCTGGCCTTTAAATCCAGCTTTATAGGAAGGAAACTCTCCCGTCCCCCAGGAGGGAGGTATGGTCTTGTGACACTTAGTGGAAATAGAGCAGGTTTCGTTTGGTCAAATGCAAAGTATTTTCAAGGAAACATGAGCTTTTTAGGAGTGTTCCAAAGGCAAGTCCAAAAAATTTCAGTCCAATTATCTTGCTTTCCCAGGCTAATTTTACGAGGAGGCCCTAAGATGTGAATGAGGAGTGATCTTGTTCAGCCTGAAAAATAAAATTAACACCAGTATGAAAAGGACTGAGGCCCAGAAACCCACAAGTGCCCTATTTTTTTTAACTGAAGGATGCGAAGGCTCAGCTCAGGATGTAACTGAGGTCCATTTGGAATAATGTCTTTCATACTTGCTTATGAGAAGGAAGTAAAGTAAGATCCCTTTGGATAGAGGCAAGCCCTTTTTTAGTGCAATAAAGGAGAACAGGGATGTTCTTTTTCTTCCTGCTCTTGTAGGACTTTCTGCCATATCCTAGGCCCTTTCCCCTACGATCTCCCCTTTCTCGTTCTTTTAGGTAGGTAACTCCATCCCTCACAGGTCAACCTGTTCTTAATTTTCTTTCTGCTTCAGTGCTTTAACACCACTATGAGGCAATATTCAAGTAAAAACTGTATCCAACCAGGCAGCAGCAAGCCTGGACTGTACCACCTGTCTCCTCAAAACTGGTGATCATGTTTCTCTTTCTTGCCAGCAACTTTGGAGTTCATCTTGAGCTTCTGCACTTTTGTTTTGTGCCATAAATGCAGTTCCCTTTCCTCTCTTTCCCCTCCTCCTCTTTTCCACTCCAGCCCTGCATACCAGCTTGTCCTTTCGCTGTAGGCATCCCCAAGGTTTCCAAGGGGTTGTTAGAGAGTAGTGAAAGGCCAGCCCTGGGTAACCTGGGTTGTGCTAGATGACTGGAGGTAAACCAGGTAAACCACTGGCATTTATACCACTGAAGTCACCTCACCTTGCCAATTGAGCCTCATAGAGATGCTTTCCTAGGTCTGACAGCACAGTCCCCCCCCTGAAAGTTAGATATTCTGCAATAAAACAGACATCAGTAACTTCATTGCTATATATAAAGTTTCCCTCAAACCTTTTTCAAACTAAGTCCTGTCTCTTCCCCAGGAAGCATCTGCTTCCCGTTGCCAAATTCTTCTGCGTTCCTGTCCCTTTGGTCGTGTTTTCTCTGAATCCTTTTAAAAAAAACTGTGCATTTTGGCTGCGCGGTCATGCCAAGGAGTGTGAGAGTTTGCACATTCCAAGCAGGGATTGGCCCATCTCGAATTGGTGCATCCAGGGAACCTGTCACAAGTTCCTTGAAGCACTTCTGCCTTCTGTTGTGCTGGCACTGAGCTGACGGGCCCTCATTTTGCATGTCTCGGCTCCACGCTTGGCTAGGGAGGATATTTGCAAGGCTGGATATTTCTGGTTCTACTCCACAGAAGCCTTAAATGGAGTATTTGCTGTGCCCTGCCTTACAAAAAGGAGCCTAGTAATAAAACTTTGAAGGCTCCTGTTCAAAACCCTTATGTCAGACCTGCCTGGGTGGTGGGATGTCTCTCTCCCTGTTTGCTGAAGGAGTTTATGAATTTTTTGGCTGTCACCAAATCCTTTTTGCTCCCCTGCAGCTCTCCTTGCTCTGCCTTACCCAAGGGTTTATAGGGCTTATTAGTGTCATTTCTTCCTGTTCTATTCAAGCCATTTTTCAGTCATAGATTGAAAGATTTGGAAGTGGCTTGCAAGGCAGTTCAGACTAATTGCCATCATGCAGGACTGTACTGGTGCAGCTCCCAATGCTTTGAACCACCCCTAGGGCCAGCAGCAGAAAGTGTTTATGACCTGAGAACCCAAAGCAGGTCCTTCAAAGATGGGGTTTAGAGCAACCTGGTCTAGTGGAGGGTGTCCCTGCCAATGGCAGGGAGGTTGAAGCTAGGTGATATTTAAGGTCCTTTCCAACCCAAACCATTCTATGATTCTATGAAATTCTATGAAGCCTTAAAAGCTACATTTCTGCTCAGTCCCTTGGGACTTTTCCATCAGACAGTGGCATAAGGAGCCTGTGCTGACCAAGGAGCAAACACCAGCAGCTGTGGATAACTATTATGCAGCATGAGCCACATCCTTTGAGGTTACCAAACTAGAAGTGATAGCACATGGATGCTGGTCTATCACCTGTCTCATCTGTCAATGGTGACTTCATCATCTGGCACCTGGAATCCTCTTACTGCCCAAACACAAGGGAGAGGAAGGAATGAATGATTTAAAACCTGCTTTCTCCAAGTAGATGCCGATCTTGTGTTGCCAGATTATTTTAATGGTGCCTTCTAACCTTGAGAGAGATGAATCTAAGCTACATATCAGGCCTTTGGATCTTGGCAAAGTTCAGATTTCCAAGATGAACAAACTCAAACAGCCAGAAAGGCGACGCTGAGCCTTCTCTGGATGGCTGAACAAGTGCCATTAGCACTTGAGTGTACTCCCAACTAGATATAAAAGGAATCGGGAGTGTTAAGGAAAAACAGAGTCAAGTGAATGCCTGTTACAGCTGTCGCAACAGGGAAGTTGCAACATTTGCTTGTAGGAAAAGATGCAGAAGCACAGAGAGTACCTGTTAGTGCGAGCGAAGCCAGACTTGGGCAGGATTTCAAGTGTTACAGACACAATCCTGAAGGCTGTGTGCAGAGCAGTGTGACTTTTCCATGGTGCTGGTTAAGAAGACGTGTCATTGCAAATGCTTTTTTCTTTTTTCCCCCCTCCCTCCCTTTTTTTTCTCTTAATGCTGCTTAAGTTTTCTTGGGCCTATGCAGAGGACAGGAGCTCAGGAGCACTGAGAGTGCCAGGGCACTGAACAGAGGGAACAGCATCCCTGACCGTGCTGTAAATGTGGCTTGTTCCTTGGTCTCCCTTGCTGCAGATCAGTTTTCTAGCTGAGAAATGAAGTTTCAGAGGAAAAAATCCACCCTTGGTTTCTTTGTTCTTTCCTGTTTGTAGACTGTACAGTCTTCTCTCTTTCATCTTTAAAATTAGGAGCTCTCTGGGTCAGAGTCTCCCCCCATGCCTATGAAGCAGTGTTTGTGACAGAGCTGTTGCAGGCAAAGATTGGGGGGTTTATTCCACCAGAGATTCTGGAGTTTGGGGAAAAATACCAGTTCAGATAGATGTTAGAAAATGAAAGAACTAATGTAAAAGGATCATCAAAGAAAACACACTCTGGAAAGAAAGGAAGGATTCTGTTCTAGTTCTTATTTTATGTTTTAGTGAAATGAAACAGATGGTTGACCTGACTCTCAAGGACTTCCCAGGCTCCCAGGAAAACACCTGGGCTGTTCTTCTTCTGTGGAGCCCTCCAGGGAAACAAGCAGTTCCCAGCTCTACCTTGCCCATGATGCTGCAAGGTCTGCTTTAGCAAGTGGTCACCGTGTCATGATCAGCCATTTGACTGGAAAATTTCTGCTCAACTTGAACTTTGGCAACTATATAGTCTCTAAAGTTATTAACAAATAGTGCTGGGTCTGGCTTTGTTTTAGGAAGGTTTCTATCACAGTTAATCTTTGCCCACTCTATGTAATTTTTTGCTTCTTGGAACACAGAGTCATTGCTCTAAATATCCATGAGTATAAATATGGATTTCTATGTACACACATACACTGAACTGCACAAAAGAGTGTTTTATCCTACCATACCCTATTGTGTCATATAACTTAACATAAAATTGTATGTCTGCAATGAGAAGACACATTTTTCTGGCCTGGTTAGTTAAAGTGAGGCATCAAAGGTTAATTTCTTCCTGTCTGAAATTAGCACCAAGTAAGTTAGATCTGACTTCACTGTGCCAGGACAAACTTTGTGTAGTATATCTCATATAAAGGTAAAATACATTTTCCATGACTTAAACCTTTGTGGATCAGTGCTGTGCTAAGGGCAATTAGATTTAACATCCCTGGGAGCTCCAGAGGCATTTTAAAGGACTCAATCTTTTGTTCCAACTCTAGTGCTGAGAGAGAGTGAGACATTTTTGGAATGGGTTTTGATGGACTTATAGGAAAATTTATATGACTAAGAACTGGATTTGTTCCTCTGTTATTTTTTTTTTTCCTCTTGATTATCTTTATGTTGGAATTACATAAGTGTGCAGAGCTGCTTGCAGTTGGCTTAATGTAGCTAAAAATATATCTTCTGATTTCCATGTGGAAAGGTAGCTGGATTTTTCCAGCTTCCCCTCTCAGTGATGACTTTATGGTATGCATAGGTTGTAGATTACAGGAAAAAATGAAATGTTTAGTAAAATGAAGAGTTTTGAAATGGATTCATATTTTGTTATATCTCTGAGAAGATGAATATTGATGTGTGTCCTTCTCCACTCCTGGTTTTGAACTGTGCTGGAATCCCTTACAAATGAAACTTATTTCAGAGAGACCATTTGGTTGGAAACAAGGGCAGGAGTGGGTAGTACAAGAGGCAGCAGAGACCTTCAGGAGCTGGGGCAAAAGTACAACTGATGCTTGTCCTGCTTTCATGGCTCACTTGCCTCTGGTGCTGCAGGAGTCATGAGGACTACCCAGAGAGGAGAACATTCTTCCAGGGAGCAATTGGAGGCCATGAGGTAGTAACAACTGTTATTGATTATAGTAACCAGTGTTACCCCATCTCCTTCTGCTTTGTAATCCTTCATCTACCTCTCTCTATATATATATAAAATAGACTTTGTTAACACCATACTATGCAAAAATGTTTCTTGGAAGGAGAATGTTCTGGCTGCATTTTTTGATGCAAGGGCTCACAAAACACCAGGTGAGCTCTCCTGTTCCAAAAGATTAGAAAACCTGATCCTTTTAGTTTAAACAACTGATTGTCCCATTTAACACCAACCTTCAGCAAATTCTGCTCCATCCTCCATGTGGAACAAAGACATGTTTCAACACCCCCAAAATTTTGAGGAGCTGAAACTGTGGTTCTGTGGGCAGCTTTGCTGTTTCCTGAGCAGAAGAGTTTGTGTGTATGATGACTGTACCAAGCAATAGGGCAAATTGACTCTCTGAGGAGGTGAATGATGCAAATGTACTGCAGTCAAGATGAACAAAGACTGTAAATTATTTGCACACTTATGATTTACCTAAAACAAGTCCAGTGTAACACTGAGGACCTATCAGGATGTTTCCATCAGCTTTTAAAATGCTGTGTAAAATAGAATGTGTTACAGCATAAAACAAAAATTCTACTTTTGTTTTGCTTCTTCTGTCCCTGCCTGGTATCTTTTCTAAAATGGACACATCCCTTTGGATGTATAATCTTATCATACATAATTTTGATTTAAATCTTGTCTTTTCTCAGCTGTGCTTGCTAATGGAACCACTCAAGCTTTTTATATAGTTGATACAATATTTTCTTCACTGCTCTCTGGTATTATTTTTTACTTTGTAGAAATCATGGCAAAACTGGCAATATAAATTCAGTCTGCATTTTAATTATATTGAAGGTGATTTTTTTTGTGTGGTTGTATAAGATTGGGGTTTTTTTCTGTGGCATGAGCATGTGACTGTTTCAGTTGCAAGTTTCTCTCATGAGGAAGCAGACTTTTCCAAGATTTCTTTGTCACTTGCCCTGCTCAGCTCAGTGGGGCCACCAACAGAATGTCCCTGAGACATCATATTTCTTTTCTTTTGTTTTATAAGCTTTTGTAGTGGCCTGTGAACTGCCCTGTTGGAAGTCCACAATCCCTCTTCAGCACAAGGAGAATGGTGGCTCACCTCTGGAAAGCACTAGGAGATGGTAAGTCCATGATTTTTGGCACCTTCGGACTTGTAGATTTCTTAGACTTCAAATGGGGATTGATGAGTAAACAGTTTTATTTACTCACAATATTTTATTTTTTTCTGGATGCACCTAGGAAGAGGACAAATTATGTGCTGCAACAGTGACTGACTCTTTCATTTTATATTTGTGCAACCTCCATGATGACTGTAATGATGTGATGGGAGGGGACACAATGAGTGTGTCTCTTAAGAGCGTATTTTGTCCTTATTTTAAAAGAGTTCTGAGTTACCAACTGCTGCCTCAGGAGACATGATCCCTTCACAGAGGCAGCAAATGCAGTTCAGCATTGCTCTTTCTTTGTGCTTCAACTCTGACCAGGAAGGAGCTTGCTCTTGGGACAGAAAGTTCTCTGTTTACACTCAGACCTTGGCATTTTTCCTAACTGTGCCAGTTATAATGCTGTTTTTTTGGTGATATGGGCACACGTCCATTCTGAATTGGCTTGCACCCAGCACCTCATTTTGCACAGGCCATGGAACATGCATCAGATGGCAGCCATTCCAGTTCTGCATTCTGGCATTTCCTTAACATGCAATGCTAAGGAAATCTAGATCTTTACCAGCAGAATAATGAATTCCATAGAATCGTTCCATTGTGCAACAATATGAAACATGCTAAGAGGAAGTGCAGTTTCTCAATAATTCCATCCATCCCCCCTCTTTTTTTCTAAACCACAGGAACGATAGATTATTAATCATGATTAATACTCAGTTACTGTGAATTATAGTGGAGCAGTGCCTGGAAATCCCAATCTGTTCACTAAACTTATTTTCTTGCATAACAGGAAATTCATCTTGCATTTCAGGGGCCTAAAACACAGCTTGACATAGAATTGAACCACCCGTTTCATAGAATTTAAAGAAAAATTTAATAGATACATTCTTAGTCCAACACTAGTGAACATATTTTTTTTTATACTGTGCAAGCATAACAATAGGAGAAATACAACTGTCAACATCTTAATTGTTCCTGTATTTTGCTTTCTTCCTGAGAACACAAGCTGGGCAAAGCTCAGCTCCAGCACTCAGCCTGAATCCCAAACCACTGGAGTTAAGGTGCAGTTGTGCCTTGTCTTGACATTTGGAAGATGTTGGACATTCTGCTTGTGATTGCTTAAGAGAGTGTGAACATCCAGAATGTTCTAGGAAGCAGAGGAAAGTCAAAAAAGATAATACTGTATGCTCCAGCTCCATATTTGGAGCTGTACATGGGCTAATTTTTGTTAGCCCAGTAGCTAAAAGGACTCATAGTGTGCATGGAGAGTAAGGCACCAGACTGACTTTATGGAAGGACTCACTTTCAGTCAGAGAATTCAATTTCCATTGAGATAATTTGTCTTCAGTCTTTTGGAAGCATCCTGAGGACTTCCATGCTCAGTTCTCTGTGGACAGGACAATATTGAGCAAATAACAGTTACTGCTGTAAAGAGTTTACGCCCTAATCTGTGTAGTGTCCTGAGAATACAGAGAAAGGAGGTGAAAAGACACTTTTCTCTCAAGGTTGAGACTGCTGGGACATTTTTAAGAGAAGATCCTTAGAGAGCATCCCATCGTCCCCTCCTGTAGAAGGTAGCAAAACAGCTCTTTGTTATTATCTCTGCCTCTCTCTTCCCCCAGCCAATCTGTCAACCCATTTCTGGTGCTGAGGAGAGGCGTTGTGCTGGAGCCATGTTCCCGTCTGCAAACTGGTAACTTCTATTTGTTTTTCTGAGGAGCTGGTTTCACACACTGGGGAGCTGACATCTCTCTGGGAGCACAGCTGAGTCCAACATGTTGAGAACAGCCATCCACCCAAACGCCTCCTACTCAAGCGCTCAGACCTTCCTTACCAGTAAATAAAAAACACAGAGACAGCCTTGAATTGTTCCACAAATTTCTGTTTCACTGGAATGTCTGCCCGTATTCAGATCTGATAAATGGGTATTTCTCTGGTCTAGGAAGTCAGTTCAGTGTGGGAATTAGATGGCTCTCCAAACTGAAAGGTCAGATTCTGGAATAGGTAATGGAAAAGTCTGACTGACTTTCTCTGGTGTCAGTGTGTTAAAGAGTTCCTGTGTCTCATGAAAACACAATGTTGCAGTTAACAGTTTTATGACAGAAAGTAAAGTTTTCATAAGTGGCTGCTTCTAGTACCTTGTACGAAATAGCACATTTTTTAAGGTTTAATTGCTCCTACAGATGAACCTCTAAAAATCTACTTCCTAAAACAGGAAGCCTGTCAATGTACCATTGTACACATTGGGCAAGGAGATATGCTGCAGTATTTACACCATCACCATTCACTACAACAGCAGCTCTCAAAATAACCCAGAATGTGATTCAATTCATATTGTTGGGACATCCTGTCTAGCCATGGCTGTGACCATTGTAATTTTGGCTTTGACTTTACCCATGCCCAAGACTAGACATGACTTCAGTTTGCCCACCTATACATTATAATGTGAAAAAAAGCTCTTTCAATATAGTTTCCTATAATAAGATTTGAAAAAAAATAATAATTTGTGCCAATAGTCCTAATTCAGCTGCACAGCTGATGCCTGGAGACCTCACTTGCCATGGATGATCCCAGTGTAGTCAATGTGATTACCTTGCAGGCTCAGAGCTGGAACAAGGCATCCTGGCTTGCAAGAGAAGTTTCCCATCTCTGGGTCCCTCACTGGCAGCATTTTGGGGTATGCAACCCTCTGGTTTCCTCTCCTGGGCTCCTTCTTGCTATCGCACATGAAACCTCCTCTTTTGGATGGCAGCATCAAGAGCAAGGACAGCCAATGTGCATCTCTAGAGGTACTTCTCTAAGAAATGGTTTGTGGGACAGGTTTTCTTCTTTTCTCACTCTTAAATGCTTTAGGTCAATGTCTTTATCCATATGTGCTCATTTGCCATTTGTCAAGGACAACCTATGGAAGAAAGTGGAACGACCCAAGCCTTTGTGGTCCCATATGTTGCACTGAGAATTTAGTTGTAAGGTTCAGTATTAGGAGTCTTAAGGTCAAAAACCCAGTGGGTTTTTGGGAGAAGTTTTAGTCCCTATACAAAGCAACGTTGTCTTTGTTGTTAGTCTATAAATAATGTGAATAAGCAACCCTGTATTCTTCTCTGTGCTGAGTACATGTGTTCTGCACCCTCAGGCAGCTGAATTTACATGTGTTTGGTGTAATGTGTAATGTGCAATATGAATTTCCTTTTTATGAAGGATACCTGCCATCAGAAAAGAGAGAGAGTGTGAAAGCACAAGGACAGATACTGCCATTTTGCAATCTTTTGTGCACAGGTGGCACAGATTTCCACTGCAATAGCTGGCAATGTTCTGCTGCTTGCAGAAATCCTACAAGGAAAGGAGTTACTGGCCATCCATGGGGCAATTCTCTTCTGGAAGTGTGCAGTCAATTCCCATTTAGGCTTAATTACACTTAAGGAACCCTTTCCTATAACTAATGAACAATAGGCATAACCTGCTATTACCTATCCAAAGGCACACACATTAATCCACTGCCAAATTGCACTGCCCTGTTAAAAAGCTTCCTTGACAAAATTCACTGGAGATTTTTAGAGGCATTTGCTGTAATTACTGCTAGCATGGTTTCTAAATTAATTTAATTTTCTTTTCTACCTAAACTGAGTGTGTGAATGTGTTTTAAGAGATTGGATAAATAAATTTTTAATTATAAAATGATGTTATATCATAAATTATTAATAATAACCAACAATGTGTAATACATGTTTAGGTATGAATCCATTAGGAGGATGAACTAATATATAGCAGTCCTAAAACGATGTCTTAATTTGTCCTGTGTTTATGAATGGGAAAATCTGTGTTTGAAGCAATTAGAGGTTCATAAAAGCCTTGGATTGACAGTGGGCAAAGCATCAAGCATGCTTGGCACTTAGGAATTCTGTTGTTATCTATGGCAAAGGAGAAGACCCTTTTTTTTTTTTCCCTTTATTGGATCAGCAGTTTGTGGAATCATACAACCAGAATAGGGCAGGTTTACAGACCTTCAGGGTGGGACCAGAATAGTACTGGTTGGCAAACACTCTGGTTATCATTAAAAAAAACCCCACAACAAAACACAACAAAACATCAGAACCAAACCAACAAAACTCCTTTGTACTCTCTCAGTTCACTTGCAGGCAGTTGGGAGGGATTTTGCCTCTTTATTTTCCTCCTAGCGATAGCAGACTTCGGAAATCTCCATGGCAAGTTCCAGGCACTCACCAGTCTCGTGGCAGGACTCAAAAAGGCTGCAATCAATGTCACAGTCACAGTTGCAGTCGTTGTTGGCGTGGTCGTCGTCGGAGGTCTGGTAGTATCTATTGGATGGACAACAGGTATCTATCAGCCAATGTTCACAGGTATCAGGCAGCATTATAAGAAAGTCCCAAAATTGGCAGAACAAGCAGGCCAGGATAAGTGTCGCACATTCATCTAAGAGAAAGGAAAAGCAGCGAGACATAAGAGAAAGGGTGTGCTGGATGACCCAGGATCAGGCTAGTGTGATTACACAGAAATGAGATGCAAGACAGCACACTGGCTAGGCTAAAAATACAGTAGTGATGACTACTTCCATAAAGTCAAATGAAGGGATTTATTTTTTATGTTGTTTGTTCTGGAAAAACACAGCATGAAAATAATTTGAATTAAAATATTCTGTGGCAGTGAGTTTCAGAGGAATAAGTACTCTGAACCAAGTTTGTGGTTGGCCTTGATGAACTTAAAGGTCTTTTTCAGCCTAAATGATTCTATGCTTCTATAATCTTAAAGTCTTTGGGCTATAAATTTCAGCACAGGAGTGAACCTGAGGCAGCAGGGATGGTCTGCAGCTGGGTTGCAGCCTTGAGGAGCTTGGAAGTGCTGCTGCTTTGTGTTGTTACATGTGCCACCCAACCAGTGCATGAGACACTGGAGTTTATCTTCTTTTTCACAAGAGTTTGCTATTAAAGACAAAAAAACATCAGGTTGCTCCTGCAATTTCTAGGAAGGAAAAAAAATAAATCAACAAAGGCTTCCCCCAAAAAACTAGGGGCATTTTTACAGCATACAAAGATTTCAGAACAATCCTTATTTAAACTATTCTTTTCTGGGGTGTAAGTCTGCTACAGTCTGAATCAATCCTTGCTGCAAGTCAGTGTGCAAATATCCAAAGCTCTTGTAGAGAGTGGATCAGGCTCTCAGACTCTCCAGGTCTAGTTCTTGCTCTTCTTCAAGGCCATTCGGGAGGTATGGGATGGTGTGTCCCTGGCTCATGAAGTTGATGTGGCACCCAAGTGTGGACTGAGATGATCTCATGAACAAGACCAAATCCACACAGGCAAAAAGAAAACAGATTCATTATCTGCTTACGGTTTTATTCCTAAAAGTATTCTGTTTCAGTAAAAATGTTTAAGGGAAGCTCAACTGTTTAACCAAAGACAGGGAGGAAAAGCAGCATTTACAGACAACCTGCTGATCGATTCTCACCCCAAGGGTCCTTCCACCTTTCTCACCTTTCCTTTCACAGGCTTGTTAATTTTTGAAAGGAGGCAAATTTTTGAAAATAGCATCTGCTAGGGTGTATGTCTGGACCCAGTGAATATTCCTGAAAACTTGTTTGTTCCCCTCAAAAATCAACTCATGGCCTCCCCACCACACAAAGCACAGTTCTGGGGGAGTTGCCTCCAGGCACCGCAGGGCTTGGAGCAGGTGTTGCATCCTGACGGTGTGAATCCAGTTGGAGAGTAAAGATCCAGACCTTCCATTTTTTTTTAATTTATTTTTTTTTCCCTCCTTGTGTTTTGGAAAGGAAAAAATGCTTTCAACAATATGAATGCCTTTTCATTGGTTCTTTCAGGAAAGCATATGGTTATAACCACATTTCTTGCCCTAGGATGACTAACTGTGAACTCATTTAACTGCATTGGTTCTGTTGTGGCATTTTCTGTCTCACGTAACATAAAGTTCACTGCCAGGAAGTTTCCAGAATTATGCTCTTTTTTTCTTTTTTTTTTCTTTTTAAGAAAGCTTTCTTGATGAAAAACAACATTAAAAAAATCATTTCAGCTTCTTTATTAGGAAAAGCAGGCAGTAAGAATGAGTAACATGTGATTGAACTTCTTTCTAAGTAGCAAAACATCACCAATGTTATCAATTTTAATACTTATTTCAATATGTCAAGATCTATTTAAGTTCAGACAAGCACAAGTAACTTCTAAGTCAGTTCTGTAGAATAAAAATGACTAGATTTTGGTGATACTTAGTAAATTCATGCTTACATTTTTTTCTAACTAAATGAACTGAAATAATTATAAAATTGGAACATTTTATAAGGTGACACCACTGCTCTTAATTGTATGAAATTTACAGTGTAGAAAATGTAATCATTTTATTCAGTAGTCCATAGTGTAATTAAGACTATTCTTTTTAGATACCTTATGTTTATGAAATTGTATTCCTATATATAGATATGAGAGATGAATTTTAAAATTATATATCAATTAAAGATCTTTCTTCTTTTTTTTTTTCCTCTCCAAAGATCTGCTTTCTAATAACAGTTTTTTCTCCTGAATGTGTTAACCATAATGGGGCTTATGTAATCTGGAGAGAATAGATACAGTCCTTAGGGCTTGATCCAGGAAAGACAGCACGCAAAAAAGCACAGGATTTTAATAATAAAGTAATGTTTCAGCACAGAGTATGTGATGTGCAGTAAAAATGCTTTTAAATTCCCATCAGAGCACACACCATGAACTGTGATAATGGATGTAACACATTCCGAAAAATCTGCATGTGTGAGGCTTTTTTGTCCTGTTTTAAGTGGGGTAATGTATATAAATAATAGATATTAGCAATTAAACATCCATTCCTATGCATCCATTTATATATTTGAAAATAAATTAGCCACAAACTGCACAAAAGGAGATGCAAGCTCCTGTTTTCTCCTCTGTTTGCCCTGCTGTTTGCAGCCGGGGTTACTGTATTGATCTCGGTGAGAACAACCACCTCAGCTCTCAGTCTCAACATTAGTAGATTAATAACCACAAAAGAAGAAATTCTAATAATTTTGCTAGCCTGCCTCATCTCTAAGTTTTCCTGCTCTTGTCAGTGGTTGCCAGCTCACCCTCTGCTCACACAGATGACGCTCTGAATGAACCTGGTCCAAAGCTCACTTGAGGCCACGATGGTCACCCCTGGTGAGACCCATGAGCTTTGGCTCTGCTCCTCTCTGAGCACAGGGAATGAAATAATCACTGATTTCCTCAGCTATCACTCTGCTTTCAGAGGTTTTCCAAGCACCAGCAAACAGGATTTGGCCTCGTGTGTATGTGGAATTAGCAGTAACTTGTCAGAGTAGAGTGAGCAGAGTATGCAGTGACAACCACAAATCTGGCTTCCTTTGGTTTTCTTGGCTTCCATCCAGCCCTTAACATTATTAATTGAGCACAGATTGGGTTTTTTGTGGGTTTTTGTGTGTTTTTTTGTTAATTTCCTTCACTTCAAGCCTTTTTAAGGAGTACAAAATCTGTTATTTGCATCACATGGTACACACCTGTGTGCCAGTAATGGTAGAGAGGCCTGATCAGATAGTCAGCAAATTCACAAAATAATGTATCTGGACTACAGAGCAAGACCCTTAAATAAAATAAATACTTAAGATCCTTCACTGAAATTAAATGCTTTCTAATAGATGCATCAAAGTTGTTTCACTTATTACATCTTATTACAGGATCAGTGATACAATGGGGATGGTAATTGTTCCTGGAGGACATGGTGGTTTACTGTGTTGATCTCTATTTAGAAGTTCCTCATTCAGGGACTGTTAAATGATGTGCATGATGGAGCCCAACCCCATTGGATATAACACACTAATCTGTTATTGCAAAAGGCATACATAGCAAACTTTAAAAATGCTTCACAGAAGTACTTTTTTTTGTGGTGGGTTTTTTTTGTGGTTTTGTGGGTTTTTTTTTCCACATCCATTTGGAATGGCTGATTCTCAGCATAATTATATGTTATATTATTTAGATTAGCAGGAGTCATGGCCCTTGGTCTTCAATGAGTGTTCACAACCCATTTTTGGTTACATTATTGCCTCTGAAGCTCTTACAAAAAATAATGCAGGTTTTCACTCTTTAACTTTTACACAGTAAAAAGGCTCAGCCCCTTTTGGGAAAAGATAGGACAGTTCTAGTTATTATCCTCAGAGCAAATCAAGTTTTAGCAATGTTCAGTTGCAAAATTGCACTTGAACTGTTTGGCTTCTGCTGCAGTTTTGGTTTGTAACTCCCTTTCTGGGTGCTTTGTTTTCAAATATGTTGGGTTTTTTTCAACATGCGGAGCATATGGAACTAACCGGAAATTGTCTTTACATGTATCCACCTGGCCCTGTCATCAGAAACATCAGGGCAGAGTATGAAGAGAGCTCCTCATCCTGACCCATGTGAGTGTTGCAGTGCAGGCTGCAGAGGTCATACACTGACCACCAGTCACAGCATCGTTAGTATCACTGACAATGGAAGAGCATCTTCCACAGATTCTCATCTATCATCACAGTGTCTGCAGGGCAACCTAATGTTGCTTTTGGCTCCGTTCTTGAGCCTCCTGTTCAGCACAGAAGCATTTACTTCGAGTTAGATACACAGAGTGCTCTTTCAAGAGGCATTGTTTGGAAATCAGCTGAAAGATGGTCTGTTTTATGGAACATACCATCACTGTCTCTCTGATGCACCGATGCGTCATCTTCGATGTAAGTGAATTCTCTGCATTTCTCCAGGGCAGCAATGGATGATGTGCTCGCATCTGACAACTTCTTCTCATTTTTGGTACCCTTTGATGAAGCGCCTGTGATGCTGAATTCTGCGACAGAACTCATAACAATGCCTTTCATAGGCTTTTCATCTGTATGTGTTTCATTTGTAAGCTGGATATCTGGTGAGATTAGGGGAAAAAAAAAGAAAAAAGACTTGTTTGTGATACAAAGACAGAGATCTGAAAGAATAACATATGTAGAATTTCCAAGCCTACAGTTGTTTACTTCCAAGCCTAACCCTACTTACCTCATGATTTCAGTTTCTTTATGCAAGTGAAGTTTATTCATAGTATCAGGATTTCTGAACTTGCATTCTATGGTTTTTTTGTTAAACCCAGTGGATTTAGAAGCTGAGGAATAATTCACTTCCACTGGGTAGGATCAGGTCGAGAGAGAGAACAGAGATGATGCCTTAGATGACATCTATTCTGAGTGTGATATCCTAACTTCAGTTGGTGATGTAAAAGAAGGCAAACCAATTATCTTATTATTTTTCAACAGCAGCTCTATTTCCTTAAATTTACAGCCAGCAGTGCGTGTAGGTGGTACCTAGATGCAGATGTGCCAGCTCACCATGGCTCATAATCTCATAGCTAAACAAGCCAGATGGTCTCTGTTTAAAATCCAGATTCATTATTTCATAACTTCATCCACACTTGTGTTCTTGGCCTGGAAGTCAACTAGAAGACAGGATATTTCACATACTGTCAGCATGCCAGAAAGGCAGCTCAAAAACCAGAGGGAGAGCTTAATTTTAATCCCCAACTAGGGGAAAGGTTAAGAAGAGTTCTGAGCTCAATTTATTCTTGAAGAACTTTGCAGGCACAGATAAACATGGGTTGATATATGGTTTCACTTACTCTCCGAAGTGATCAAGAGGGCAAGAAAAACAGTCATTCTCTCTATGGCTGGGATGATAAAACCTCATCAGTTCTTATCTAGAACTGATTAACTCCTGCACTTCACATCAAGCCCAGCTTCAGTTTTTATCTTACTTAAATCTAGTGATATGCTTGCTCTTGAGATGGATACAGAAAATCAATCTTTACAAACACCTCAGTTTTGCAAACGTTACTTTCCAAGAGGAACAGTAAGTGCTCTTAGTCTGCTCTCTGCTGCAAGGAGCCAGAAGAGAGACCCTGCATATCTCTTTTTTTCAGATACCTTTGACCCTTGAGAGATATTAAAGAAAAGCCAAGAAAAGGTTGACAGAGAATAAAACCTTGAAGAGAGTTGCAGCCAAAAGGAGGAAGTGTGGATGCAACAGGTGGATTTTAAGGTAGGTAAAAAACCACTGGAACCATCAGGCTCAAAGTGGGGGGAAGAAAGGATTTGAGGTCTAACTGGTACAGGGAGCAAGTCCAGTGAAGGTCATCAAGGTGGTGAGGGGTCTGGAGCATCTGATACATGAGGAGAAGCTGAGGAAGCTAGGCTTGTTTGGCCTGGAGAAGAGAAAGCAAAGAATGAGACTGGATGCTGTCTTCTACTTCATGACCAGGGTAACAGAGAAGTCAGACCCCAATCCTTCCAGCAATGTACAGAGGTAAAAGCAACTGTCACAAGCTGCAGCAAGGACATTGGGGGTTGTATATGGGAACAAATACTTCATCATGGGAGGTGTAAAACAGTGGGGCAGCCCCCAAACAGGCTAGGGAAGCATGGAGAGCTCAGCTGGGCACGCACCCCAGCAGCCTCCTCCTAGTGCAGAGTTACCCTGGTTTGAGGCAACGGCCAGACAAGGTGACTTCTACAAGTCATTTCCAAGCCAATTTTTCTATGATTTCTATGTTCCTATTTATTTACAGAATGAATGAGCATTCCCATTAAATTTTCACCCATAGTCAGATTTCATGCCATTTTAGATCATCTCCATCTGGTGACACATGTAGCAGCAGAAAAGCTGGGTAGAGCTTAGCAGAGTAAGACATTCGAAGACGGTAAGAAGCAACACTAAGCTATTGTTTTCATTTGAACTTTAAATCAGTGCATTAAAATGTGTGTTGGCATATGTTTTGGCTTGATTTTGTACTTGTAGCAATGACAAGGTCTAATATGAAGAGAATGTGGATTTTGACTGTTCCAGAGAGTTCACAGGTTAGCCTTAGGCAGGGAGTGACCACTGGTGGGATAGAGGGAAGTGGAGGGAAGGAGGCAGTAAGACAGCAATGCCACAGGGAGGAGCCTCAGAAACCTGTAATGGTGAGTTTTTATGAGTTTTATGACCTAGTGAAGCCACAGGTGAGACTGACTTTTTATGACCTAGTGAAGCCACAGGTGAGACTTGGGAAGAGGTGGTAGTTCCTCCATTTGTGAGCCAGCAGCTCAAAGCGCAGCAGTTTCATGTGAAGCTTGTACACTTGGTTGCAAGAAAACAACATTCTGGGCAAAACCTGACTGATTTTGCTCATCTGTGATAATTTGGTGATGGTTTCCCTGCAAAGAAAGTAAGTAAGTATAGATTTTTTTCCTCCTCTCTGACTTCTTGGTCAGCTTTTTGAGTTCAAAATGTGAAAATAAATGCATTTTGGATGTCCTTACATGTACAGTAACCACTGCTTCCCAGTGTTTATATATCAGTGATACAGCACAATTTTTCCTGCACTTGCATTTGGTTATAGGGTGTGTCCAGGAAAAGTTGTACTAACTGAAGTAGCAGAGCTCTGGAGGAAGCCATGTTGCACTTATGCATTGGATTTATTGGACAATAATTGAATTGTGAGTCTAAAAGTCATATGTCCCACCTGTTATTCAGGTGACAATCTTACAAATGGATTTTGTTTACCCAGGCTGAGCAGTTGAACACACACAGATCAGACTGAAAGTCCTAGGCAAGTAGGGTGTTTTCTATCATTTCCCACTTTCAAAACTGGCCTAGAAGTCTAAACCAGATATATTTTAAGTTGCAAAACATTTGTTGAGTTTCCTATTTCTGCAACAATACAGTGGCCCACAGTAGGCATTTAAGCATTAAAAAAACAAGACTGAAAAAAAATTCAGACTGAAGTAATCAGTGAATGCAGACTAACATTTACCATATCCACCAACTTTTACTATTCATGCTTTGAGTCAATTTTTATTCTTGAAGTGCTGTTGAAGAGAAATCAAAACCAGAAATAGAAAGGCATAGACATAACCTGAATTTTTCAATACGGCACCATCAAACAAAAAGGTAACAAAAGCTGTCATTCAAGGACTCTTCTGTTTGTTAAAGCATACTACATCTTTGAAAATACAGTACATTTTAGTGTCAGACTCTTAGTTTGAAAAGCTCCCTTTAAGTAATGTTATACTTGTCTTGTACAGCTAGATCAAGTCTTCATGCAATCACCATAACAAGGAACTTGCTATGACAAGTGAGATCCTTGCTTCCAGAAAACAGTGTGAGAGAGGCTAAAGCAGTGTACAATTATAGGTCTCCATTTCATTTTTATGCAATTACCTTCAGTTCAGCTGGGGGTCCATCTACATTATGTCTTTTATCAGTTTAATGTTTGCATAGAGTGTGTAAAGAAATAAAGATTATGATAGACCAGCATAAAAAAAAAAAAAAAAAAAAAAAAAGAGTGGTTAACACTTTTTTCTTCTTTTATAGTTTGCTGCTGCATGGAACAGTAACAGGTTGAGAGTTTGGAACAAATAAATGGTGCCAAATAGGCTTTAAAAATATATTATATACAACTGGTATTATTTATGATTGTTAAGAGAGAATATAAAAAAGATGAAGTTTAAAAGAGAAGATGGGCAGAGGGTCAGACTTTGTTACTGTTCTTTAAGAGCCTGTGTCCAGCTTCAGATACCCACAAATGCCTGTGTTTGTAACATGTAGAAATCACCCACTGAAGTGAATTAAAAGAAAAAAAAAGAAGTGTATCATGCTGAAGAAGCTCAGATTATTCAGTGTTAGACTGTTAGCCAGAGGCAGCTATAGGTAAACCCCCACAATGTGCCATTTTTAAAAAGTATCACGAAGCAGCAACTTTCTTCCTGGTATGGGGAAGCTTGGACTTGCCTTGGCTGTTGCAGCAGGAGACTGGGATTGTTCATCCATGTTTGAATTAAAGATAGAGACAGTCGTAATACTCATATGAAATTTCTATTTTCTTTTTTTAAGTTGGGTGATTCAGACAGCTGACTGCACTGCCTGAATCCATGAAAGCACAAAGTAACTCACTTTCCACTGATGCCAGCCCCAGAGCCCTCTGGTTAATAGTGAGGAGCAGTGATAGCAGGACTGGCATTTGCAGCAGGTCCCCTGACCTCGTTTTCTCTTCACTGCCTTAGGCACCAACCACGTTGCAGCCCTTCAGATTAGGAGGATGGAGTTTCCCAGCATGCTTTTGAAATTTGCTTTTAAGAACAGGCATTTAAGGGCTCTAAGTTTTTTTTTTGGCAAGGTTTGGAAGGGTAAAAAGGGCTCTGGTGCTGGATGGTGACTGCAGCAATATGATTAAAGCCAAAGAGCTGCCTTAGGTAATGGGTTAGGGGGAATTAACACTGAAAGAGATGGAGGAGAACTGGTCTATCACCCTACAGAAGGCTCATACACATCTTCAAAACAAAGGACAAGGGGGCCTGTGGCTCTACTCACCAGTGGTATTTGTTGGCCCTTTCCCTCACATATTTGTGACAACAACTTACAAGGGTTAATATTGAAATGAGTGGAAAACTCCCACAATTTAGGACACATAACTTTTTAATTTCACCGTGAGGCATCTTTGTGTATCAGTGCAGCACAAGAACCAAAGGAACGCCTGGCTGATCTCCCTGCCATTCGTTATCCCATGCACTGCTGTCACTACCTGTCTGCTTAATACATCACATGCTCATCACCGAGAGAGCCGTGTGCCATGTCCATTCAGTCCTGAGATGAGGCAGGCAGAGCTACATCAGACCTGATGGATGATAACTTGTATGTATAAAGGCTAGAACTGAAGTCACTTGGTTTGAAAAGACTCATAGGAAAATGAAACCCAATTCCCAGGTTTCAATGGCCGTGTTTCAAAAAAGAAAAGCACAACAGGCTTTTTCTTGCCAGTCTAAAGGACATATTTGGCTGCCAGCAGTGATGGGAAGGGATGCCAGAGACACCTCTGCATGGTGTGAGGCAAGCACAGGGCCACAGTTTACCTGGATGGCCCTCGCTGCTCAGCGTCACCCTGGGGATCACCAGGAGAGGCAGGGAGCTGGTGCAGCTGGCTTGGGGGAAGAACAAAACAGCTTTGCAGAGGGACACTGCAAATAAACATGGCTTGGCACATGTATCACCTCCAGCCACTTGGTGACAGTCATTGACTTCAGGAGTTGTTGCTTTGGGGGCAAACAGAAGCAGATGTGTTTCCTTGCAGGGGGACAACACACTGTTTCTGTTACCCTCTGTCTCATTTCTGGAAAGGAAGCCAAAAATGAAGCAAATTGCTAAGAAAGGAAGTTTCATCTGAGAGGAGGGGAAGAGGATCACTGGTAGGCACAGAATTTATTTTTTCGGATAGGTACAGAAAATTTGAGGGCTGGGAGATCTGCTATTAAATGTGGGGCATTGTCTGTGCCAAGCATGCCAGAAACCTTAGCTGAGCTTCCCGAACTCTCAGGGAAGAAGGAGAGAGGGAATTGCAGCCTGAGCTCCAATCTCCATGGTTTAGCTGCCTCTCTGGCCAAGATGCCCAAGGTCCTTGCGGTGGCAAGCCCAGGTCCCCACATGTGCACTGAGCTCCTCTACCTTTGCCGTGCTTGGCCATCCATGCCACAAGCAGGGCTTGGAGGCTTAAATCTTCCTTTCTTCTCTCTCCAAGGGCCAGGCAGGCAAAGTACGAGAGGATAAGGAACTATCCCTAAGGTGTGTGCAGCAGATGGAGCAAATGCCATGGGAACTGCTCTCATCCATGGAGGACAGGTCAGAGAGAGACAACCAACCTGAAGCAAGCTGGTCCAGACCATAATATCATGGGTGCTTTCATAGTTTTGTGCCTATTACATTTTGCTGGGCTCTGGTATAATGATACAGGAGAGTTAGAGACTGTTTGTTTTTGTTGTAAGGAAGCAGGAAATAGTACACAAGGCTATAAATATATTTTGGGCTTCATATGACATCACAAATGCTTCTCTTCTTATTTATGATGATGGATGGGTAAGTCCCAGGAGCATTGGTTTTACATTATTTTGCTGTTGCAGTAACAAAGATAATGGTGCAATCCTGGGAGGGGGTATTTTTTCAATAGTGAGATGTTGACCTCTTTGCATACATTTTAGCTTCATGAATTAGTGACCCAGCTGACTGTAAAGCCTTCTATAGGCTTATTATAAATCTATCACAGGACTGGAAAAAATTTTGGCCCAGATCCTAAACTCTGACAGGCATGTGTTGATGGACTGCATAGCAAGCACTTCCACTAATATTTCTCATTAATTACACCATATATTAAGAAAAATGAATGAAGCCAATGTTTATATGCAGCTTTAACTGCTTTTGATATAAGAAAGCAACACAATCCCTGATAAATTTTCACCTTCAACATTTCTATTCATTATGATTTTTACCATGATGAATGAAGTTAAAACTGAAGAGGGAGGGGGTTTGTCCTGAAATCTGTTCAGTGAATGACTGAATTTACTTCCCTTCTCCAACTTGTGTTGAGGAAGGAGGGAACAGATGGACACAGGAAGAAGAGGGAGGCGAATGCAGAATGAAGGAGATGGGTGAGGAACAGATGGAGTCAGGGAAAAGCGAAGAGGAGAGTCAGCAAGGATGGTGGGAAAGTTTTCCACTTGACCTTGAGTTGAAATGAAGATCAGCATACACTGTGGGGCACCTAGATTTTGGGATGCATCCTTTTTCCTCTCTGTGACACGTGCCTCGAAGCCCTGTGGGCCATCCCAGCAGTCCAGTCCATCCCAGGGGATCTGCAGAACCAGATCCTAGATTTTCTTGCCAAGATGGCTGTTGCAGGTGGGTGTCTGCACTGTGTTCAAGACCCCCAGTGGTAGTGCCAGGGGAGAAATGTGTGCAGATACAGTACCCAAAATGGTTTGGGGTGTGGTAACCGTTCCAGGGATCCCAACCAATCCAGAAACTGGAACTTGTCATTTTGAAGAGACATCCTACACCCTGTTTGTGAGGATCCAGTGGCCAAAATATTCAGTGATTTATGATTTTACCTGCCTAAAGTAATTCATCTGAGATGGCCTAATTTGCAGAATGTGCTGAGCATCTGTGCTTGGAGGTGGATTGAATTATATAGCCTGAGTCACTAGTAAATCCTGGAAAATCTTGATTATATTCTTAATTCTATTAAATTGCCTGTGTATGGTCCGTTGGTTCTGGCTTTGTGAGCTGAAGAATGGAAGAGGTGAAAGTTAAATATTGGCCATGTGTGTCATTCCCTTTGAAGAAAATGGGAGCCATGTGCACTCACCTAACAGCAAAGTTTGGCCCCAGCTATGATTTCACAGCTGAGCCCAAATTTCAAGAATGCCAAAGCACTAAATGACTCAATTGGAGTAATCTGATCAATGCTGTATTTTCACCGTGGATTCAAGCTGCACACGCAGCAAGAGCAGAATTAGTTTTCTCTTCTCTCAGAATCACTTTTCTCTGCAGATTTGATAGCATGAATATGGAATTTTGCTTTCACCTCACAAATAACTGAAATGGCAGAAAACGTGTCAAAAATGCAAAACTTTATGTCCTTTTTTACTTTCTGGGGGCTGTTTAAGAAAATGGTTTCATTAATTTTGACTGAATAAAGGGTTTCTTTAAGGGTTTTCAATAGGTGGCATGAAAAATGTTAATATGAATTATCAAGACAATGGAGGTTAAAACTGTTTTGAAAATATGTTTCTTTTATAGATCTCAGCTGCTGGAAGAGTAACAGAATAAATACACGGTAGTGCTGACAGTCTGTGGTGTTTCATCTTAGCAAAAGGGTTTTTAGTAAAGAAAATTCTTTGCAAGGAATGTTTTCTGCAGCCAGTCTTCAAGAAGAGGTTTTTCCCCCTCCCAGTTTAATAAAATTAAAGTAATTTCTGTCATATTGATATGTCGATATGAAAATCAATAAACTTTTTCACAGAGGGTGTGGGTTTTTTTTTTTTTTAAATTCTCTTCACTTTAAAAATTATAATTATATGTCTTCCTCCCACTTTGAAAATGGCACAAGGTGCTCATTTGCAGAGCTCTACTGTTCAAATCTTCACTGAGAATAGAAATGTCATGACTCAGTTAACAATGCTTTATTATTCACATTGATCTTTTTTTATAGTGTTCTTTATCTCAAAAACATTGTAAATCAGATATCTTCCTCCCACTCCTTTGTTCATTTGCAAATTTTTATTATTCTAGTTTAAAAAAGCAATGGAGTGTCAAGAGTCAGTGTATATTGTTTATGTTCTTTTTTGCTTTAAAATCACTTTTAACTATAAAAAGTAAGATGTACAGCAGGGAAAAAAATAATCTGGATTTAAGGATGCTTAAAAAAAGAACTGAAGGGATCAGTGTAGATTTTATGTTGTTCCCTTAGAGTTGTAACAGACTTTGCAAGAGGGGGGACCAACCACTGTATGAAAAGGCTTCAATGTGTTAATTCAAAGTCTCTGTTGCATCAGACACTGGCCATAATTCATGCTCCTAACAAACTCTTCAGCAAAATTCCCAAGTGCAGTGCAGTGTGTTCCCTGGGTGGTTTGCAGGTGCCTGCCCAGAGACCTGTGTTCTCCATCCCTCTGTGTCTGAGCTTGAGGCCAGGTCCTCAGGAGTTGAGAAGCACCAGGACAGACCACCTGATTATCACAGAAACTTCACATCATCTTGTTTTCAAATTAAAGAAAAATCAAACATTATTATTCTTACAGTCCTTGCCACTGCTGCATTAATTCAGCCTTCCTTCCTTCCTTCCTTCCTTCCTTCCTTCCTTCCTTCCTTCCTTCCTTCCTTCCTTCCTTCCTTCCTTCCTTCCTTCCTTCCTCCCTCCCTCCCTCCCTCCCTCCCTCCCCGTTAATTCCTCACCTCATCAATGAGGCTAAGACTGTCTGCCAATATGATCAAGCTTAAGAAACAAAATCCTAACCAGAACAGAGTACCCAGAAGTGGACAGGGCTTTATTTCATATGCTGGCACAGAAACTAAAGGTAGGTCTCACCCATGGATGTGTTTGTGTAATTGCTCACTCTGTTTAGTTTGGGAAATTTATAGATAATATAAACCAGAAAATACTGAGTTTATTACAAAAGATTTTTTTCCATGTGAAACTCTGTATCATTAAATTTGGAAAGCACTTTACATTCTCAGTTTTATTTTTGGTGAGCACTATCTATTGGAAAATGAAAATATCAGAAGGATCTCCAGGCAGAATATGTGAACGTTGCAATGAAAAGACAGCACAGTGTCTTCCTTTCCTGTCCCAGGGTCTTTGGCAACGGTGCCACTTTCTGAATGACACTGGAGTTATGAGCCAAGAGCTTATTTCCAAAGCAGGTATTACACACAATAATGGCCAAGATCTCCTTGAACAGCATTAATGCCAGAGGAGCTCTGAGGCTGTCAGCATTTTGATTTGGTGGGGGGAAACACCATCAAACCCACATATATTCCTAAAATACACTCAAACTGTTTAAACAGAGCTGCAAATCACAGAAGATGCAGCATTTCTCATAGATGGTGCTTAAAGCTCTACTTGTGGTAAATTGGCATATGATAATAATATATGACTACAAAACCCCATGTCTTCTAATAAGTTAGAAAACCTTTTCTTTGATTCAAATCCAAGGATAAGTGGCAATCTGTGGAAATCTTATGTCTTCTAAATACTTTCCTAACAATTTTTTTTTTTTTTCTCTCTGTCCACTATAGCAAACACTATTAATCTTATTACCTTCTGAGCACCTCTCTGGGTGCTGCTTTGCTGGACTATGCTGGAAAACCCTTTATTTATCTCTGCCAGGGCCTGATTCGGTGTCAGCAGATGTCAATAGAGAGACTTCCAGGAAGCTCAACAGATCAGGCTCCGAAACAGGGCAGCCTTCTCTGGATCTCTTGTCTCTTTTCCTCAGAGAGAGTCCTAGACAAAGCAATTAGCTGTATCTGAAGCAGAGCTACCGTGTTATACATCTTCTCACGAAGTGTCTTTCCGGGTGGACACCAAAGATCCAGAACATCTATTCTAGGGGCACACAGATGACATCCACTGTTTCTTAATTATGTAGCAAGTACTTCTAGGACAGTGTAGTCTTGCAAGTTCTGGCAAAGGCAAAAGTGGTAACTGTTCTGCTTGTATTAAATACACTTCTCTTGCTGTGCTGTGGAAGGGTGTGTTTAAACTCACAGTCTCTCACTATTCCTGGATAGTGTAGGAGAGCCCAGGAACACTCAAGATGTCTTTTCCTGTGTACATTAACTCATTCGGAGCAAAATAGTGCTCTTAGAAAACATGAATCTTAGAGCAGAAGGAAGTTTCCTTCATGACTTTGCTACAAAGTTTTCCAAAGAGCTGCTTGTTCCCCTGAGTGCATGAAATATTAGGCTCAACTGGCTCACAAGCGCAAACTCGTAATTTCTTCTCACCGTGGTGCCTTGACTGTGGTCATTTCCACCTGGCTTTTTAATGTTGGTAAGTGCAGTATTAGCACAATGTCTTTATTGTACTAGCTTTCAGAGTGGAGCTGCCGAGCTCCTGCAGCCTGGGTGAGATGCCAGCCTGTCCCCAGCACCAGCTCTTTGTCCCGCTTTGCAAGGAACTTCCCTCCCACAGAGTTCTGCTCGTATCCAACACGAACAGTGAACACCAGAGGTTTCAGGTGTTGCTAGACAGGAGGTCCCCATGCTCCCACCCCTCTGTGGACCAAGCAGAAGGATCAAAAGGTTCACTGGGTGACCTTCAGAGCCTTCAGCTCTCCAAAGCCCCCAGAGCAAGACCCCTTGTCTGCCCCTCAGGGTTGCCCAGGCGTGGGGTGGGTGAGAGCTCAACCCTCTCCTCACTGCTTCCTCTCATCAAAACTTCACTGAAGCTTTTGCACAAGGCTCAGGTGTCCAACCCCTTGCAAGGAAGGAGGTCACGGCCCAGGCCCTGGGAGGAAGAAGTGTGTCAGTGAAATGGAAAAGGTGCCACTGTTTTAACACTGAGATTAGGCTAAATCTAAGCCCATTAATCCTTCAGAGCAGGGCCCCTGGTTTGTTCTTTTTCAATCTATTCAGTATTCAAAGCAAGTTCGTTTTTTTCTGTCACTATATCGCTATTGTTAACAACTATAAATGTATTAAAAACACAGGGGCATTTTAGTATGTGTATTGTGCATAAGAAATATTGTTACATGACAAGCTCCAATTGGCAAGTGAAAAGAGGTTTTATTGAAGGAAATAGCAGCAGCAAACAGTGAACTATGCAGAATAATGGTAATTGTTCCTTTAACACTGGCAGCGCACGTTCACTTAATATGACTGCTCCTCTGTCTCTGCCTCATCCAGACCCAGAGGACCTGTTAGACAAGCAGGCAGCCACCTCTCTCTGGGATCAAGCTGTCAATGCAAACTTGCTTTCTTTCTCTTTCTTGGAGCTAAGCTATACCCCCTGAGCTCCTGAAGCTTTCCCTGAGTGCAAGCTTTAAAAAAGCTCCATTCTAAATTACATCACATGAGCTGTTCTCTTCAGACTGACAGAACAAAAGCTGGGGGGGGAGGAATATGCCAAAAGTACCATCTGAATGACTGCTGAGTTGCACAGAATGAGTTACCTCCTCGTGCTTTATCAGAGCAGACTAACGTCATCTTGACCTTGCCTACCAAAGCCCCAGCAGTGTCCTCTAATGAGCAGAGAGAGTTGGTGTCCTGTGTGTTTGCAATACAAAGAAATACAGAGCTGTTGGGTGTGGGCTTTTTGCTTGCAACAATAAGGTCTTGGGTGCCCCATTAGAAGAGGTCCTTACAGGGGTATGGTGCTTTCTAGACGTTTTAAGATGACATGGTCTCTAAAACAGCCAGGCTGATGTCACAGGGCAAGCCCAGCCTGTGGGGGCTGCACAGCCTGCTGAGCTCACCCTCTGAGCTGTGACACCCCAACTAATGGTCATGGTGGGAACTGCTGAGGGCCACTTCCTAAATCTGAGAGGTGGCTCAGGTTGACTCCAGCTGGGACACTCCAATTAAAGGTCATAATCAGAAGAAGGGAGCCTACGGGAAAGCTGGGAAGGGACTTTTTACATTAAGTGATAGAATGAGGGGGGATAGGTTCAAGCTGAAAGAGGGTAGATTTAGGTTGGGTGTTAAGAAGAAATTGTTTCCTGTGAGGGTGATGAGACACTGCTTCAGGTTGCTCAGAGAAGTTGTGCATGTCCTCTCCCTGGAAGTGTACAAGGCCAGGTTGCATGGGGCTTGGAGCAACCTGGTCTAGTGGGAGGTGTCCCTGCCCATGGCAGGGGATTGGGAACTCTAAGGCCTGTTCCAACCCAAATCATTCATGATTCTGTGAAATAATGGGAGCAGATAAGCATTATCCACTTCTGCTGTGGCTGAGTAGGAAGCAGATAAATTGGCACATCTGCCCTTTCTAAAGGCTTTCAGGTGGTACCAATTGGTTCAAGAACCCTCACTCAGGGAAACATCCTCAGCTGGAAAGGTAGGAGGCTGTGGGACTTCCTACTTCTTCAGCAGATAAATAAAGGAATGATAGGAGGAAGAGAGCAACGTTCTGGCTGTTCTCTAGGTAAGGTGGCTAAGTGTCAGTTGAGGGAATTTCATGATCCGAGTGTAATCTGCAGAGATCCTGAAAGCTGAAAGAAGCAGTTTCTGTGTGTGGCTCATGTTCTGACCTTTTTTGGTTTCTTACTCCACGTTCAAAAGAAAGTAGTTGTGAAGTTAAGAGCTTGTTATCTTGGTACTCAAAAGCTTGTAGGCTTAGATCACTGCTCAGCACTTCTATGCACGTTCTGCTGTTCTCAGTAAACCTTTAAATGCTTCTTTAAGTCATTAATACAAATAATAATCTCATTTTTTTTAAAAAAAAGCTGAAATCTGAAATGGATGATGAGTCAGTATTAAGGCAAAAAATGTTGCTCCCATCCTCCATGGAATTAGAATAATTGAGTTCATTTTCCTGCATGAAAGGAGCCCCTTCGGTAGTTGCAAGGATGCGGTGCCATATGTTGTGGGGACAAGGAGCTGAGAGGGTGGGGGGCTTACCTGAGTCTCCAAGGGGCTGTAGGATGGGGCTGTCCAGTTCTGGAAAACAAGAATGGGAAAGGAAGGCTTCACTAAGCAGGAAAAGCTCCTCAGCTTTATCCCACCGGGCACCAGGACTCTGCAAACTGCTAAAACCTCTATTGTTACCACGGGGAAGAATAAAGTCAGGCTATGGGGGCTGGAGAGTGAGTTCCCTGCTTGGCTTCACAAGTATGGAAAACACTACTTTTAATAGAAACTGGGAGATGCCCCTTCCCCTGAAGGCCTCTTGCTCAGATGACTTCTTCCCTCTCTAGGGGCCACGGAGTGTTTTCACATGGTCAACACAGCTTGTCTTTCCCAGAGAAGCAGACACTGCTGGAGGATCCTGACTCCCTGATGCAACGTTCAGCCCTGAGTGAGTAACACTTCTGGGTTTTGTTACATCTTCTTGGCGGCCCATGTTTGAGTTGTCTGTATGTGCTGGATTGGTGAAATGTCTCTGCCTTGATCTGTGAGGGACCATCTTAATGCTCCTTAAAGCTGATGGAAATGTTTGGCTTCAGGGCTTAGTAAATCAGGTGTTGTATCTGCTTCGTTCACCAAATCATGAAAATCTTAATTAGGAAAAGTCTGCATTAAAACAATTGCAACTGAGGAAAACACTGGTAATGAACCTGAACACAGACCTTATCATTGTGTGCTTCCTCACATCCCTGTTCCCACCCGTGATGCATATATGAAGGTGCAGGTTTTTAAACGTAACTACTGTAATACATGCAGCCTAATTTTCAGAATCATGCTTTTAGAGGACAGTGGAGGTTCAAGTTTAGCTCAACTATCTTTATCTTTCTGCTAGCAGAGCAACGCTTCCTGAATTTTTTGGTATATTAGGGCTTTGGGGTGCCTTTAACCTCCGGGGTATCCGGGTATCTCAAAATCAATAATGATGGCAAAGCAGAAAACTTCATGGTGTTTGTAGTGCTTTGGATTTCTCTTGCTTAGAGGGGAAGATATAGGTCTTCTCTGAATGCATGGATGCTTGGGTGGCATTGTGATCCCCCTGGATGTGGGGTTTTGTGTCACAGAGAGGTCACTCAAAGCAATAATATCCTGTGGCTTTTTGGTAAATCTGGATCTGAATGCAATCTGGGAAATACACTAACCTGCCTTGAAATCGTGGCAACCAGAAGCTTGCTTATAAAATGAGGAAAATATGATCTGGAATTAATTTTGAGACAATAGACTGGGTGCCATGGTCCTGTTTCCTAGCTTGTGATTCAAGCATTGCTGGCTTATCAGCAGGACAGCAGCGAAGCTCCATGTGGCATGGGGACAAGTGTGCTTGTGGGTGAAGGCTTGTGAGTCTCTGACACTGACACAAGGAAGACCCAGAGTCCCTGGGGCACTGTGAGGTTGACAAGAGATTAATTTGCTTCTGCCACCATCTAGACCACACTCCCCTCTATCCTTACCCTACAGTTCTTCCTGTACAGCTCTGCTTGGCATGCTGCTGGGTACATACCCTGGGGACACAGGGAATTATTTGCTCTTCTCTGGTCCAGAAAGTTTACTTAGAAACCTGCAGATAACTTTTCTCCCTTCTCCTGTACAAGTGCGTGTAAGAGAAGTTTATGCTCCCTTTGAGCATTGCTAAAAAGAAAACAAACTTATGCCTATTTCTGTGTGTTCATTTCAAGCCAGGATTATTCTGGGAAATGTGATTTATTTACATCTTTCCATGACAAATGACAATGGTTGAGTTTGCATCTCTGCCAACCTCTTTCTAAGTGGTTTCAAGAAGTTTACTTAAAGAGGGATTATTTCACCTGCCATGACATGAGGCAGCTCTGAGGTAGAGTCTAGTTTGCACAGAACAAGACACTGAGCATTAGCTTAAGGCAGGAAATTTGGGGTCCAATTGACAATAGGATCACAAGAGCAAGGACTGATAGTCTGCAAGTGTGCTGCACCTGAATAAAAAAGTTGCTTGCCTATTTCTGATGGCACCAGAAAGACTGAGAAAGGCTAGCAATGTCAGCTGTCCTTTGGAGGTAGTGACTGCTTGAGTCCTGGCTGTCCCTCAGTGAGTGCTTGCACCAACCATCTCATTCTTGTGCACCACAACCCCTCACAAAGCAGGGACATGTAGAGTTCCTAATAATATATGATTGGATATTGAAGAAATGTCTGTAAGTTAATATACACACAGGACTCGTTTATACATGATGCTGGAAATGCCGTTGTCAGTCTTGTGGTTGCCTTGCTCAGCTTCAGAAAGTCTTACATTTTTATGCAGCAAACTTTGCTATTACAGCTTATGGTCACTAGTTAGCTACAGCAGGAGGGTCAAACTTTGGAAACTTTAGTTTCTTTCCAGCCTGTAGGTTTCCTCCCCCTCCAAGTCTGTTTTCTACTCTTGCCAGTACCCTGCCTTCTGTTTAAAGGCATTAGTAATACCAAATCAAGCTAAAGATGTTCGTTATAACAATTAAGTTGTTTCCTCTTTAATCAGAGCTGATGCTTTTGCCAGGATTGGCATGAAGAATCTGTGTATATGTCTGGTTTAGGGCACAAAAGCTGATCATTTCTTAGAAGACTAGTGCATTACACAGAATTTTGCTTTTAGCTGTACAATTTACTGAAAGGTTGGAACAAGCACTAGTAGCCTAATTTTTGCTTGGGTGGAGGTGGTGAAAATAGAAAGAATGGGAAATAAAAGGCTATTGCCATGTGTGCTGAATTGTGCCTTGGTAGCAGCAGTTGTTTTGTAGTTAAGTGGCCATCAAAACCTTTCTTGGGGTGGCAATAAAAAAGTGTCTTCAGAAAATGTATCAGTTTTCAAAGAATAAAGAAAGATGCAGCAATTGTGACACAGGTTTGCAATCTGTTTCTGATTATCCTTTGCCTGGAGAGCTGGGCTTTCTAATTGTAAGGTTAAGGAATCTTTTTAATCTCTCTCTTGCTTCCTAATCCTATGCTAGACAGTATTGTTTTCTGTGCCTTTTGTCTTCTGGGGAAGGAGACAATCTCTGGCTCATACGAACATCTTGTTAAAGTCTGCTGAGGATTAGGGGGTGTGACAGTTTTCTTGCTGAGCCTTTTTATTGGGGATTTTTATGCTTGCTTTTCTGGGAGGTCTTTGAAATATCCTTTATGTAGCAATCATTTCACTCTTTCTTTGTTGTCTCAACTGTTGAGGCTGTATTCTTCTCATCTGTTGCTGTTTATATTCCATACTAGCTGGTCATAAGAGTTTAGCTTGAAACTATCATCACTCCACGTGCTACTGGCTCACAGGAGTGTTGCTGACTGCTCCAGGACAAGGGCAAATTTGAGCTTTATTTAAATGCATGTGAAGCTTTACCATGGTTGTTTGGTATGAAATACTGTTAAAGAGGTTTCAGATGAAAAATAATAATCTAGGAGTTAGACATTTGAAGTGCCCACAGGTAGGTAAAGGCATTTAAAAACACTTCTGCTATAATGAGGTAAGTCTCCCTTAGGGTGGTGATCATCAGCTGTAGCTGGTGTGATCAGTCTTGCCTAAACTCCCACAATAATCACCAGAGAAGAAAAGCTCATCCTGCTGGCAAGTCATTCCATCTTGACAGAAGAGTTTGAGCCATGACAAAATTGCTCTTTGGGAGACTTGTTCTGTCCCTGTTCTCACCCCACCCCCTGCAGTTGGCTACAGATACAATATAGATAATTACCCAGACCAGAAATCAAAATTTTAGGTGACTAAAGTTAAATAATACAAAGACTAATCTGGCCAAAGGCATGAAAAAACTTAACTTTTTCACAAGAAATATGTACAACTTTGGTCATTTCCCATTTCAGTGTAGGAAAGCGTTGGGGTTGGTCACTGTATTGAAATAGAGTTAAAGCAGAAGGTTTTGTTTCCTAAAACTTTTATTACATCAGTGCTTCTATACCTTGGGTGGCTATCTTGACACATGAACTTCTCAGATATATATTTTAAGTGAGATGGAAAGCACAGATTTATTGCTGATTTCCCACAGTGCTTATTTCTGACACCCTGTAAGCTCAGGTACCACCTGGGGAGATCCCAGATTCAACATTAAGCAAGAAGCCAGGGGTTTGTGGTCTTGCTGATCATGATCTGAGATGTTTGCATGGGAAAACCTGGCTGCATCACATTTCTCCTTTGAGAAAATTTGGGTGAAAATGATTTGCATTTAGTCATAACCAAAACTGAGTGACTAATGAGCACAAGATGCTGTTTTAGGTTTTTAGTTAAACTCATTTATTTCACTGAGCAGTGTGTTGTATCTTTACAGAGGAAGAAGCTACCTGCTCAGATGTTTCTTTCACTCCAATAAGTACCTTTCTAAAAGCTGTTTTCTTCTCCCCCTATCAAAATTTACCACATGTAACACAGCATTTCCACCTGCCTTTGCTTGCAGCCTCTCTAGCCTAAATTTTAGGGTCTAAAGGCATATATAATATTGTTCCATTTCACATTTAGCCACAAAACCCACTCTTCCAGATATGACCTCAGTTTATTTTATATTACAAGTCTTTTCTTAAAGTATTTTATACCTAGCATAATATGAAATGATACGGCACTGATGTTTATCAAAACAGTTTCACACTGTATCTCTTTCTATTCCTCTATTTAGGATCAAATACAATACAGCTGCAGATTAATGCCACCTTTTAAAGTAAGCTTAATGTGTTTATTTTCTTGCCACATTCACTCCATCCACTAACTTGTTATATGGATTATATTCAATGGGAATCTTGTGGGACTATCAAAGGGCATTTATTTTCTATTGAAATAACAATTAAGATAACATGCCCGCTAATATAGTAATCAAATAAACCTGACAAATCACAAAAACTTTTTTAAAGCTGCAGAGAGATGCTAACAAATCTATTTGATCAATATATGGGATGTGGAAAAAGAGGAGACAAGATTGACTGATGAATAAAATGGAACTGACACAAATAGGCTGACAGCCAGTCGCAAGTCTCTTTAGGGCAAATGCAATTAACTTAGAATAATAGACTCAAATTTGATGGTTAGAAATGCATTTTTATTAACAATCACAGCCTGAATCATTATGCACTCTTATGAATAAAATTGTAGTTGCACTGAAAGTCTGTATACGTGTGTGCATGTACATAGAAAAAAAGCCTTGTTGAAGGAGAGCTTTATGTTTGTGACAGAATAACTGAGATTTAAAATTTCAAGCATACACAAGTGTAAATCTAAATATTCAAATCGGTGATATAAAAATGGCATATGTGATATGCTAGTATTAATGATAAAGGCAATAAGCATCAGTCCCAGGACTGCTTGTTCTTTTGGGATGTGAAATTGCAATCAGGGATTTACAGATTTCATTCTGAGGCAGAGAAGTCATTACTAGAAACATAAGCTCATTCTCTTTACTTTAATAGCTATTTTAAATCATTCATTTAGAAAATACATTAACTATTTATTGTGTAGGCAGTACATTTCTATTGGCATTCCATTTTCATGCTTTTTTATAATCCTTTTTAACAAATTATTTTATTAAAAGAAGATTAGAATTAGCAAAAGGATCCTACCAATTTTTGAAAATGCTACTCTTGAAGAAGGATATTTCCCATTATTAACAGGTAGGCAGTATTAAAACTTTAAAGGGAGGGAAGATATTCAATTGCTGATGTGTCCTTTTTCTTTTGACCTTCGTTGCAGAGGATGATTGCTATTTGTAAATTACTGGTATAATTATTAATCTCATTTAATTTCTGAATAAATACATAATCTTCTTTTTTTCTCCAAAAAAAAATATAATCCTTGGAACTTAGATATGAAAAGAGCTGCCTATAAGATATGGTGCAGACTTCTCTTATTTATTGGAAAAGATAAAATACAGCACTTAGTGCAGAGAAACTCTACATGTTATTAGCAAAGGATAACATGAGTATGAAACCATTATACCAGCAATGCTTGGTGCTTAAATGTCTTGAGAATATGGGCCAATGTTTGGAAGTAAAACTGCACCAGGGATTATTTCACTCCAGGTTTCTCCAGCTCAGTATCCTTGGTGGACCACTGGCTGGCCAGGGACAAGGCAGCAGCAAAACACGATGCTCTGTAGTTGCCTGTGGCGTGAAGGAGCTGATGTAAGTATCACTGTAGTTCTCAGTTTCTGGGGTTGCTGTGCTGGGTCCAAGAAACAACCACGCATGGTTTTTTTCCACTTGGAAGCTGGTTTTAATCTTTCCTGTTTCTCTGGAGTGAGAAAGGTGCAGAGGAACTGGGGAAGCAGAATGCCTCATGTCTGGTAGGGAGAGGCCTGTGGAAACTACTGAGAATGGGGACAGCATGGGAGAAGATTTTTCTGGTAAACACCTGGTGTCTGAGGAACTTGTAAGCTGCCATTTTTTGTTTGCTGCCTCTAAATAGCCTTAAAGTCATTGCTGTGATGGAAAAACTTCTCAAGAACTCCAAGGGTTGCTGGAGACTTTCCAGATGTGTGTGATTTTTGTGATGTGGTGTTTTTTTATCCTCTCATAATCTATTCTAGAAACTTGGGGCAGCCCACCTGAACCTTTCCTGAGCTGGCTTCTTGAATAGCTGGTATTGCCTTTTCTTAGAGATAGGGTGGATGAATCACATGCTGTTCTAGCACCACTAAACCTGTTGTGTGCCTAAAAAAGGAATCAGACTGTCAGGTCTGGCAGTGTGGTTTTACTTTAACACAGAAAGTGTTACAAAATGCTTGGAGATTTGGACTGTGAAAGGTTTCTCACAGAACTGCATTTAGTGTAGAGAGAGCTTAAGTAGTAAAATTTACATTACCTATTTGATTTCTCCTTGCCATCTCTGTAGATGTCACTGGAGACTGATGGAGGACAAGCTCCTTCTTGAATGAGATGCCAGAAGACTATGTGCTCTTTCAGGATCACAGTTACTTAATATTTTAAATGAAAAATAGGTCTTAAAATAGCTTATATAAAAGTTTTAACAGGTTAACAGACTAAGGAAGAAAGACCATATGATCTGCTGATTTAAACAGGGGCATCTTCTTGGTAGTCAATGTACAACTAGAAAAGGGGACTGTGGCTTGTTTGTTTTAGGCTAGAAAAATACTGGTGAACTCCACACAATATTTCCTGATGTGTGGTGATGTAAGATAAAAGAGGCTCAGGCCCTGCATGTTGATAGACTAATTCTCCACTGATGTAATCATCCAACCAGAACCAGAATTACTCACTCCATCCATAAATATCTTGGGTCCTGCTTCTGATCACATTTAAATTCGTTCAAACCAACCTCATCTCATTTGCTTGAATGGGCTTACTCCTGAGTTAGGATGATACATGTAAGAGAAAATCCAGGCCCTTAAAAATGAAATCATAATTAGTTTCTCTTAATAGCTGCTCTATTAAAAAGTCAGATCTTCCAAAAATGTATTAGAAAGCAAAAGAAGATGCCCGGAAGTGCATTGGGTTTTTTCTCAACCCAGCAGCAGTAGATGTGCTGGTGATGTATCATGCTTACAATATGCTTCTATTGGCATTTAAACTCCATATTTTTATATTCCCTTTTTAAAAAGTTATTTCATTAAAAGAAGATTAGAACTAACAAAATGTTACCACCATGTTTTGAAAATACTTATCCTGAGAAGGATGTTTCTACCCAGCACCCACCTTTTCTGTTCTATTCCATCTTAATCCTATTCAGGTTCCAAACTCTGATTTCATCATTTCATGCTCCCAAAATATTAAAGGATTCAATTTCCCCCTCAGTTTACCCTTTCCTCACTTTTTATCTTTTACAAATATGGCTTGGCCAAGATGTTCTTGATGAAACAAATACTTTTGCTTTACTTTCTGTTCACCTCATCCTCGAGCAGCTGCCAGGCAATCTGTGGTAGCTGCTCTGCTACCTGAGAAGTGCTCATATATAGAAACATGAGACCAGCCTCTGTCACAGCACAGAAAGCCAAAAATAGAAGATGATCAGAGGGCTGGAGCACCTCTCCTATGAAGACAGACTGAGAGAGTTGTGATTGTTGAGCCTGGAGAAGAGAAGGCTCTGGGGAGATATCATAGCACCTTCCAGTACCTGAAGGGGCTCCAGGAAAGCTGTGGAGAGGCTTTTTACAAGGGCTTGTAGTGAGAGGACAAGGGGGAAATAGATTAAAACTGGAAGAGGGGAGATTTAGGTTAAACATTAGGAGGAAATTCTTTGTGAGGATGGTGAGACCTTGGCCCAGGTTGTCCAGGGAAGCTGTGGCTGCCCCATCCCTGGCAGTGTTGAAGGGCAGGTTGGATGGGGCTTGGAGCAGCCTGGGCTGGTGGGAGGTGTCCCTGCCCATGCAGGGGGGTTGGAACTAGATGATCTTTAAGGTCCCTTCCAGCCCAAATCATTCTATGATTCTTCTTCCCATGAAGATTTCTGTAGCTCTGTGAAGTCTTTTCATAAGCAGGTTTTAGTGTTAGAAATTAATGATGTTGGAAGGAAGACTCTAGACTATATATTTATAACATAAAAATAGACTCTGTAATATTTTTGTATTAGATGTGGATAGATTGACATATCTGAATGTTCTTCCTTCCCCAAGTGATCAAGAGTTGTGCCAACAACTGGTCCTTCATTCCAGGTGTGTGCTGTTTCTTTCTGTTAGCAGGGTTGGAAAGCCACAAGAAAATGCTTATAAAAGCCACATTTGTAAGGTAGCTAATTGCACAGCACTGGTTTGCTGTTTGATTCTAGACTGTCCTGAAGGCTGATTTGCACATCATGTTGTCTTAGTGCCACTGGCATGGAAGGGGAAAGCTGAGCAATGGTGCCAAAAAGTATTACAGATGATGCATCTGGAAAGGATCTCCTAGTTCTCCTCTGTGGGCTAATCCCTTGGGTGTCTTCCTTCTTGTTTCTTCCTGAACTCTATGAAGTGACAATGCCTGAGATGGTTCCTGAGGCAGAGCATTGCCTGATCATCCCTGCTTGGAAGATATTTCCCTGCCAACAGAGATACATTTTTACCTTTTCCCAAGTAGGGACAAAGGGAAGGGGAAGGAAATGTGACAAGGTAGGTAACTCCCAAGCCAACACTGCAGTTCTTAAAAACTTGATTTTCTTTCTGGAATAATTTGCTTCCTCCCTGGTCTTGGGGCAAAGGAAAACAAACAGTGGCATAGTCAGAATCATTCATTAAGCCCTGGCTGTGGCTAATGATTGTCAAAAGTGGAATATTAAAAATCATGAAGTACCATCTTTCACTGACTTCTGATGTAGAAGCTAAAGCGCTTCGTTATTGGGGTTTTTTTGCCTTTTTTTTTTCTCCACACTGAAGGATCACATTTTGTTCTTGCATGTGTGTTGGTTTGGTTTTTTTCAAAACCAAATTGCTCTTAAAGACACCAAGGCAATTCCTACTTCGTTTAAGACCTACATTTGCCAAGGTTTGATAGGTATTTTATTTATAATAGGCAGTGCCAGTGATGATAGAACAAGGGATTGATTCTGCTTTAGCTTTTATGACAGGGCTAATAAAGTTCTCTGGCTCCCAGACAACATCTCACAGGCCCTGTACTGCAGTGCAAAATTATGGTTAAGACTCAGCTGGTGGTTATTGTCCAGTAAATGTACAACATATTTTAGTAGTGCATTAGTAGAAAGTTAACTGCAGTGCCTGGTGATTTCTGCCATGGCCAGAAATCAGTCAAACTAGATGCTCAGTGCAGATACAGTTGAAAAGTTCCTGTCCCTGAAAACATGAAGTCTATGCAGGTAGATGAATTGTAATGACTTTACAGATGTGTGGACACAGATTATTTTTTTTCAAGAGCACAAAGGCAACCTAAGAATAGCCAGGTACAAAACTTTGTAGTGTTAAATGGACAGTAAAAAGCATATTTTACACAGTCTCAGTTATACTATTATCCTCTTCTTAAAAATCCTTGCTTCATTTTCTTCTGCAGTCAGGAAGAGGACTGCATTGATTCACTTTCAAGGTGGTTTCCCTGCTGTGTATAGTGCATCTTTTTAATTCCTTCAGGTTCAGTGTGAATTCTTCGTGGAAGGGCACTCCTGTAATTTCAGTGAAACTTCTAATGTTTCTCCAAGAGAAGAGGAATCTGTGAGGATTGCCATTATGCTTCTCTTCAAACTATCCTTCCCAAAATATTAAGGAAGAAAAACCATAAAATTTTGCTAAAATTGGGAAAGAAGCCCCCCTGTTTTAAAATGTTGCTTCCTAGGGAAACTGAGTAGAACTGTAACTACCTTGGAATTCAGAGTAGTCTGTAGAGTTTTGTGGGTTTTGTGTTTTGTTTTTTTTTGGGGGGGAGAGGGAACAGACTAGTCCAATACAATTATTCTGTCTGACTGGAGCCCATAAAACCATCCTCAGCAATTTTTCTTTCAGAGGGATTTATTCTTTGCTGCATTAGTGGATGCAGATGAACCCACCTGCAAACCACCAGAGACCCTGTCTTTAAAGCAAGGTGCTGCTCTCTGGAAGCCAAAGGGAGTTTTTCCATCTTTTTTGATGAAAGTAGGAACAAGCCCTTTATTTGCAACTTTAAGCAAGTAGGTTAGAATTATGAAGAATGATTATTTAAAATAGCAATGATGTAATATCAGTGTCAATTCCATTATTTTAACAGATGTAAATTTGCTCTGCTCTTGAACTCTGAATTTTAATGGCAATATTAAAGAGATACTATTAAGACTACTTGAAATAACTATTTGTAAAAAGTGTCTGCAGTTGGGGGGGGGTTAAATGGCTTTTTTATTCAGTCTGCACAATTATTTATTGGAATGGTTTTGTATATTAAGAATTAATATGTATTAGAAACTGAAAAAATCACACCATTTCAATACTCTTTGGATATGGGAGAGCTTATACTATTTAGACAAAGCAAATAGACTTGATTTAGGTAGCTTTCACCATGGGACAAATTGTTTAATGATTATGGACAATGTAGGTGAATAAAAGAGTTGAAAATCAGCTGTGTAAATAACTTTAGAGTAAATTTACATACATTTCAAGGCAAGTTCCATGACAATAACTCCAGTGTTGTTCCTGGCTGATGATGACCACTGTCACTTTCCTGGTAGTCAAAAGGAATGTGGATTTGGAGGTACTCAGAGAATCCAATTCTTATTTTACATGTAACCTGTATTGCAAAGGGACACTGATGGGAGCAGGTCAGGGTGGTTGGTCCTGGAAAGAGACCTCTTAAAACTTATGTACAAGGCTGTCAGCATCTGCTGTCTCAGAAGTGTTGTATTTTCTGGAGGGTAAATTGAGTTGTTTTAAAACAAATTCTAAGGCCACATTCCAGAGCTCACAAAATTAAATGGAAGAATTTGAACAGTCTGGCATTGCACTAACTGGGTTATTACAGGCCAAAAAAAGATGGTGCCACTTGTTATTTGTGGTTTTGTGGTTTTTTTGTTTGTTTTTTTTTTTTTTGGAAGAGAATTAGAAGAGTAACAAATACTAGAAAAATGAGACAGAGAATTAGGGAAATCCAGATTCTATCAATTCTATACTGGTATTTTTATTTAGGGCTCAGCCTTTCTATCAGTAAAATCAGTGGCAGTTCCTTGTGATTTTTACCTCATCTACAGCTACTAAGTGTGGGTGCTGCAATTATTTCTGTTTATTTCTTGGAAACTTGCAGAGCTCATCTTCATGAAGAAGAGCCAGGCACAGGCAGCTGCAGTCAAGGGTCTCAGCTACCCAGAAAGCTGAATATTTTTATTATGTTTATCTGAAGTATCTCTAATGTGACACTGGTTATAAATATTTACTTTGGTACTGTCTCAATTTGTAGGATGCCTCAATTAGTTAAAATAAGTGGTGGCACAGAACAAGATGAAACAAGCTTACAAAGTTGGGATCTGAGCTGTTTTGAAGTTTAAAAAGGCTCTGGGCTGAGTTTTCATAATGTTCACTCCAGAGTATGTTCCTGTCCTTATGTCCAAATCTAAGCAAGAATCAATTTCACACTTCTAAGTAACAGCTTCACCTCTACCCCTATTAATCACCTTCACAGAGCAAATAGGCTGTTTTACTGGTTAGTGGCTGAAGAAGATTTGAGACTCTCAAATGTAAAAATTATTCATAGTTTTTTTTACTTGATTAGGAAAAAAGTGCCTGAGCAGAGCTGGACACTGTGAGTCATTTGACTTAGCAGTTGTTTCTTCTAAGTATTTATGAGTAGTCTGACAATGTGCTCTTGGAAGTATTCAGTTTTGATCCAAGAAGAAATGTCTCTTTCCATTAGTTTTTATTTCCTCTTGCTGCGGACAAACTAGAATATTACAAAGGGCAACACCATGAAACTTCTTCAACTTTCCCTTGGGGGAGAAAAGCAGGATTTTTCATCTTAAAATGAAGTCTTTGTTGTGCAACAAATGTCTTTCATTTCTGTAAAAGCCACCACATGGAAAAATCTAGGCTGACCTACTGTGGCATGAGAGAAGGTGTATTTGGCTGTAACATGGTCGTGTAAACTCACAGGTAGATTTAAACACCACTGGGTATAAATACAATCTCCATGGGCAAAGAGAGCTTTTTTTCTATCAATAAAACACACCATGACTGTGGCATGAGAGAAGGTGTATTTGGCTGTAACATGGTCGTGTAAACTCACAGGTAGATTTAAACACCACTGGGTATAAATACAATCTCCATGGGCAAAGAGAGCTTTTTTCTATCAATAAAAGCACACCATGACTAACAAGTTTTGCTGTTTTCTCTCAATATAGCAACTTTTCCTACATCATGTAATAAACCAAAAGGGTCAGCTGCTCAAAGCTCTCATCCTTGGCCACCAGGTGACCCTAGTTTTGACAAGATTGACCCAGGTCACCCTAGTTTTGACACAATTGCCCCAGAGCAGGGTGTTCAGTGCAGCAGGTTTGTAGCACGATTGACCAAAGCATCCATAGCTCGGTCTGCACAAAGTTTTAAAGCAAATTCAGACTAACAGGCAAGATTGGAAGGGATCTGCCAGAATTCCAACCCTGTTCTACCAACCTGCTTGTAACTTACTGGTAAGCTCTACACAAGGCTCCAGAGAGTAATAAATACATAATCCCATATCCCACAGTTCATTACCATACAGTGTTTGAAAAATTTCCCATTAACAAAACACAGCACATGCAGGTAAAAATATAAATACATCTCATTGAGGGGGTGAAGGGGGAAATGGAAAATATGTATTATATTAAACAAAGGTCTGGCCTCTTGTACAAAGCTTGAGGGGGAAAATTGTATTAGTCCAGGTGGTTTCTCTAGTGGAGGGAAGGATACAGTTTCTTGGCTACACTAGAGATTAGAAACAGCAACATTATATCCAAGATGTGGCCTCTAATCTAGGCCAAGGAATTCTTCATTTTCTTCTGAATCAGAAGCAGATTCAGCAACATGCCTAAGCAGAAGCCTGACTTCAACCACAAGAGTAATTCTAGTGACTTTGCTCTTGAAATCTTGGTCAAAAGAATCTTATGCAATGTTTGCTTGTTTCCAGTGTTGCAGAGGTTGTTTCAGGTTGCACAGCAACACATGAAGTCCTGTGCTCTGATATTCTTCAGCAATAATCAAGATGTGACATCTGTATGTGACAGAAAGAAAGCTGGGACTAAAGTATGGGGAGATTGAACCCTTGAGAAAAATATCACAAGAGGACTCTGTGATGCATATGTGCACTGCAGACCCATGACATGAAAGCTAACAGGCCAAACCACTCAAACCTTTGTGATTATAAAACCTTTTCTTACTGTTTTATAAGAATGCTTGAGATTGAAATCAGTACTGCAAAATATTGTTGTTGGAAATGGAAGAGTAACACTGGCATAATTTCAATGAGCATCTTATGCTGTCAAGGTCTTGGTTATTGACCCTCTGAACCAGCTTCTGCCTGGGCATGGAGAAACAGATGTTCAGTTTGTGTACTGGGTCTGGAAGGGAGCTCAGCAGTTGTTAGAAGCTGCCTGAAAGAGGAGTTCCAAACAGAACAATGTTCTTTTATTTTTGTGAGCAGATAAACTGCTCTTAATTACTCGTTCACTCCTGGTGTTGAAATAATCAAGCCTCATGATATTTTTAGGGAATAAACTGTATTATGGTATAGATTCATATATTTTTGTATGCCATTTGTTAGATAAAAGCCAACATGCAGAGGACTCTAACAGATTTCCTGTCATTCACTAGAGTACCTTAGGCAAGACCTGGTGTAGCTTTCTGGGATCTTTCTACCTCACTATAAGTGCAGTGCTTGAGGGAAGTTCACCAATCTATGGAAAAAAAAACAGCCAAAGCTTGAAATGGGAGGTCTGTTGGTTTTCTGCTCACATAAATATTCTGCAAAACACACGTGGCCCTTGAAGGGCTGTGTTGGGGGAATGGTTCCCCTGGCAAAGCAGCACCACATGTTCTAGTCAGGCCCTGTGCTCTTTGCAGCTGCACAAGGTATCACATAACCCCCTCCACACCAAACACACCAGGTTGCCACTCCAGTGGGGCCCCAAACACTGTGAATATCAAGAGGAAAGAAAACTCCCTGAGACTCAGCACTTGCTGTGGGTGAATAGGTGCTGGAGCCAACTGCCCAAGGCTTGTCCTCAATGCAGGAGATTTGACAGGTGCAGCTGAGATTTTACTGTTTCTGTAATTAATATTTGAATAGTCCAGGTTCTTTAATTGAGAAAAGCCTTGGTTATATTATCAAAACTGTTGTATGATCCATGCCTAACCTTCCAAGTACCTGCCCTCCTCACGTGGTGGTATGCTTATCCCAGCACCAGATGATGTTCCATCCCACATGATGGCCTGAAGTTTCTGAAGTTTTCCTGCTGTGTTTCCACTTTATCCAGCTTGCCCTGCCTCCAGGTAGCTCAGTAATGCCTACCTACAGGCATCCAAAACAGATGAGAGTACTTGTATAGAGCCTGCAGGGCTGCCCAGCTGAGGTGTGTGACCTTCAGTAGGATATTTCCAAGGATCCTCAGCTTATGCAGCAGGAGAATGTGACAAAGTAATGTTGGAGCCTGTGATGTGACAGTATAAGGACAGTAACAGGGACCTTTTCTCTTTACTCTTTGATTCCATCCTTTCTCGAACTTGGCCACCTCAGGAAGTTACATGTTACTGCAGTGTCACCAGTAACAGTTGTCTTAGGGACCAGTGGTAAGCACAAATGGTAATTCTGTACTATTGACTTCCTGCTGGGCAGTGCCATTCAAGAGGTTCAAAGACCAGAAATAGCCCGTGGTAGTGATCTGAGAAGATGTGAAGAGGGTTTGCCCTTGTATATTGCTGGGCAGCAGTGAGGGGTGCAGGCCCCAAAAGCACTACCTGGACACATGCATCGTTTGCTTGCCCAAAGCTGATGATAACGTGTCATTATAGTTCAATTAGTTGCTGCTCAGTTATCTGTCAATTTTTTGTTTTATGGAAAAGTAGGTTCACAGATTTAAAAAAAACCCTAACTTGGGAAAACAATGGTATTTTACATATGAAACTGTTTTATTTTGTGTGAAATTTAACTGTAATGATCTTAATGACTTATGTAAAGTGAAATATCCAGTTTTCCTCTTTCTTTCTCTTTCAGCCCTGGTCTCACACAGGTATGTTAATGATTATTTGTCAAAGTCACACTGTTTGCTTACAAGGTACGAAGGCTTTTTAGACACTATAATGACAGCTTTTGATTCACTTGATAATATTTAGAATAAGCTGTAAAAGCCAATCTCTGAACGAACAGACCGCTTTTATTGGCTTTTAGTGCTATTACTGCTATCATAAGTGGTAAATTGGCCTAATGCAAGTCATACTGCTGTGTCATACTGTAAAAACCACTGCTTAGTTTTATATTTATTTTTCATGAAAAAAAAAAAATTAAGGCATGGAGACTGTACTATTCTACTACTGTTGGTGGTTTCCTCTGAGCAAGAGCTGGGGAAGCTTCCACTGATGTTTGGAGTTTTTTTTTGCTTGGACAAGGCTGCTGATGAAATTAGGGACCAACTGTTAGTCAAGGAAAATCTGAATTCAGTGTGCCCATCTGTGGAATGAGCTCTCAGGGAAAAGTAGGTGAAACTAGGTTGTGTCAGAAAACCTTTCCTAGTAGCACATCATCTTCATAATAAGAAAGTTAATCACATCTCTGACCTTGCTGCTTGATTCACCCCTTCCTTGTCTGCATGCACTACATGGGCAGTGCCAAAGATGGGCACCTCAAAGCTTACTGACTTGGGGGGGTCCTTCCATTGAATTCAGCAGGGTGTCTGCAGAGCCCATCTCTGGGGTCCTTTGCAATGTCCCTCTCCCTAGTAGGCACCTTGAGGGATTCTCTTTCCAGGTGTAAGGAACAAGTGAAATTCCAAGTCATTATGGTTCAGAGTGTTCTGCTAGAAATAAGATACCAAAACTTTTACTGCCCAAAGTGAATACCTACCTGAAGCTCATAGGCTGGTTATTTAGGTATGTCTTAACTAATCTAAGAAAAACACAACACACCCATAATTGCTGAGCTGAAACCTGGCATGGACATGCTTCAAATTCTTTTTGCTGCATTTTTTTTGGTCTTGTTTTGTAGTATCAACGGTATATACTAAACTTTTAAAGTGTCTGAAGAAGACAATACATCTGGTCATAACTATGAGTGAAATTGAAGAGATTTAGATTTAGTTTTGGGTTTTCATTCTTTTATTTTCTTTCCTTCCCTTTGCCACTGTACTATCATAATGGACTCTTTTCCACCAGGGATACTGATTGACTGATCAGTCAGGATGTAAATTTAGGATCAGCAATCAATGTAGGTGACAGCTGTATGATAACCTTAGTGGGCATTAAACCCCAGCTTGGTCTGAGTAACATTCAGAATTGTTCTACCTGTGGCAGTGTGGATTGCCCAGTGTCTTAAGCTTCTGTTAACCAACAAGAGAAGGTGTGGTTTAGCTTCATGCTGGCTACTTTGATGTTCAATAAATGTGGAGCAAGTGCAGCTCACAGGGTGGAAAGCTGAAAGAGCAGCATCTGATAGAAGCAGTCCTACAAAATTGTAACTACCTGAGGATGTGCTCTGTTTTTTTAGGACTCATCTCAACTTATTTAAGAGTGAGATGTCATGCAGAGAGCCAGTCTGAAGCATGGGTTAACAGAATGAAGTTATCCCCAAAGACACTTTTTCTGGCTGTCAACACATAAGTCAAAAACCCTAGGAAGGCTAGAGATAGGAAATACCAGTCTGAATTTAGTTTTAGTGATACATAATAAGAACATGTGGTTGGAGTTGCTTTATCTGAGAACCAAGAGTGAGGCAGCAAAGATGATAAATTATTCTTGTTTGGTAGGGAAAAAAAAAAAAGCAGCATAATGTGTTTTAAGTTTAGCTAAAACTTCAAAACCAAATATAAATTCTTCATGGTATAATATGTGGCTATTAAAAATTAGTCTAATGACAGAGAAGCCTATCTGAGTAATAATCACTAACTTAACTGAGCACATGCTTAAAATCTTTATTTACTTTCAATATGCAGTGGGAACAGGAAGAATCATATTCCAACTTTAATTTTGGCATCCAACTATTTGTGGATATGTGATAGAATTTTGGCACGTTGTTAGTTGCCATGGGCGTGTAGCAAAACTGACAATTTGGTGTTAAAAGGGTTTAACCCTTTTAAAACTCTCTTTACAAAGACCACACAGCAGAAAACTCTTCTCTGTAAATCCAGTGTCTGAGTTTGCTTCTGTAGGTCAAATCGGTATCAGCTTTAAAGAACTCAAGTGATCTTGTTTCCCCCAAATCTACACCTCTCCTTCTAAATTACAGGTGCAGTGGTGTAGCCAAGCAGTGTTCCTGTCTGCATCTTTGCTGCAAAAGCATTTTCTTTCTTTGAAACTGTTTGTAGATGGATTTCAGCAAGAACAGAATTTGTTAATAGTCAGTTCTCAGATGTCTCAACACTATCGTGGCAATGTTTGTGTTTGTTGTAGAGCACAACAGTGAGCAGTGCATCCACTTCTCTATCTTTGCAGCCTACTGACACATTCCGGCAGAAGTATTTCTTCCTGCACATATTTCTCTGTGTATATTCATTTATGTGAAAGAAGAAAACATTATCTTGTTTAACTGCTGCAATCATAAGCACATTAAGTAGACAGATAATAAACAATCCATCTGAATTTATGATTAAGTTAATTGTGTCTGTCTTTCTAATGTGTTTATTCAGATTAAAGACTGAAATTAGTATGAGACTCTATAATCAGGAGACCTTAAGAGACTGTTTGACTCCTTTAAAATACAAATTAATTTCGTTTGAGGACAGAAAAGATCTCTGAATCACTTAAATATTGAGTAGTAAAGAGGCCTTGGGCAATTTTCTTAATACAACTGAAGTTCTTATATTTTAAGAGCTATAAGGAAACTCAGTTGACACTGAGGGCTTCAGCACCTAGTTTTTGCGCATGTCCTTCTGCCCTGCAGGCACCACATTCCCAGATTCAGCCTGTTATACAGGATGTGCAGAGGATCTGGAAACTGGGAACAATAAGCTGATGGGAGAGGTGAGGAAACAAGTAGGAAAACTCCAGGAAGGAGTGGGGAGAAGAACCACCCCAATGTACTCATGGCTGCTTCACTTGCACTGGGCACCTCTGCCAGCCACTGTTGCTGGGGCAGAGCAGTAGAAGATGCTCTAGTCCCTTCCTTCCTATGTGAGTGAGAGTAGCTGATGGATTGGGCATGGCCCAGGATCAAATCCCTCTCTGCCTGCTCACAGCTCTGTTAAGGATTTTCCACTTTTTCCTGAACAGCTGAATACTCTCTAGCAGGGACTAGAGACAATCTCCTGCTCTTCATGCAGGTGTCCCACCTGCTGGGCCGTAGTGTCCTTTCCTCTCTGAAGCAATGAACTTTTAGTGGTTCAATCAGACATAGCCACTTGGGAATCTCCAAAGCATGATATTACAGAGTATTCTGACAGCTGGGGACCAGAGTTGGCTTTTGGAAGGTGTGAATTGAAGTCCTCCCATACAGTTCTGTGCTCTTAGATAAAATCTGAAGTCTCAAAACTACTCACTAATCTGATAAGGGGTTTATGTCCAGTATTTTATTATTGGACATCTAGAGCAGTCACTGTTTCTATTAGGATTGAGTGTTAAATAGTCATTTAAAAAAAATAGAAAAATAATTCCTTTGAACCTCTGCTAACAATTAATATTTAAACTAGTTCCACTTTTGGTCTTGCTCTAAACTTCAGTACTTCATAAGCAATAGATAACCAGCATACCCAGGATTTAGTCTAACTACAGCACTTTGAGTATTTAGAAGCAGATGTATTTTGGAGAATGCTTTCAAACCTTCAAAGACAAGAGGGGAGACTTTTTTTTTTTCTTAATCTAGTTATCTTTACATACTTCACTGAACCCCTCCAATATTAAGTATTTTGTAAAAACCTCTACGTGACTCTCAATCTGGCTTTATGTATGGGTGTATGATTTTGAAGACCTATAAAAAAATACCTTCTAAAAACTGGCACAGAATTGCTTATATCCATGATTATCCTGCCTTCAAGTTCAGGGTAAATCAGGCCTGCACAGTGGTTGTTTTGATGGGATTTCTATCAAGGAATTAAAAGTTCTATGAATGAACTAAATGTTCATTAAAAAGTTTGAAATGTCTGTTTTTCAAAGCTTTTAAGCATCTCATACCCAATTAGATTCAAAGTTCTTACTGTCTCACTCCAGAAGAATCTGCTAATAACCCTGAGGATATTTACATTACTTCATATTAGAGGAAATGCAAATAATTAATTTTTTGAGCTTTCAGAAATGTAAGGTAAAGTTGACTAAAAGACACTACCAGTGAGGTCCCCTTCGATCTGGAAGAGGAGCAAATGACTCTGTGAAAGTGATACACTCACACACTGGAATTCAATGCCAACAACATCCCTAGTGTTGAGGGCATGTTGGGAGCAGATAGATCATCAAACACTAAAAATTATGAAAATTTAAAAATACTAATCACTTTGATTAGCACTGAATTTTCTTTATCCTGCAGGTTGCTTATTCTGTTCAGTACAGGTATCTTTCTGGCTTCTGTTACCTTAGACTTAGGAGACCAGCTTGACATTTGACCCTTCCCTCTACAAATTGAAATGGTAAAACATGAGACCTGTTACTTTATTCCTCCTGCCTTATTTCCCTGCAACAAATGAAATCTTTTGAAAGCCAGTGCAGCTCTGTTGCTTTAATGACATTACTCATTGCTTGGGCACTGACCCTTAAGCTAAGATTTTCCATGCACCAGTTTGCCAGCGTATGTAGGAAACACTATGGAAGCTCTTGGATATGTGGATTCTGCTCTAACTTGTATGTTGCTGAGAAAACCAACACGTAGCACGTGTCCATATTGTTCTGTGCTTTATTCTACTGACACAACTGAGGGCAAAATTCTGAACATTTTCCCAAGTTCAGCAAAAGATAGAATTGGTCTAGAAAACTTCCAGGGGTGAATGAAATGACAACTTCAGACCTTCCTTGGCATTGGCAGTTGAATGGAAGGGACTTTTCCTTTGTGGAAAAAAAATCACTTCAAGCAAGAAAACCTAAATTTCACATACATTGTTACAGTCAGTATGCAACAAAGGAGTGTGACTATAAACTCAACCCTATCTCCTAGAGAAGTATCACTGCCTCGGCTGTAAGTTTATTCCACTTCTGTGGAAGTATTCAAAGTCTTAAATCTCCAAAGACCTCCAGTTCAAAGATCAAGGACCACTCAGTTTATAAAACTATAATTAGGGGTGGTGAGCTGGGACCATTGCAGATTTCATATACTCCCTCTCCACTGGAAGAGAGTCTTTAAATCTGATTTTTTACAACTTAAAGGAAGGGTTGTCTTGATTAATTCATTTGGTCATAGTCCTGAAGCTGACAAGGCATCTTCCAGGAATTTGAGCCCCCTGGGATCCTTGTCATCAGTTTTTAAATGTGCTTTTTTTTGTGTGGTTCTTATCTGGAAACAGTCTGCTTGGATTACAGCATTCATTTTATAAGTGTTTGGCATTTTCTGTTACATGAAGCAGAGAAGTATTTCTTTGCTATCAGTCTGTAAAGCTTTTCAATCCAATGACTTAATTCAGGCTGGAAGAAGAGAGTGAAAAAAGCTTCTGGATCCAAGTCAGCAAAATTCAGGAAACAAGTGGCCAAGCATGTATGTAAAATTGCATTCATTGACTTCTGAGTTTTTAGAAAGAAATTCTAAATGTGTCATTTAGCCCCCTCAATGCAGGGTCAGATCAGAATGCTCTGCTGAGAATAATCTCAGCAAAAGTACAAGCCTTGTACTTTTGCTTCAGCCCCTTAAAACCAGGTAAAAAGTTGGAAGATTTTAAAAGACCTGGGAAATTCCCATAGTGTCTCCGGGAAAACTCTCCTTTTGGAAAACCAGTGTCATGGTGTTATGTCCTTCCTGTTTTACTGCTACTTGTAAAAGTCTCTTAAAGCCCTGGGTATCAAGTGAGAGGGCTGAATGCTGCGACATAGGAAGGTTTTGCTCTTGCCTCTGGGAATGTAACCCCAGGACCAGGCTGAGGCATGTTTCAGCGAGGTGCAGTCAGGAATAGCCTGTATTGGATTTCTGGGATGTACCACTAAGAAATGTGGGACAATCTCACTCAATGGGATTACTTCTGGAAGAAGATATTATTTGAATAATGTGAATAATGTCACTACAGCCAGGTCTATGATATGAGTAAATCTCTTTTCATATGAACTTTAGTCCTTGGAGGGGTGAAATTAATCCTGAACAGAGGCTCTATTTACCACTTAAGCCCTGTTTTATGGTTTAAGTGCTGACCTTGTACTGACCCTCAGTACAGGGCTGAATTTCACCCTACAGCAAAAATCTGCTGGTTGGAGCAGCTGATTAAAGAAATTGGGGCTAGACTTTTTACTGTTTGCAAGACAATGAAAACATACTTATTTTAGACAAAAATATTTCTGATTTATGAGAATTTTTGTGCAGAAAGGGGCTGGTTTGGTGAAAGTCTTGAGATTAACATTTCAGTTATATTTCTGGCAGGAGAGCAAGGAAGCCATTTCATTAACTTTTCACTGGAAGTTATATATGCAGGGCATTTGTGTACACAGCTGGGCAGCATAAAACAGGAGGGCTTTGTGTGAAAATATCTTGAAATGAAATTTCATTTCTGTGCAACTTGGGTCTGTGTCCCTGGGCTGCTGTGGCCAGTTTTAGATGAAGCCATAGGATGGCAGCATTAGGCCCTCACGCATTCCCTCACATTTGTGGTGGATCATGAACAGACCACTGCTGGCCCCTGTGCAAAATCAGTGTCACCTTTTACAGCTTGATGTCAGTCAGATAAGCTCCTGCCTGCTCCCATGTATCCATATGGCTGTAATAATCAAGTGATACCAAGATTAAATGTTTGTAAGGATCTCCAAAAGCCACATGCTGAGGCTGGTGTGAATTTAGCTTGGCTTTGACCTCCCTTCCCACCAGATGACTGCTAATCTGGCACTAAATCACCACCATGGAGGAAAGAGCCTCAGTCCATGTGGAAGAGGCTTGTGGCTGGGCTGTGCTCTGCAAGGTGGGAGCATCCCAGACTCAGCCCCTGGGAGTGTTACTATCTTTGGATACTGCATTTTGAAAGGCATGTCTAGTTTCCAGATTTCAGGGGACCATCAGATAACTGTGCTGGATTAGGTGCCCAGAAAGGTGTTTCTTGCTTGGGGTGTGATGATCTGTTTGTTGCACATTTTCCAGGTGCATGAAACAGGTGGGGACATGGTTTTATTGGTTGTTCTTTAGTTATTTGTCTTTATTCATATTTTATACACTGTTGTTTTGTGCATGTCAGGGCAAAATGTGTACAAGTGGGCATAATGTGAGTGCTGAGGATTCCTGCTTTAGTTTTTCAGGGCAGAAATGCAGATAAATCTGCAAATGTTTCTTTGCAAAAAAAGCCCATGTTCCACTCTGCCCTGATGTTTTGTAGGGATTGGCACAGGAAATTATCTCCATCCAAAACCATCTTGTGTCTAACAACAAGCTCTTCCCTATGGGAAGAAGCAAATAAATGCTTTCACTCCTACACAAATAGGAGTGATTATCTGGCTCTACTCCTATGTCCCAGGCTTTCCTTGAGTTGGTTTTCACCAGTGGTAAGGTCAGACAAAAAGAGAATGATGTGAAGAACTGCTGTGTCTCTGCTCATTCATGCTGCCTCTGGTTGACCTGCACGTGAGGCTCTGATGCAAAGTCTCCAAACACAGGTTTTCTCATCTACTGTGCCATGTTTCACAATACGCGTTCTGAGGAACATGCCATGCTATGAGAAATGATTGCTGCTGTAAATCTTCACCCTGAGACATCTTGGGATAGGCTGGTGATCATTTCACCAGCCTCATCCACTTTCTAAACCCCAGGAGTTATATATTGACTATATCTAGACTGGAGTGCGAAGTGCCTTAGGAGGGACACAGATGTCTCAGGACTTTCTTGAAGTTGAGTAAACCTAGAGCATGCATTTACCAGTCTGCTTCCCTCTTTACATTTTTACTATTATTTCATTGTATTTCTTCCATCAGCAAGGTACTGGAGAAGACCTCAGGCCCTCTGCCAAAGAAAGACTTTGTAGGATAAGAAACAAAAGGAGAGGGCAAATGCGCCAAAGTCCATTTTAAAAATACAGTCTAGGGCTGTGACTATGGGGCTGTTTCTCTCCAAGACTGTGCTGGCTTGTGCAGCATTATTTTTTCCATGTCATCTTTAGTTCCCATCTGTCTTTTGCTGCATTTGTGACAGGGGTTTGAGAGCACAGCATTGGGTGTGAATGTCTTGCTGAGAGGAAAAGGCATGAGTAAGACCTTTTATGCTCTTCCTTGCTGATTTGCTAAGATATAGTCCCATATGTACAGGCTAATGTTCTGTAATACTTTTCGTGAAGCTGTTTTGGTTTCTGTGGTGCTTTGTGAAAGAAGTTTTCCCTTGAAATGAGGCTTTGATTTCTGCTTTTTGAGGTTTAAAAACAAAAACAACATTTTTTTCTACCAGAACAAAGTAGAGGATAAATAACTGGCAACCAGATTAAAAGTCCCCCTGCCCTTTTCCTGGTTAAACAGCTTCTAATGTTGAAAGCCTACCAAAAAGTAAGAGGTACCTGATTTTGATGTTGACCCACTGCACTACCAGTCCATGAGCTATTACTTAGCAAAGCATTAGGAAAAAAATGAAGTCTAGGAAAGATGCTAAAGCCACAGCCTAGTCTATATTTTTTATTTCTGATACTATGTGGTTCATGATTGTTTCTTTTAGAAGGAACAAATAATCAATACAAAACCATGAATAAAAATAACTTTTCTTTAAAACTGGATGCTAAAAGAACATATAGTCTTCTTACTGTGCCTGATGGAAACAGTACAAGTCTGTTCTCCACAATTCATTGTTTATTGGAATGCCTGAAATCTATACGGGAGGTATTTTTAAAACATTTAAACATAGACATTAAGCTTCTGCTCCAGACAATTTGCCTCACCATATTCTAAAAACCCACTGTGTACAACAGAAGTGCTTAAAGCAAAGAAACAATAACTACATTTTAAGAAGCAGACTTCAATATAAGATAAAATACTGTCCATATTCTTATCTCAAGGAAAATTTCCTTCCCTTCTGAGACACATTTAAGCTATTTCTTGACTGAGCTGCTGTACAAGACCTTCAAAGCTCAATTCTTCTCTGTAGCACTTTAGAGAGAAGAGGTGCCACCAGACAGTGTTTGGCTCTTCCTGAAGGAGATCAGCTTTTCCGAATACAAAACAATCAAAAGGTAAATAATGATCTAGTAACTCTGAATGGTGTCTCCTTAGGAAGTGGAGAGTTAAAACATTGTGGCTTAGCATCACCAGAGTGAAATGACTTCAGGAATGTACAGGTTAGAGAGATGCCACCTGGTGCCTGGAGTAGATCTGGACCAGAGGATAAATAGGCATGTGGGACTCTGAGGACCCAAGCATCACACTTATCCTGCTCAGAGACATGGAACAATGTAAGTCCACTTTTATGTAAAAGTACATTTTATACCCCTTTTGTAAAGTTGCAGATCTCATGTGCTGTGCTCTGTTCTGAAGCAAGATATATTCAGTTCAGTTGTGTTGGCTGTTTACAAGCTAGAGTCCAATGCTGTCTTGTAGGACCAGATCCAGATCTCTCAGCTCCATCACTCTCTGATGCTCAAACTGCAAATCATCTGCTTGCAGAGCTTGCAGTGAAGCCAGCTGACACCTTGCAAGCAGAGGGGCCTGAGTCTCCAGCCCAGCAAAGCCTGATGCTGGCCAGGCAGCTCTGCTCCAGCCCATGATTTGCATTCTGCAAAAGTTCTGCATAAACAATGAGGACTACAAGGCAGAGGCATCAAAAAGGCCTGTGTTATTGCAGCTCCTCTTGCAGTTAAACATCCTAACGTACAGTTAACTACATGAGCTTAAAATAGTGATACTCATTTTATAGATGACATAATGGTGGCTATAAATAAGCTTTTTCCTCTATACCCCCCAATTTAATGTTTTCAAAATATGAAGTCACTTGTTGAGTCTTCCCAAAATACTTTTGTTAGGATTAAAATATGAAGCTTCCATTAAAACAATAATTTGCACCTAACCATAGATATTTAATTTGTATCACATGCACCTTGAAAGTCTCTGCTTTGTGACTCCACTTAATTGATGTTGCTCTTGTGTGTGTATGAAATACAGTAAAGTAACTCTGCTCTGACCAACAAACACACATAAAGATGCCATAAGCTATGTATTAACTTGGCAAATCAATTTTTCTAGCAAGAAATATATCCTAAGAACCTTTTCTCTTTATGTGTGCAGACATATGCAATAAGGAAACCTTTACAATTCTATGTCTTCTAAATAGTTTAATAGAATTCAGTATGTGAAATACCAGTATCTGGCACAAATTCTTTACTTAACACCTGCCATTTTTCAGCCTTTAACACTGGATAGGTCTCCTATACTTGTTTTGTGTAACTTCTCTGCTTCTGAGAGTCTAGATTTCATGAACCATTGACAACTGGTGCTACTTTATTCTGTGATAACATGTTGCCAGATCCAAAGATTCAGGGTTGACCTTTACTCATGTTCAAGAAAACCAAACAAATATTAATCCAATTCAGCAATAGCTTGAGTTAATAAAAAAATTTCATCAGAATTAGGGTGACAGTCCATACTTCTTAATGGCTTATAGTTCAGGTCAAAAACTTCTCCATGAATGCAATGATATTAGGAAAAAAAGAGCTTTCATGTTATTTAAAATGTGATCATCTAGGCCTTTCTGTACAATAACCAAATCTACATGCATGTTTCATAGAAGTCAAGCTATGAAATTTCTGTGGTAGAAATTCCTGGCCATATTGAAACCTGTAAAATATTCTTATGGCTTTTTCTTCAAAAAGAGCTCTTAATAAATGAGAAATATCTCTGAACACAAACCAGTAGCAAATAGCTCAGCAATGTAACTTACCTTTTCTTAGCCAAGTAGTATTTTGCTTTTCATGTTCAAAACTTTCTGCTGGTTTGATTTTTACCTTGTCTGTCTCTGCTTCTGACATCTGTGGGGGAGAAAAGAATTTGGGGATGTCAAGTTCTTTTAAAGAAAGTTTCTGACAAAGAAATACATTCTCTATTTAGGTTCCTGCTATAATAAATTGTGATTACTTACACAGACACATTTTTTTCTGCAGATTATTGATACCAGGAATACTTCAGTCAAATTTATGTTCTGTTTCTAAATGCTTTATCAATATTACATAGTTGCTGTTTGTAGATGGATTCTTTTGTAATGTAACTATAAATTACATTATGAGATGAATGAGTGATAGCTCATAACATGCTGGTAAGAGATGTACATATAACACACAGAATAGATACAGTCTGGCTAAAAAGGAGGCATCCAGTCTGCCTGTTTATTGTGGTTCAAAGTTGCTGTAAAGCCTGCTGTCAGAGAGAGGTATAATTATGTAAATAATGATAAATATTTATAAAGGCAACTTGAACAAAGTGTATATATATATATAAAAATCTCTACTGCCAGTTGCGACAATTTATTTGCTGTAATGGGAAGAATCAGATGCAAGTTACAGTACCTGAGGGTATTATGTATACAGCAGCCATCAGCCCCTACACTGTGGTTTGCTTCC
>NW_009953077.1:2008461-2017818 GCF_000747805.2 Chaetura pelagica | reverse complement strand
CGGGCTTCTCCTAACTGCTTTATATTTTCACTGAATCCAGTTAACTAAAGCATTTCTCTATTTTTACCTGTGTGTCCCAGCCGAGGGTGAAGCAGCAGGGTTCAGGGGCCGGGGAGGAGCAGAGCTTGCGGCCGGGTCCCTCGCTGTGTGCTGGTGTCCAGCATTCCCATGCACTGACAAAACAGAAAGGATGAGCAGTGCACTCTCTGCCTGCCTGCTGTGTGGTGCTAGATTTGTCTTGCTGCCAGAATCAGGCAACTTATTGCTGAAGGGTTTATTTATTTATTTTCCTCCCCCTCTCCCGCTTCTTTTTTTTTTTGGTTGCTTGCACTTCTAGAGCTGGGCAGGGTAAGGAAGGAGGGGGATGATCAGTGTCCCAATGCCAGTAGGGTAAGTAAAAAAACCAACACAACAACAAAACAAAAAACCCAAAAGCTTTGCAAAGAAGAAAAATTGATTTGGAAAGGTTATTACTGCAGTTCATAACCCAGTGAAATCTGCAAGAGGATGAAGACGATAAAAAGGGAACCAGGAAATTAATAGTGACAAATCAGATACAAGTATCAATGTTTTGGCTAAATAAAAGTTAAAATGCTGAAGGATGTAGAAGTTGGTCCCTAAATGGTTATTTCCTGCAGTCACTTTGGCAAAGAAAAGGTCTAATCTTGTAAGCAGCTGAGTGCTGCTACCCTCCTGAACTCAGGAAAGTGAAATTTAGATTAAGCAGGTTTAGGTTGGGTACTAGGGAGAAATTATTTCTTGTTAGGATGGTGAGACCCTTGTCCAGAGAAGCTGTGGCTGCCCCATCCCTGGAAGTGTACAAGGTCAGGTTGGATGCGGCTCGGATCAGTCTGGACTAGTGGGAGGTGTCTCCACCCATGTCAGGGGATTGGGACTAGATGGGCTTTAAAGTCCCTTCCAACCTAAAACATCTGATGATTCTAAATCCACCATCACCAAAGAGGGCAGGTCTGCAGAGATGACCCATTCTCACCTCCACTGCTACAAGGCTTGGGTGGTCAGGGACAGTCCCTGTACTGGGTGGACTTGACTGTCAGCAGTACAGAGGACAGGGTGACAGGCTAGATGTCCCTGTATCTTGAAGGCATTAAAAGTTTAAGGTTATTAGTTGACTTAACAAATTCTCTTTCTATAGTTACCAGCAATATTGCTCTAATATGAACAGGCGTAGAATTAAGCCCTAAGAGATAAGATTTTAGGGTGCTTAGATGTTGCATCTTACTTTTTCTATAGGACAAAAATAAAATGCTTCCCAGAGCTGAATTTTGAATGTGTTGGTGGCAGAGCACATTCAGAATTACTCAGTTATCTTACCTTCTAGGCAATATTTACAGAATTTCATGCAGCATTTGTCACCAAATACTATAATCCAAGATCCCAGTGCTTAAGTGTGGCCAATAAATAATAACATATTCCCTTTGTTATGACAATTATCTTCCTCTACTCTCCCATCACATGTCATTCTTACCAGAAAAAAAATGTTTTCTTTCTTTTTTTAAATCTCCTGTGCAACATGACTGAGATTCTTCTACCATCTTTAGCTAATTGTGAATTGCATGGTAAGTGCCTACTTACATCTCCACTTGCAATGATTAGTCTTCCATGGTTTGAAAACCTATTTTAAACAGAGTACTTTGGGAATAATTGCAGCCACAGGAGGGAAACATCTAGGGGTAATATTTTTAGACCTTTGTTCCACTCCCCTTGGATGCAGCTTTGAGAACAGTGTATTTCCAGTTGTAGTTCCCCTCCTTCTCCCAGAATTACCTATTTTTTTTTGTGTGTTGTTGCACCTGCAAGGCTTTAAATGTATCAGTGGTGCTGATTCTTCAGTTGCTTTTGTCAGGACAAGCTATAGATCTCCTGCTTGGTCCTAATAAAATCAGCTGGACTCCACATAGATCAGCCCAGACCTGACTGATTGCAACTTGGACCCGATGTTATTGTACATTTCAGAAGCACTATTTAAACTGAAGATATGGGTTGTTTCCAAAACAAATTAGAGACAAAGTTCTTCATGTAGTTCGTTCAGCACCTCCTCCTTGTTTTTCTAGAGATTTTGTCAAAATCCTGATGTCTCCCAAAAAGTAAAACAGACAAGAAAAGCCCCTCCAAAACCACAGCCCTGAAAGCTGCTGTTGCTTGAAATAATGGCCCCTGAAGCCTTGTCCTTAAAGGATTTTTTCCTAGTAGGAGCTAAGACTGAGTCCAGACTCAGTGTCCAGGAGTGCAGGAAACCAACATCGCTGACAGTCCGTTGCTAAAGGTGTCCCCCAAACCATGACAATTTCAGTTTGACAAAACTGAGCAGACACAAAGCTGGTTTTGTATCTGTGCTTCAGCAAGGTCATGTGCATTTCAGTTCTAAGATGATCTCTTCATCTGCTGTCCTCAGCTGAAGTGCCCTGTAGGACCCTTTTGCTTTTTGGTAGCATGCAAACCTGCACAAGTTACCTAAACTGAACCTTAGGCAATAGCCCAACAGGGAGTTAAGAAAATATTCAATGGGTTCATTAAATGAGTATTCTCCATTCCAACATTCAATTAATGATCCTAATGTTTTCAAACCAGGAACATTAAATGTAACCTTTCATAATCTCAATCAACTCCAGTTTTGTACTAAGACATGTTTTTGTGTGCTATTTTTGGCCTCATTTAATTAAGTTATTTTGGATAAATGCATCAATATTGCTGTTTCATAATCAATCTTAAAGTAGTTAGAGGAAAGGCAGGCTTGCCATGCATCCTCAGTAGTGCCAGACTTTGCAAAGGAAGAAAAAAACATTATGAGAGAAGGTCATTAAAATATTGAGTAAACTTATTTCTATTAAAGCTGTAATTGAATTTTTAAAGCCATGGCCCATTTTAAACACTGAACTTTAGTTTATGGTTTGATAATTCATTTCACTTTTATTTTATAGGTTTTATTTTACAGCTATTAAATAGCTATGGACCATCACTTGTTTCTTTTCCTTCCAGATTGTGAAATAGGGCATTTATATGAAGGATTAAAAAAAAATAAAATCATAATGCCAAAATAGATGTGATATCAATCAGTTGCCAGATAAATGTACTGTATCAAGTGCTTGTTGAGATTCAGGAATCTGTTTTTCTGGTCTGCTCAACATGGAGTGCATGCAAGTCTTTGAAGAGTTAGAGAATAGGAAACTTTAATAGGTTGTAATAACCATCAAAGCAGAGGAAAAAAAAACCCTTGCTGATGGTCCCAGCAAGCATCAAAACTGTCAAGGCTTCTTTGTGTGCTTAATGTTAGGTCAGGAGTCCAACATCAGCTCCTGCCCTTAGTCTATAGGAGGACGTGTAGCCATAGCCAGAAGAGCTTTTGGTTACATCCATGGCTACAGCATTTACAACATTATATTCCGTTATCTAAAGTGACTTTTTACTTGAGGGTATGAGCTGTGTGCCTAGAAATTGAGTTCTGCAGTGTGAATTTTCCACAGTGCTGCATTTGATTAAGCAGTTATTTCTTTCTTGCCCAATCCAGGTAGAATTCAGCCACTTGTCCACTGGCAAGTGGTGCTCTGTAGCTTTGGATACCCAACACTGCAGTCAATGTGGTTTTAAAAAATAATAATAATAAAATTATGATGAAACTATGCCTCTGCTCCCTTTTGCACCCTGGGGTGATCATTTCCAATAATAAAGTGAGTATAATGTGATGTGCCCTGTCAAAGTTAAGGAATCTCTTCTTGATCATGTATCTGTAGGTAGAATATTAAGTTGTGGGAACACGATATACAGCCAAATTATCCTGGTGATTACATGTAAAATCCATGGGTTTTGAGCTGAACCATCATGTCCTGTGAGTGCTTCAAATGCAAAACAGGCTGTTTGTAGAGACTACCTCAAACTGGCACTGACAAATGATCTATATGCTGTGGAGGCTCAGAGCAGTACAAAGACAGGAGGATGTTACTCCCCATCACTCTGCGTTACAGACACACTAGATAATTTTTCAATAACTGTGTCCTGCAAGGGGAGACTTGAGGCTTTATTTCACTTTTCCACTCAGTGCCACTGTAGGTTAGTGAATGTCTGGGAATGTGCTTAGACTTAAAGACGGAATAATAGCTTGAAAAGGGTTGCAAAGGCAGGTAAGCATAGAGGTCACTAATAACATCGAGGTAGCACAAACCTGTAAGATTAAGAATGCTTCATGTTTTCACTTGAACAGTAAAGAAAGGGGAGAAAGCTTTCTTGATGTCTAACCCAGCTCCTCCTTTGCTGCAGATTCACCCCATTACCTCTTGTCCTTTCAGTCCCATCGTGCAGAGTTCTATCTGTTTGTGAAAAACCTTCCAGCAGATAAAGGAGGGTTATCACATCTTCCCTCAGCTTTTTACTTACATTTAGAGGATATTCATTAGCCTATGATCAATCTTGTGTTCTCTCTAGAGCTTCACCTTTCTGGTAATATGGTGTCCAAAAAGTTGTCACGTTCCTCCTAAAGATTTCCCCACATGAGATGGAGCAGTGAGGTCGCTGGCATGTTTTGCAACTTTTCTTCCTCTTTATAAATCCCAGTATGATGTATCTTTTTCAGGATGGCAAGGAAGTCTTCATTTATGTTTGGTCTATAATCCATCCTCCTCCTCAGATTCAGCTCTGCAGTGTAGCAATGTAACCAGTTGTTTTCTTTTTTTGATGAAGCTGTTTATTCCTACCTAAGCATAGGAATGTGCAGCTGTGCTTCCTGAACTTCATCCCAGTCTTCCATACTGTCTTCTCAGTTCGTGAAGATTATGTTGAACTCTCACCCTGTCCTCTAAAGTGCTTGTTAGCTCTGACCTATTGTGGTTGTGCTGGTGGGTGCTTTCAGAAATCATTTCTCTGCTGTATAGACATTTGGAGCAGGTCAGAAATGAAGCTTCACGGTTTCCAGACCACACTTGCATAGATGGCACATGTTTCCCCACAGTTTGTTCCCTTGCAGGAATCCATCAAAACCTTTAATCTCTGGCTCTTCGTGGTTTGATGAATTACAGAGGCAGCTTCTTGAGTGCCAGTCTGACATGTCTGTGTGTTTAAGTACGTATGTGGGGCCGTGGAGAAAAATCCCCCACATCTTCAGCAAGTGCAGAGTGCACCCTGGGCTTGCTGACAGCCAGAACACACTGGTACTATTTACAACCCAGGTGGACACAGCAGCAATTTGCTAAGTCTTCCATCATCCATAAAAAGCCAGTAGCAAGTATTTTTTAATGAAGGGGAATCTGAGCACTTATAGACTCGTTTGCTGACCAGTAAAGCTTGACAGCACCTCCCTAAACAGCCTGATCCCAGATGTCAGGGGAAGCACTGTGCTTTTTAAATACAGAAAACTGACTGAAGTGTTTCCCCTTCTTGCTTTTAAGTAAGCTGCTTCCCAACAGTGGTTGAAATGTGATTGCCTTCTCGGAGGTGCTGAGTACAGCTGAGAAGGGGAGGGGTTTTGTCTAACTTACTCTCATAAGGAAGACAAAATTAGACCTCAACCTTATTTCAGGAAGATATCAAGGGAGCTTGTAGCTCAGCACTACTATTTCTCAGGTAACCACCACTGAAAGTAGTTTCTTGTTGTTTTGCTAAATTTGTTTGCCTTTGTTTAAATCATAATCAGGACAGGGAGAAGGCAACAGAGAGAAAACAGCAACTTTGTAAACTCTTGGAAAGGGTCTCCCTGGGGTAGAAGAAACCTCAGGTCAACCTCCTTCTGAATGGTTAGCTTTTAGCTGGAGAGAAACAGGTCTAACAGGAGAGGCTAAGAACTGGTCCTAAAGGAATGGATAGGTTGGTGGTTATGGGAGTCACCTGAGATCTCTCTTGCTAATGCTTCTATGAGATGCTTTGTAGAGGTCTGTGATTCGGACTGTGAAATGAGAAAAATTGTGAAGTCTCCAAATTTTGCTCCTGCTTGAGCACATAAAATTGAAGTCAACTGGGAGTTCAGCACCCTGAAAATAAGGCCTGGTGTCTAAATGAAATTAAACTTCAAAAAGAAAAGTAGTTTTCTGCCCCTTTTGGAGCCAAAACAAAGAAGTATTTATTCTATTTGATCAGCTATTCACAAATGATGATGACTTTGTATCTCTAAAATAACTGCAAACCAAATTTAAAACTGGAAGCTCTCATCTTTGATGTTATCTGCAGATAAGACAGAGCTTTGAAGCACTAACAGAGACTAATTGGAACAGAATACCAATACAACTGAAAATTAATGGAGAACACAAGAACTATTTGGAGCCCTATGACTGTAAACTGGGATCATTTATTTTCAAATACTATAGAATTTCAGGGAGAAAGTGCAGTTCTCTGGAATGCAGATGAAAGAGAATAATTGTCTGATTCAATGTAGTATGACACTTTAAAAATCATCATAGGTTTTAAAGTTATTTGTATACATTAATTGTATTTTTAAGTATGAAATTCTTTCAAACATGTTACAGGCTGGAGGAGGGTGGAGAAAGTATGTCACAGGTGAAATAGTATCAAGCTCTTTTTTAAAATAGTTTTTTTTCTTGTTTCATTTTGAGGACAGCATTTCTTTCCATCCTGTGCTTGAAAATATTTGTCAAAATTCCTGGAAAGGAAAGAAAACAAGAAGTAATAGAGCTATATATACAAAGCAAGCAGATGAGAATAGAGCAAAACTATCTGCAATCAACTCTAGACCTGAACATACATAATCAGTTGTCATCGATTCTGCAAGTTGATACCAAGGAGACCAAAGTTTGCCCTGGAGTTTCTGCTCATCTCTTGTATGCTGAGCCTCCTCTAATGCTCTGTGAGGTTCAGTTGGCTCATGGTGAGACAAATGAGGGAAGGGCAAGAGCAGAGTGGAAATGTGCTTTGGAGAACAACTTGACCTGATGGAAGCTCGGGCAGCACTTTGGGTGTTCTGCAGTGAACTGTGGGCAACCTCAGACCCTAAGCCAGAATGTTCCTTCCAGATGTGCCAAGGGAGTGGAAGTGAGATATCTGTGTTTGTATCCTTGCTCCTCATAGAGCATGGAGGCAATATTCTCTCTAGATCTGTCCAAGAAACCCAGTTGGTAGTAAAAGTAAATCCTGTTGTTTAGCCAAGTACTCTCTGATATTAAGCAAAGCCAGAACTGAGGTTGCTCAGGCAACCTTATTTCTGTTCCCTCATTCATTAACATACTGGGTAATCATATAATTGAAGCTACTGATTTTTAGTTCAGGCTGTATCTTGGGTTTAGACAAAGATTTGTGCAAGACAACTCCACCTGCCATGGAAAGCCTGGGAACAGAGTCCCAGAGTGCTTTCAAACACTGCTCAGGCTTTGCTGGAAATGTAAGGAGCAGGAGGTATGTGGCCATTGTGAAAAATCTCTCAAATGTGAGTGAATCATGTTTGAGGAGAACTGCTCCTCTGTGAGGCCCCAGCATGGAGACCCTCTGCCATTGCACAGGTTACCCAGCCTCTGCAACCACAGCTCCACCTACTTGCTCCTTTATCTGTGATTCCCACACTGGGCAGCATCCCTCTGACCAGACAGGTAACCACTGATTTCTGGAGAGCAGTCAGATCTGATTTTTTTTTTTTTTTTCATTTGTAAAGCACCATCTATCCTTGACAACACTGTAATTGAAAACACTGATGTCATTGCCAAAAATGTCTCAACCACTCACTATGACTGTTCTTTTTCCTTAACTGATTTTCTACCAAAACAGTCATTAGTTCTTAGTTAATCCAATAGTCTGTGCTTTCAAATATTACCTAGTTGCTAAAACATAGGATCTATGTATTTTTTGCAAATGTTTCCTTGTGCTGTGCAGTTTGGATTAAAAACAGTCTAATACTTTTTCAAGTATACTTCTCTTCTTGAAAGCAAAATATATCTTTTTTATCTGTAACACTGAGAAGTATTTCAGTATCAGAAGCTTTAGTTTTAATGCCTATTGCTTTTTCTTCTTGAGAACCTGGAATTTTGCAGTCCTGTGAAGCACTTGTTTTCTCCATTGAATATTCTGTACTGCTGCTACATTTCAGGGGACAAAGGCAGTAGCATAAGAAAATGAATGAATAAACATTCTTTAATATCCAAAAAATAGCTATAAATTGATTTCACTAGTCAGAAATGGAGACACTTTATTTGGGTACATTTCATCACACTGAAAGCTTTGCATGCAAATCTAAAGTCTGCCATTCACTCCAATTCCTTTGAATATTTTCATTGCTGATCTTTTCCTGGTTTGTCTGTTCCAACCAAAGGACAAGCCTATGTGTTACTTAGAAACAAAGTTAACAGGTCTGTATTTGATGTAAACAAAAATTACCTACAGAATAGGATGGTGGGGATTCTCTTCCAACATTTTTGCAATGAATAAATAAGATAACTTGATTTTTTAAAAATTTTGTTTTACTGCAGAAATATGAGAAATACCTACCTTTATTTGATGCAGGCTTATTTCAGAATATTTTAAGCTGCCTTTTTCTTAGTCTTTGCTGGAAACACTGACAATAATCTAATTAAAACCAGCAAGACCTCTGCTCCCAGTACATTATTGGGAAGTTGGACTTAGGGCTCAATGCAGTCATTCCAAATGAGAGCACTCGAGTGGAATTCTGTTTCTAATTAGTCTTCAAAACAAAGGCAAGGGTCAGCAAAGTCTGGTTTCTCTCGAAATCTGAGAATGCCAGAAAGGCTTGTTCAAATTGCATCCTTGGTCCAGATCTGTTTCTTTCCGTGTCTGGTCACAAAACCAAGGAAAACATCATAGGCCAACTTGAAGAATGAGGGGAAGAACCTCATTCCTTCTGTCCAGCCAGGCCTTGGTTCTTCACACAAGCTGCTCTCCACAGATCACAATCCTTCATCTCACACCCCCATCTCCTTTAGTGTGTGTCACGTCCTAAAACCCTGCTGACACAAAGTACACTGAAGAACCCAGGAGCACTTCTGAACACCAGGTCTGTCCCAAATAACTGGAAAATAAACCCAAACCCGTGGGTCCGTGGGGCGGGGCAGTGCAGGGGAGGAGCAGGCTGGGCCGGGAGCCTGAGGGGGCCCTCGGAGGTGCTGGTGAGTGATGTGGGTACATGGCAGTGGGGGCCCCAAAGGCTCTCATTGCCCGGCCCAGCTTGTCCCATAGTACTTAATTTTTAACTTGTGGAAATTTCTGAAATATGCATCTTAGAATATCTGCTTAGCTTGCCTAGAAAGCTTTAATAATTAATGGAAATTCAGAGCTGAGGTATAGTAATGATTTGTATGGGGAGCTGTCTTTACACAATCTGCTCTCAAAGCTTTCTAGAGTATTACTCTTAGTGTCTAATTAACTTCCGAAAAGTGATACTGCTCCTTTCCC
>NW_009953077.1:1960019-2007985 GCF_000747805.2 Chaetura pelagica | reverse complement strand
TACACTGATTGATCAAGAGCTTAACTGCAAGTCATATTTTCCAAGTGATTCCCCAATGTCCTCTCAGCTCTTGCGAGATCTTGCTGAGGAACAGAACTGTCTTGGCTACCGAGAGCCACTTCCAAATTTTCAGATGAAGTATCTTAGATGTCAGGGTGTTCCTGTTGCTGTTTAGACCACAGAGCCACAGCACAGGAATTTCTAGTCTTTAGACAAGACTTTGTATGATGCCATATAAATACTTTTCTCCAGTAGCAAGACTTCCTTGTACAGCCTTTGGAGCAGGTTCCTCTCTTTGGGATTTGCAGTGATGAAGATATTCTAATATACTTATATGCACTAAAAATTCAAGTAACTAATACTGATTTGGAGCTAAGATATGGTTTTGCAAGCACCGACTACTAGCTAAGGACTTTAAAAATACAGAGTAATTTCCTTGTTTTGCCATTTGCATGATGAGTGATCTGGGTAAATTGTATTTTCCCCATCTGTCAGACAGCGATCATATGTTGTCATCTAGCTAGGAAAAATAATGTATAGACACCCTAGGACTATCCTAATTAGTACCAAATCTGTTTTCAGGCTCTTAGGCATTTTATTTATTTAAATCAAAACTCTGTGAGAGTGAAAGAAAATAAGACAGGACAGCGAACAGGGGCAGGGAAGGTCTCGTCACCTCAGGGTTTGTTCTTACAGCCACTAAACTTTGGCAGTTGCAAGTAATACAAAGTCCTAGAGAGCCATGGACACAGGAAACATGAAGTGTAGCACAGCTCTTTTGGACTCCCTTTCTTTTGAAGAACTCACCAGTCTCTTCCCAGAATAATTCTTTGGTTCACCAGAGGATACTGGGCAAAAATATCTGCTTTCTTGGTATTTAATTCTTCTTTTAAGGCCTGTTTGTCCCACCACTTTCCTGTTCATTGCTCATGATCTCCATAGTTGTCTTAGTCTTTGACACAAGTTGCCAATGCATTTCATAAATGTCTTCTCACCCATTTATTTATTTTTTTGTCCTTTCCACAAAGGCTGTGCCTTCACTTTGCACCTGAGGGCTTTGTGGTGACAACACTGGCTTTGGAGACTGTGTCTTCAGGCTCATCTGTAACTGACAGCTACCAGCTTGAGAGTATCTACTTTCTTAAGATCCAAATAGTCCCCTGACAGGATTAATGGCCCCTTCTTTTAAGAAAATAGCTATATCTCCATTTCCTCTTTCCATCCAAACAGCATTTCTGATACTAATAACATCAGCCAGAGCAAAAGAGGAGATAAAAGCACTGGTGGCAGAGTTCCACGTGTGAGGAAAGGTGTTATAAAGTCTTGGAGAGCTCATACAAAGTTTGGATCAAAATTAATAACTGGCTTTGTCATTTAAATCAGTCTAGAACCCTGATGTATTTATCAGGACAAAGCTAGACTATGGGTCCTGCATTGTCACTGCTTAGAGCATTTAATTTTTGAAGAGCTAAAGTGAAAGTATTTAGTGTATCTCCACAAGAAGCTGATAACTGAATTAAGGTACATGGTTGTTTTGTTGTGGGGGTTTTTTGTGGTGTCCTTTTTGGTTTTTTTTTTTGTTTGTTGTTTTTTTTTCTTTTTTGTATGGAGTTTTGTTGAAGGTTTGGTTCAGTCTGTTCAGACATGAGTGTAGGGTCTGCTCTGAAAAATGCCTTATTCTGGAGGTCCTCAAGGAGAATGAACACAGAAGAAGACAGATTAACACGTTGGTTTGGCATTTCTTCCAAACTCAAAGCATTATGACTTGCTGCAAATTATGTTAGAGCTCTTCTACCACCATGCTTCAACTAAATTCTTACCTACTTACCAGCAGGACAGAATAAATGGACTGTATCTAAAGATGAAATAAAGATCTTTCCCAAACAGTTGTCTTAGAAAAAAAATAATTAAAATACATAGTTTTGACATAAATTAATGCTTCATCCTCCATTTGTAACATCACTTTTAAAAAGAAGTTTGTAATGATAAAAAATGTGTTAGGTGCAGGGAGGAAACAAATACTATTAATTCCTGATAATAATGCTTTGTCCAAATACAAAAATATAACACTGGGAGTGTCTAATGTTTTATGTTGGCCAAGTACTGCTCCTATAGAAGGATAAAACCAGGGTTAGCTTTTCTGCAGGTTTTATAAAATTAATATCTTATGAATACCTTAGCCAAAATCAGTTACAGAAATATTGCCAGGTACTCAAAGAATTACATTTTTTTTTCTTATATGTAATCTCTTTACAGTATTGGTAGAAACCCTTTAAATGTCAGTATCCTAAACCAAAGGTGTCTAAAATGTGGCCAGCCTTACCAAATCAGCACAGTTTGATACGTCCCTGTTGCTGTTTCTGGTGCTGCCTCCAACTTCTGAGCTGCCACTGATAAAAAATTCAGTAATTGTAAACCCCTGTGCAAAAATAAGTGTTTTCTGGGTAACAGTAAATAATAACTCATGTAAGAAAGGGGTGTCTTGATACAGATACCTGTGTCTCCTGATGCAGATTCCTCCTTTATCAGCCTGCCTCCCTCCTTGTGGTATAGCACAGAACTGCCCTGGCTTAAAGACAAAAAAGGTGGGTTACAAATCCAGGCATGCAGTTGTCTTTGTGCACATGAATCAGTTTGAAATGCTCACGTTCACATAACAGTAATTTTAATAACAAAATACATTGCCCATGCAGCTTGATGGTAAATGTGTGCAGCTCTTTAGAGGGGAAGGGCTGCAGACAGTAGCATTTAAATTGTGGGGCTTCTCCAGGGTGAAGCTACAGAAAAGCTGATCAGTAAAGCAAGAAATCACTGCTCAAGTCTGTAAGGGAAAGACGTAATAGGGAGCTGCTACTTGAGGGGAAGGGCAAGTCCTCTTGCAGATAAGCAAAGAGAGAGCTGTGAGGGGAGAAAACCATGCAAGGAAAGATTAGAGTTTTTCTGAACAGTGTAAAATTATTTAACACTGAAGTTGTATGTCAAGCCAGTCCTGTCTATCCCAAGACCACTGCACGTTTGTAACCTCAACTTTGCAGACCACACTGTTTCTCTTAGATAACAAGGACATGCAGATAGTGGGAGGCACAAAAATAAATTAGAAAAGGATTTCTTTAATGCTCCTAATAATGTATTTGGACATGATTATCATAATGAATCTTGTAAAAGGAATTCACTGTTTCCCCTTTTGTATGATGTATTTCTGACCTTAACCCACTTGATATGCGATTCCTATTGAGCAAAGGTGCCCATAATAGAGGGGCAAGAAGGATGAGCAGGGTTCAAACAATAGGGTAAGAAATGCAGAGTAGTGGGAAAAAGCTTCCATTTTCCCATAAGCTGGGGCATAGAAGATACTGCAGCCTCAGCTCTACAGTATCTTATGAACAAACAAATTATGCATGAGTTTGCTCAGGGGACTACTCAGCTACTCAACAATAATGGGTAATTGCCCTCACAAACTTATCCTCGTATCACTCATACACACCAACACTTACACTGAAAAGAAAAGATGTAAAGAACAAATTTCAATATAAAACACATTATTATTATGAAAATGACATTTCTATTTAACCCTTTTCTAACAAAAAGAACTCCTTGCTTTTCGAAGAAAATGGGGCAAGGAAATTTTAAATGTTAGTCTCAGTATTTTCCCTTGGAAGGCACACTCAAGATTGTTTTACTTGGCACATTCTGTACTCTTCATTGTAGCAAAGGCTTGCGGGTATCTAATGACACAATCACAGAATGCCATAGAAATTTGGAACAAAATCCCCATCTTTGATACAATTCAGCAGATTCACGCCATATGGAAATCCTGCTGTTTAATGTAACACCATTAAAAGCCACATATTGCTAAATTCATCTCTCAAAGATTTTTGCAAAAGTTGCAGGAACAATATTATTTCTGAGTTTTTAACCTTTATTCAGCCTCCAGCATTCTCAAGAGTCAAATGTATGTTTCATAACTGGAAATCCAACTACTGCATATGATGGGGATATTTTGATTTCTCAAACATATGTAGTAGTGTAATGGCCTTGTCTCCTTCATAAAGAACTAGTAACTTACAGCTTAATAACTGGGAAAGAGATGAACCATAGCTAGAGCTCAGTGTCCTAAAATATGACAGATTAATTTTAATTTATCCTATATATCTTCACCCTAAATGTCCTACAAATTCCTTTTGTTTTCCATATACTTTCAGTTCTAGATGGTAAGTTCCATGGGCCTGAGACTGTGTGTTAACATTTTGGATTGTGAAGCCTTTTGGTATTTCTGGACTGCAAATGAAATAATTGATAAAGCTGTTTGCTGCACAGCCACTTTAGGAAAATCCTCTACTGAAGGCAGTTGTTAAGGATGCAAAAGTAGACAGAAGGAATTTGGCTGCTGTATAGATGCTTTACCAAAGCTTAAAAAAATATTGTCAGCCACATCTGCATAGATCTCAGCTCTCCTTACTGGACTGCTTGTAGATGCAAGGATTCTCCAGCTTGTCTTCTTGCAAGAATTCCATCAGGAAGGGTGCAGGATGTGACAATGTATCCAGCCTCTTGTTGCGGAGTGTTTCCCTGAAATACTGCTGAAATCTGAAGCAGTGTTTCTACCCAGTGTGAGAAGGTGTGAGACCAATATCACCACAGAGAGACACCATGAAAATTAAGTGTAAGTGCTGTTTGCCATGCTAAAAACCAGTGTCTTTAAACTCAGAAGTATGTGTGAGGTCTATGCACTAGGGAGCTTAGAGGCATCTGTAAAGAGTCCTATACAAGATGTAAGCTGTCCTTTTCAACCTGAACCTATTGCAGATTTCCCTTTCTGTGCCTGTACCTGGGGTAGGGATTAGCACGAGAGTCAAGGCCAGCATCTCAGGTGTGGCAGGTATGGCTAGACTTCCAAAGGGCCTGCTTTTCCAGATGGTGAGCCCTCCTGAACTTGTGATGATCATGGGTGTTTAGAGAAGGGGCAATACTCTTCTGAAAATATAAGTCAGGGAGGATTCAAAATCTTTTGAGTCAGCAAGAATAATGACTCAGAGCAAGGTAGGTGTTGTAGAGACTTTGGCTGTACAGCATGATGAATTGGGACCAACACCTCCAGGAGATGACAGAGGAGTTTAGAGAGGAGGAGTTTTAGTTGCAAATTCATAGTTTACAAGAATATGGCCCCTGATCTAGGTGGCCAGACTTATTCTGGTAAATTTTCAGAAGTTGCTTTCCAGAGTTGTTGGCAGCTTTGTAAGTCCACGGTTTCAACTCCAGAGTTGCAACAAGAAAATTACTCTCTCACTTTGTCAGTATGAGCAAAGTAGGCTTTTCATCTCTTTAGGGAAAACTTGCAAAGCAGCAAACAGTCATGAAGGAAGGAATAGCTCTTCTAATAAGATGAGCACACCCTAATAAGATGAGCACACAGTCCTAGAAACCTTCCCAGGCTCTGGCTGGTGCACATCTAGCAAGTCACAATGTGCCTCTGTAGCAGGAGCCAGTGAAGCTGCATTTGTGGGTTGTGATGACATTTGTATGTCCCTAATATATTTATAACCTAGGACAGAGTACCTGTGTGTACGTCTCACATTTTGTTCCTAGTAGATACGTAGAGATTTCAGCAGGTGAAAATGTGTCCACAAAGGACCATAAAGAAGAAAAGGAGTTATAAGGTAATGCAGCAAGAGCACTGATGCATGGTTATTGAAAGTAGAAATGGTTAACATGTGGAAAGAGATGTATAAATGACTGCAAGACACTTTTTCTAATGTCTTTCCCTGTTGCTCTTAGCAATATCACTGAATATGATCAAATCATTTTTCCACTCCTTTGCCACAATAACTTTTGTGAGTTAACAGCCACCTCAAAAAGGGGGCACAGGGTCCACAACAGATAGTGCACATTCTGTTGTGTGATTCTCAAATGCTGCTAGGGCTCTTCCTGTGGGGTTTTAAAACCACTCACGACCTTTGTTGCCACTGGTGTCAGTGGTTTGGTGTACTGGGGCTGTGTGAGCTCCCAGCTCTGCTTTTGTGGGGGCCTCAGGACAAGGCCATTGGCTGCAGCTTTAGTAGCACCCAGTGTGTGGCAGCTCCCCATGTGTAAGCCTTGCTATAGTTTTAATTTATTTTTAAGAACACAAAGAGACATGATTTAAATATTGTGAAATCCTGTATATATTTTGGCTCAGTCAGTCATATGCCTGTTTACTCACAGATTCCCCAAAATCTGCATTTCCTCAGGCATTCATGTCTTTCAGATTCTTTGTGCTGCTTTTTCTGCCTCACTTATTTCTTAATACCATGTTGCCTGGTTTTCCTTCAGCCCAGTGGAATATGACCCTTCTTATTAGTCTTGGTTTTAGCACACATGCTCAATGATCCCTGCTTGATTCCCTAACCATGGGGCCGATGGCAAGTGCTGCCAGGGTGGGAAACACCTTTCTGCCCTCCACCTGCCTCCATCCCCTCTGTGCAAAATAATATGAAACTCAATTGTGAGTAGCATCCTAATCACAAGACACAGAATGGCAGACGAGCCCTGCTTGGTAGTTGGCTGTGGCTGAGAGATGTAGGCTTGTGTCCTCTCAAGCCAGAAGCAGGGGCAGAGCTTTACAATACCCTGGACAAAAAGTGTTTAACTAAAAAATGTGCTAAAACTTTAAAGGGGTTTGTGAGACATCTCCCTCCTGGCCTTGGTCTTTGTTTAAGTCAGGTTTAGGCTGCTGAATACTGGAAAGGCTGGATTTCAAATTGTGTTTTGCTTAGAACTACCAGACCAGGAGCACAAATAGATTGCTGAAGGATTAGGTTTTCCTCCTAGGGGATGGACACCCATCTCTGTACCTGGGTCTCAGCCTCTCCATGTCACATTTTCCTCACTGCAAAGCAGACAAGTCCTCTTTTCCTTTCTCTCCAAAGAGCATCCTGGGTGCAAGCCCATCAGCTTATGCTGCACCTTGTGTAATGGGACTCTGCTTTGGGTTGGAACACTTTTGGTTCCCTGGGAAAGGTGAATTGCAGGCAAAAATCAGACCTGCAGACTTCAATAAATGTGGTCTGTCCTGTCACTGAGCAACCTCTGTCACTGAAGTCCCCTCTCCTTCTCTTAATTGAAAGACATTTTTTTTTAATTTATTTTTTTTTATAACACAATTTTAGGGTACTTGCATTGTGAACAAGTTTGCAAACCTGATTAGGAAATCAGGTGTCAATCTGGTGTCAATTTTCCTTCTTGATGTGAAAATCCACCTGAATCCTGGGAGAGAGGGCAGGCAGAGCCCCAGCCAAGCTTTCTGCAGGAATAACTTGTTTTAGGAAGAAAAAGGAAAAGCAAAGGCATGACAAACCATAAAACAATGAGGGGGATGTCTCAGTGGAGCATTGAAGGGAATAGATGCTCATGATGGTAATGAGATTTTATTTTAATCATACTGATAAACCTTTTAATTTTGGTGCACGGCACCAGCGGCTTTAAAAATGAAATAAAGGGTTTGTGACGAGTGAGAGTCCTTGCTGTTGCTTCCAGAGCATTGCTTGGGCTGTTATTAAAGCCCTGCCAATGGTTTGAAGTGGAACAGCTAATGTTTCAAGTGTTCATAAATAATTGTTTAATGTTCCAAGCACTTTAGGAGCAGGTTTTAAAAACTAGCCTTGCACTGATTATTTCCACGGCTGTAAAAACATTCTTTCAACACCAGCTTTGTCTGCTACTTAGAGATTTTAAAAGGGAAAAAAAGAAAACAACCATTGTCTTCTGTGTGTTGATACAGAGAGATACATCCAGTGTGGACCTGTAAAAAATCCCTATTACTAGCAGATTTCCCCTCCAAAATTAGCCAAAATTTGGAATAACTTTCCTGTGTTGTGAGATCAGGGCCCCAAGCTGGTGTTTGAGAAGTGAGGATGGTCCATCTCTGCTGCTCCTGGAGCAGTGTGGTGGGATGGCACCAGGTCCCAGGGAAATTGTGCATTGCCTCAATTTACCCATCCCAATGGGTGACACCTTAAAGCAAGGTGAGGAGGGGGGTGTTGGAAGGGGAGCAGGATTCAGCCTCGGGGGAGAGGCAGATACAATAGCATCCCTGTTGTGGCTTCTGTGCTCTCCAGGGTTTTCAGAGCTGGAAATTGTGTTGGGGACACAGCAGTAAAACTTCCATCCCAAAGAGATCAATCTGGTCAAGGTTTGCAGTCTTAACCAGTAGTTTGGTTGCTCAAACCAAGCTGCTTTTTTTTTTCTTTCTTTTCAAACTGCATGTGGGGGAGTAAGAAATTTCATAAACAATTATCCCATTAAAGTAAAATAGGTTGGAAGAACTGCTGAGCACACCTACACTGAACATTCCCAGTAGTTCAGAGAGGGCCTTGCAGTCCTGCAGTTTGATCCCAGTAACTTGCTGGATTTGCCTGCATGTTTGTTCCTAAGATGATGCTTTATTGCTGTCTTGCTGTTGTGCACATCCCATTCATTTCTGATGGCCAACATCCTATCTAAAGAAGTAATTTTTCCTTAAGATCTGTATGAGTGTGTATATATAAGCACACACAAATTCTTGGGAATTAGAAATTTATAGTCAGTAGGACTGAGAAATTTTGTCTGTGTAGATATATTTTTATGTGTTTATAAATATCTGTAGGAACACACCCATGTGTAACCCTACTAAGTCTAGTCATAGAAACATCACTCCTCATGTGGCTAAGAGCTTTCAAGCCTGGAATTTAGCTCTTAGCCCTCCTGTGAGAATCTGCCTAGCAGGTCTTGACTGCAAAAATACCTTCCCCTTTGTTTGCTGTTACAATTAGGAGATAACCCCCCCGACATTCTTTCTGCTGCTGATCAGAAGTAGGTTGTGCAGTGAGCCTGGAAGCTGGTGCAAACACCACGTACCGCTCTGCTTGTCGCTTTTCTGCTTTGGTGTGGTGGTGGTTCCCCCCCACGCACTTCCCCCCTACTCCTTTGGATGTGTCTCTTCAGTATCTCCCCAGTGATCTGGGCACTGCGGTGCCTCCCGCTCAGGTGCGGGAGCTGCTGCAGCAGGTGCGGAGCTGCTCGCCAAGGAGCCGCTTGTCGGGAAGGGGGGGAAAGGGGGAGAAAGGGAAGGGAAAGGAAAAAAAAAACAATCCCAAACAGTTTTGAGGCCAGTTGTTTGATCTGACAAATAGCATCCCTTCTCGGGCGGATTGTTCTTGCTCGGCTGCCCTCTCCCGGCAGCGCGGCGCGGTGCAGGTTCCGCGGGGCCCCGCGCCCGCTCCGCACCCGCCTGCGCACCGCTCCGCGCGTGGAATTAAGGGTGAAAAACAGCCAGCATTTGTCTGGATCAAAGAAAACAATTGCGCATAATGGTTGAACAGGAAACAATTGACTATTATTGAATGAGAGGGTTGCTCTAATTAACACAAAAGACATCCCCGCTGCTAAATGAGGTGAAGAAAAAGCTCAAGAACAGATTTAACTCCAAAGTGTAACACAGCTGAGGCAAGGGGGCAGTTTATGACTCAACACAGTAGAATTTCTGCTTGTAAATGTGATTGCTAATGTTGGGGTTTGTTTTTTTTTTCCCCAATCAGAATTTTCCTAACTTGGAAATGAATCTGAAATAGGTGGAAATAATAGTGTCTGCTGTGGAAAATGAATCCGTGTTTTTCTTCTTTAAGGTTTTATTTTTAACTGTCTCTAGTGAAAGTACATTAGTCATATTTATCTCACTCGTGAAAGAGCCTCTTTCCGTAACTTGCTCCAGATTTGACCCCTTTAAGGGTTATCTACAGTGTCAGCTCTCTGGCTGGTTTAGGACATCACTGTCTGTCCCTGACTCTTCCTGGATGTTTTATTGACATTTGGAAAGCCAGACTGTGTTAAGGGACAAATGTAAATTTCAACAAGAAACAGTAAAATATCCCCACTGTTTGTGGTCAAGGAATCTTACCAAGATATAGGGAAAACTAAGGCTGAGGGAAGCAGTGGTGAAGAGGGAGTGCCACTGCCATCCTTCTGTCTCCAGCATTTCCATTCCCTCCCTCACCATTTCCATTTCCTCTTGTATTTCCTCGTTTAAAAGGTAGATGATCAGTACCTGTGACTCCTAAATTTCTTTTACTCTGTTATGTTTACACGGAGATTATTATATCTGCAGATAGAATTAGAGGCCAAACTAAATTCTTTTGTATTGATATAATCATAGGCATTATTTTAAATGTGATGCATGTAACTTGAGAGCAGAGAACGACCAGGATGTCTAAAAGGCAGACACTGTATGAGTATTTATGAAAAAAATCTGTGTGCTCTTAAGATGTCACGCATAATCCGTGCTGTGTCTCTCTTCAGTGTCACAAGCACATTTACATAGATTGTCATGAATTTCAAATTGCACCTCAAATCAATGCCAGAGTACAATTACCTCCGAGCACAATGCAGCCTTCCTTCAAGAGTTAATCACTCGGGTCTCACTGTGTTTGGAGGCACAGCTAGTCCTCCCATGACACTGGCAGCTCGCTGCTTATGGAGTGCCAGCATCAGGTGTCCTGACACGCTTGTAGCACCTCCATGGGACTGAATGTCACCAGTGTCTGGTGCCACCTTGTACCCTCCGCAGAACATCTGGCCACATCTGGAGTATTGTGTCCAGTTCTGGGCCCCTCAGTTCAAGAAGGACAGGGAACTGCTTGAAAGAGTCCAGCGCAGAGCTACGAAGATGATTAAGGGAGTGGAACATCTCCCTGATGAGGAAAGGCTGAGGGAGCTGGGTCTCTTTAGCTTGGAGAAAAGGAGACTGAGGGGTGACCTCATCAATGTTTACAAATATGTAAGGGGTGAGTGTCAGGGGGACGGAGTTAGGCTTTTCTCGGTGATGACCAGTGATAGGACAAGGGGTAATGGGTGTAAATTGGAGCATAGGAAGTTCAAGGTGAATATCCGAAAAAATTTTTTTACTGTGAGAGTGACAGAGCCCTGGAACAGGCTGCCCAGGGAGGCTGTGGAGTCTCCCTCACTGGAGACATTCAAAACCCACCTGGATGAGTTCCTGTGTGATGTACTCTAGGTGACCCTGCTCTGGCAGGGGGGTTGGACTAGATGATCTCTCGAGGTCCCTTCCAGCCCCTAAGATTCTATGATTCTATGATACTATGAACATGAAGCGTGGAAGTGCGTCTGGTGCCACCTTGTACCCTCCGCAGAACATGAAGCGTGGAAGTGCATCACGAAGGCAGCTGTGTCTAACTGGTGTGAGCAGAGTCTCTCAAGGGCAACACATACGTGCTTAGGGCTCTGTTTTGACAAACCGTTTGTAAACATCCCATGGGGACTTTGCTCCAACAGGTACAAGAGCTCCAAAGCAAGCGTTTTCCCACTGCTGTAATGTTGCTGCCGTCATCTAATTGCATGGGCCTTGATTGTGGGGAAAGATGCCTTGAGTGTGCTGCTGTCTGGTTCAATCTAACCATAAAAGGCTAAACACGGCCTTGCTCCAACTCTATTGGTTGCACACATCCAAGTTGGATCAAGGCTCAGTCAGCAAGACCTTCTGGTTGTGGGGAGACAAAAAGAGACAGAGATTTTACAAGGATCTGCTCCGGGTGACACCACAGCACCTGGTAGGAACAGCTGTGTCATCTGATCCCAGGCTTCTTGCCGTGTCCCAGAGCACATCGCACCTCTCCAGAGGGTAAAAGCTTCCCATAGAGCCAGAAGCAGCATTTAGCTTAATATGTTTATTTCTGGAGAGGGACTGTGCAGCTGAAACAGTGTCTTGTGGCATGTTTCTGGTTACGAGTGTAAATCATGAGGTGTCTTGATAGTTTTGCCATGGGTCTCTCCACCAAAGGCCACTCCTCTGCTCTGCAAATCACTGTCTCCAGAAACAAGCTTCCAGCAAGCATGATCAGGAATTCCCACCTGAGCTGGGGGCACAATGGCCCTCTGGTGCCACTGCTGCTTCATTAACTGATGGGAAGGGGGGGAGGAGGGCCTGGCTGATGGCACTGCAGTGACGAGAGACGTGTAAATGCCAGTGATGCTGTTTAGCATTTCTCAAGCAAGAGAATGGGCCAGCAGATACTTTGTGGATCCTCGCCAAGCATGTAGGGGGACATGTTGTTAACTTGCTGGTGGCTGCTGTAGCCAAGAAACCAAGTAGCCATGTAGGGACTGTGGCAGGCGGGAGAGAGAGAGAGCACATGTAGAAATGAGGCTTCTCACTCAACAAATTCTGCTGTTTGCATGCAGAAATAGAGGTATTTTTGCAAGCGGCGACTTAAGAACAAGATGAAATTCTTCCCACTTTGATCAGAGCAGCAGTTAGGGACAAGCACATGGCTCAAATTCTGGTGCAAAATATCATTGAAATAACTGAACACAAAGAAAATTTGGAATTGCAAAAATCAGGAAGCCGTGCTTTTGTGGACTGACAAGATGGAGAAGTCATTCTCATTGTAAGGATTTTGTGGTGTAATTTCGCCCTCTGGGCAATATCCTCACTTTGCAATTTCACTGCAGGTTGAGACATCTCCACTACGAGACAACTGGTATTTTATGTACATAGAAAACAATAATTCCAGGCACTTGGGACATCAGCTAAGTATGGAAACTCTGACCAGGACTGGGGTGTGCTGTCCTGTGAATGTTCTGCTGGAGATCCACCCTCTATATACTTAGCTGCTCACCTGAAACTCTGAAAAAAATCTATTTGCTTTCCTGTCACATTCTAAAAGATGCAGAGAGCTGAAAGCAAGTGTTTCATTCCATGTCTCAGGTAGCCGCAGTTTGGTGGTAGGTGAAGTAATGACTATATATAGTCACTAAAGTGGCTTCAGATAGTTCTGGAGAAAAACTGCTGTATAAATTTAAGGTATTATTATTATTTTTAAGGTATTATTATTGTAGTTTTGCCACAAGTTGCAACGAGACTGTGAGAATCACCTTGGAGCACCTAATACTGGCTCAGCTGCAGAGTTTAAAGTTCTCTTTCTGTCAATATTGTGTTAATTTTATCTGGTGCTTTTGATTAAACAAATGAATCTGGAACAATTTCAGTAGCTGATTTTCTAAATAGAAAAGGCATTAATAAGTGAACATCAAGTTGCACCCCTCTGGCACTCAGAGAAAGGAAAATCCTTTATGAACAAATCAGATGTGGTCACACTGAGTCCTAAACACTGCTCAGCTACCATCATGCTGATTTAATCAATCCTCACGAGGTAAAAAAGGTAGAAAGTGGAGAATAATATGCCTGATGATGAGATATTTTAATGAAATGCGTTGGGATAATTTAGTGGGGAATGAAAGTGCTATGGATAAAAGTGAGTCAGAAAGCATGAAAAACACCAAACGTATCAGAACATGTGTATAATATCAAGCAGTGGTTGAACATCCTTAATCTGTGCTCCACAGGTAGGGGGATGAATTGGAAGTGGTTTGGCTGTGAATCAGTGGGGTCAGGGAGGAAGCAGTGCAAGAGTCAAACAACAGATGTAGTTTGGGAATTGATGGGAACAGGTCTTTTGGGGTTCAGTGGTTGCAGTTTATTAGAAAGCTTGCAGGGAGAGCTCCCAGAATGGGGAGCCATGTAGAGCTGGTGTCTTGCAAGTGTGAACCTATACATTTATTCTCCTGCTGACTGTGGAGGCTGGAGTATTGTCCTCAGTACCTTACTAAGAACCATTGTGGGCTGAGCAAAAATAAGTGGCTTTGTACACTGGGAGTAAAGCACATATACTGGTCTCTGTGGACCTGCAGTGCCCTGGATGTGTCACCTTTCTTCACACACAACAGTAACAGTGTAAGGAGGGCAGAATGGTGCTGCAAGTTCCTGCAGAAAGGCAAAGGGATTAGGTGGTCGTGTCTTATCGTTTGGATCATGACCTGAAGGTAAAGAGAAGCTCAGTGCTCAATTTCTCCTTTTATGAGTAAGACTGGTCCGAGATAGGCATTTGGGACATAAAGGCACAGCCAAAATGCATGTTCAAGTAATAAGATCCCAAGGAGAATTTAGTTAAAATCCCTGTAGCTCCATGAGTCTGAGTGCTTTGGGCTCTGGGAGGCACCAGCTGATGCTCCTTAGGCTGGCACGTAATGTCCCATCCTGCCATGAACTACTGGATGTGTTGTTGGCAGCTGAACTACAGGCACTTGTAGAAAGAAAGAAAGGAAAAAAAAAAAAGAATTAAAAAAGACTGTTTAGAAAAAGATTAAAACATGCCTCTATTTGTGTATTATTTATGTGGACCTAATGCACTACAAAGCAGGAAAACTAGAGGGCAGGTCCTGAACTGATGTTGAGTGTCCAACCTTGTTTAACCAGCTGGAGAGCAGGTCTATAATTTTTCTGAAGGAGCTTTATTTTTTTTTTCTTCAGAATGCACACAGGGAGCAGATCTTTTGAGTAGGAAGGTGCCATTTTTACACAGTCACTGTTCAGACCATAGCCACACTTGAAGCCAAAAATAGAAAATATATTTTAAAACTTGTTAAATTAAAAAAAAAAATAAAATAAAAAAAAATGAGGAAAGAAAAACCTCCAGCAGAACTTTGCATTCTCCGACTTTTCAGACTTTCAGGTCTGCTCTCCTGATTACACATTTTCTAGCTGATGACATGCCATCAGCTAAAGATGGATTTTAAACACAAGTCATGTCAAAAGTTTCATTTAACCTCTTCAGTATAACAAGCTGCTGATGGTTTACATTTCTGACAGTAGAGGTAAATTAATCTGTGATGGATGTTTGGAGGAGAGAGAGAGAGGATTTGCAAAGAGCGAGGAAGAAGTAAAATGGTAACTGGTGAAGACACTGGACATCTTCTGGAGTCTAGTGAGGGGTGGGTGGAATGTGGGCAGGTGATATTTCTAGATCTGCATCTATAAGTATAGAAATATCACACTCACTGTGTGTATGTATGTGTGTTTTTAAAATCAAAATAATTTTCCATTATACTGTGCAAGTCTGACATTTGATGAAGTAGAATATTTCCAGATGGGTTAGATTTTGGAGAATAGGGAGTAGGTTATGATTTGTCTAATGAAATGTTAATTTTTTGGCAGTCAGAGGGGTTTAGGGTAAATCAGTTAAACTCAAAGATGATTAAAAAGGGATTTGTGAAACTTTGGAGTAATAATTAGTATTAATTGAGGCCATCATTATTTTATATGATAAAGGTAGCATGTGTGTAGTTGGACAACAAAGAAAATGTTAGGCTCATCTTCCTCCTTTCTGAGGATTGTAAAAGTTTGGAAGGGAGCTCTTGTTAGTAAGTAATCCCAAGAGACATAACAGGGTAAAACCTTGACACAAGAAAATTCAGCCAGGAGACAGTTGATTTCTCAGCTGGGAGGTACTTCGGGAAGAGATGGCATCTTGCCGTCTCCACCAGGACTTGGTAATAATCCTCACTATTCATGAACAGATGTCTTTGGTTGGATTCCCTAGGTGCATTTGAATTCATTAAAGGATCTAGGGAATCAAGATATTAATTCTAAATTATTACATATTATAGATTTTATTTTCTGGAAGAATGGGAACATGGCAAAAAAAGAGGTTGTAGTAAAAGTGGTAAATGATACCAAGGTAGCATAATCATAGAATGCTGCTGTGCCAGTCAAGGCTTTATGGTTAGCTGGATTGTTTGGGTTTTTTGCTTTAACACTGGCTATCAAAAATAGTTTGGAGAGAGAGGGAATTTTAAATTGTGTGTGTGCTGTGAGACCAAAATTCTGTAGTTGAAAACTTTAATAAGTTATATTTGTCCAGGTATTCAACTGCAATAAAGTATTAGTGCTCTGTTGCAATCAGTGTGAGGATACCACTTTTACAGTAGATGAGGATCTGACCAGCTAACCTAAAGCACCCTGTAATTGCAAGCTGAGCTACTTTGTAAGTAATTAGTAAGGACTGAATTAAAGGACCACTAGATGCTCTCCTATGTGAGTTATTCTCAAGGATAAGCACTTTGGTATTTTTGTGGGACACCAAAGGGTTGATACAAACTCCCTGCAGATGAAATTTTCACTTTTTAAGAGCAGCCTGCAAGCCTTCCTTTCCCAGGTCAGCTGCTTTAGGGAACTTTGAAGACAATATTTTTAATCTGAACATTCAAAAGCTTTTAAAATCTCCATGACTAAACTCTATTCTAGTACTTGGTTGCATTAACAGATGTGATTTTTGTCAATGGGAACTTGGCAGAAGAACAAATTTCATCAGTTAATATTTGTAAACTGCTTTGAGATCCACTGATGGAAGGAAACCTAGTCTGAAAATAAAAAATGCCAACTATTGAAGTTTGTTTTCTGAATTTTCCATCTTTGAATCTATATTTATAGGATTTCTTCACATTTCTTTAATTATCGCCTTCCAATTTTGTTCCCCTATCGTCCCCATTTTCTGTGTACAGATGGTGCTTTAGTCATTTTTCTGTTCACCCAAGGTTTTCCTAACACAAAGAAGGGCCAGGCCATTTCAATTGGTCTTACAGGTATGCTAAATTTGAGTTTACTACTTGTCTACCTCTTACTGAAGGCAATTTAACCCAGCATAGCAAATACCCAGGACCTTTATCCTGCTTGGTATTAAAATATTGATATTAAAATATTGATATTAAAATATCAAGCAGGGTCTGATTTTAGAGTCTGCCTTAAAGCGTGGGGGTTTTTTTCCCAGTTGATTTATAAATTCTCTGTCTTGATTAATTTTCTGTTCCCCCATTCTGCGATGGATTTTGTTGAAGAGAATCCTCTGCAAATGACATTGCCAGTGATATAGCCTGGGAAAGCTGCAGGTGATGGGCAGGCCAGGGCAGCTCATCTGCTGTAGAGATGCTTGTTCAAGTCACAGCACATCTTGCAAGGACCCTTTGGTTTTCCTCATTGGATGCATTCACCAGCATGGTTATGACTATCATAATCAGAAAAAAAACCTTCAAGTATGCATTTCTTCTACTTACACTTGAAAAATTCCCAACTGGACACTTTCTTACAGTTGTAAAAATAGTTAATGCAGTACAAGGGTTTTTTTGGTGTTGCAATTTCTTTGCACAGGCTCCAGAATTTCAGCATTTGTTAACATATACGAATTTGCCTGGACAGACATCTCTTCTGAAGTCGGTGGATGCTTTATTTTGCCCAGCATTAATGCAACATATGTTTCAAGCCAGTCCTGATAATGTTTTTCAGTGGTATTCATCTGTGATATTTGTAGTGAGTTTTTTGGTGTAATTGTAATGCAGAAGTTGTCTGTAGCCCTGTGATATGTGCATAATTGTCCCTGTCCACTGTAACCACCAGCACCTCTTGTCAGCAGGATTGATGGTAATGTTTTGGTTTCTTTTTTAATAATTAATTGCTTCTCCTTCCAACAACAGAGGATTCAAGTGGAGCTTTTGTTGTTCTAAATTTGAAATCTTAAGTCTGTGGAGATGTTTCCAGGAGGCATTTTCTCCAGTTCAACATACAGTCTAACCACAGGTGTTGTATCATCAAAGAAAGAACCCATATGCTAATTTAAAAATAACAGGCCTGTTTATTATTGCAGTGCATCATCATCAAAGAAAACAACAACAACCACCTGTCTTTAGCTGTATAATTAAACTGACAGGTCTTTATTCTTGCTAAATGATATGGTAATATATGGAGAATAAGAGAAATAATCCTTTTAAACTTTTGAGATGTTTGCAGCACTGTTGAAAACAGTTTTTTAAAATCAGGGTTGTTTTAGAAAAATCTGTTACTAATAAGATGTCTTTCCTGGTGTATTCATGCTTCCTTTAGCACTTTTTGCCATGCTGGAAATTCATCTTCCCATAGCTTGGATAGCCACCTGTTCTCGCATCTTTTTCTGCGTGGTCTTCAGTGATTCATTCAATTTCATTTTTGTCACCTTTTTCTTTATTGCTCTCAAAGACCTAATTTTGTTGCCTTTCTCCAAGCAAATGTAAGCTCAACACCAAAGCTGGTCCATATTGTGACCAGATGGAAGGCTAGACGAGAAGACAGATATTTCTTGTCTTCCTTTCTGTCCCACCACAGAAATCCAGCCAGCCCAGCTCCTCTCTCAGGCAGTGGTGGTCCTGTTCTGCACACAACAAAAATCTGCTGCTGCTTTTAAAACCAGATGAATTCTGATGTTTCTCCTTGTTAAGCACTAGCAAAAGAGCTCAGGATTTGAACACTGACTTCTTGTAAACGAATCACTCATTGAATTCATTTGTACCAAAATTTTGCTTGGACTACTTGCACACCGATACCAGCTCTGGAATGGCTTGGTCAGGCCTCCACAGTCACATAGTCTACTAGTTGACCACATTTCCTGCCAAACCTAGCTCTCAGAGAACAAGCCTACTCCTACAGTTACTTTAATTGGATAACAAATTATAATGTTGTTTTCACAGATCACGCTTTCTCCAGAAACTCTTTTGACACAGAAACTTGCGTAACTAGTGCTCTTAGATGAGTAATCTGAATCATGCTCTCTTTTAAAAGGCCAATCCTAAATCCCTTTTGCTATCCACTAGACCTGTTAGTGCAGATCATGTTGGCCTGCAGTGCTGTGTCATACTGAACCTGTCTTACAGGACAAGGCTTCCAAAGAATTTGGGGCATTAGGCATTTAAAGTCTTTGAAAAACTGGTAACTTTCATTATTAATTATATATTTTTGCTCAAGAATTAGCTTGTCCTACTTTTTCTTTTGATGCTTTCTTACTATGCCTTTATTTAAATATTTTACTCTGATTAAAGAGGAAAGTTATGCCAGGTCAGCTGGAGGGCTCTGCACTTTTCTTGCAGAGATGGAGAGGGACACCTACCTCTCTGCAATCTCTTCTTCCAGAATTCAAACTTTATCTTTTTAGGTGTGTTATCAGTTATGTACCTTCCTGTTGTCTGGGGTTCTTAAGACAAGAAAAATGTGTCGGTCTGCAGAGTGTGCCTTCTGGGTAGGAATACTGCAATGAGGTAGTAAGCTGGTATCTCCATCTGGGCAGGTGTGGGCTTATTACTCTGAGTGCAGCAGTTCGGTTTTGCACTGAGATGCTGAGGCATAACGTCTTTACTGCAAGTGAGTAGAAAGGTGCATTTTCCTCAAGGGGCTGATGTGCTCAAGTTACAGATCACAGAATATTAGGGGTTGGAAAGGACCTCCTAAAGCTCATTGAGTCCAACCCCCCTGCCAGAGTAGGACCAAAAAAAACCAAACCCAAACCAAAAACAATACAAAACCCAAACAACGAAGGCAGATCACTCAGGAAGGCGTGCAGGCAGGTCTTGAAAGTCTCCAGAGAAGGAGACTCCACAACCTCTTGGGGAGCCTGGCAGAAGGTGTTTCTTTTGTGGGTGTTTGGTGGCCCAGGTTGAAGAATTTGTTTTTAAAGTGGGCAGTATGAATTTTTGGTCTGTTATATCTTATTAGTTCAGGTGCTATAACTGGACAATAAAAGTGTGTGGTTTTCTGTAAAGGAGCCAATATCTTTCTGTAAAGGAAGCCAGTCCTTTCTACAGAGGCAAGAGAGGTGATCTGCAGAAGCCACACCAGTCACTACTCTGCTTTAATGAGTGTTGCAGTAAATCTGGCAGTCTGTTCCACATGAATGTCTAAGCCACAGATTAGCTCCACTAGCCTGCTTAGGTTTCTTAGCTCATTGGTCTGAAGCTGCTTAACAGATTTTTTCTGAAATGCTGTCCTGCAAAGTGCTTACTTTTGCAGTGCAGGTCCCCCCCATGTTACAGTCTCCACCTGATTGCACTGGCAAATCTCACTGTACTGCTCTGTAGATTTATTGCTAATCATCCATAAATAGACTCATCTGTGTTAGGTCTGTTTGTCTGAGCAAGGGAAGCCACATGACAGCACATCTCACTTGTTGGAGCAAGAGCAGATCTGGGGAGAAAACTTCATGGGAGTGGATGGAAAATTCTCATTGAATTAAACACATCCAGAATCTCTGACAGCTTCTTCTCCAGACTTGAATTCTTTGTGTGGGATGGGGTGAGCTGCACAGGCTTGGTTTATCCTTGAAAAATATGGCTAGTAATGCTAAGTTCTGTACCAGCTCTGGATCCCAGGAGAGTAAGAAGCTGAAGAAGTATTTTATTTTTTCTATTAACGTGTGCAGTGCAGTTTGGTTTGCCTTTTCTGGATAGTGGTTTGGGGCATTTTATTTTATTAAAAATGCATGTTATAGGAAGTTTAGGAGTAAGGCATCATGACCAGTTACTTGAGATTATTATGGATTTAGGCTTGTGTTGAAGGATTAACACCATCAGTATATACACTTCACTGTAGAACTGGGCTAAAAGACAGACTTTCGAGAAATAATGTGAAAGTTTCAACTTCTTTCTCTATTTTAGGACCTCAGTGAATGAAGTATATAATTAGCATTTGTTGAATAGGATTGAGTGGAACATGAAATTAAAAAGGATTTGTTACTAATTTTATTTGGTCATTGAAATAGTTTATTTTCCTGATGATTTTCATTTTGGGAAAAAATAAAGCAAATGTTCCTGATAGAAGCTGGAATCTTTAAAAATTGACTCATTACAGCTTTGAGAAATCCCAAAGATTTAATCAGAGCACAAGCAATAATGCTGAAACCTAAAGGAGTGAAAACTAAAATAAGGGCTGTGAAACAATTAGTAGAGTATTACAACTAAAAACATATGGATGGTGTTGTTTTTTTTCCCAAAAGCTACAATTTTTGCTATCCTTTTTAGTAGTTTCAAAATGCTATTTTAAATATCTCTGCAGATTGAGAGTTCAACTTATGCTGCCTTTTTCCCCTGGCTGCAGAATAGATAGTGGTCCCAAGGACCATTTCCCCCATCTCTTCACCTTAAGGTCAGACCACCTGTGCCTGCCAGATCTGATGGACACTTGTCAATCTATTTCTTAAGACCTCCAATGACAGAGACTCTGCGTCCTCCCCAAGCACTCCACTCTAGTGCTTTCCTAGCCTCATTGTTCAGTAACTTCCCTGATGTTCAACCTTAATCTTTCTTGCTGCAATGGAATCCCATTACTACTGCTCCTATATGCCATGGGCACCGGGAATAAATTCCTCCTTTTTTCCTTGGAGCAGCTCGTTATGTGTTTGAAGGCTGCTCTCCTGTGCCACTTGCCTTCTTAAAGCTCAGCCACCCCAGTTTCTTCATTTCCTCACAGGTCCTCATGGCCTCTAACCTTGCAATGACTCTTCAGATTGCTTAAGGGTGGTTTACATCTTTTTCCAAATACATTTCTCCCGTTACTGAGTGGTGTTTTATGTAGCTGATGAAGCCTTGGTGCTACAAAGTCTTGCAGAATTGAGGCATTATTGAAGTCAGTGGGATGAGTGGGTAAAAACCTACACCTTTTGTTCATGTCCCTGGACACGTCCCCCCATCCCCAGTGATATCACATATCGTTCATTCATCCCAGTTGCTCCTTGCATAGAGCAGAGAGGGTATGTTTTGCATTTTGCTCCTTTGAAACCTGCTGTTATGTCCGGGAGGCTCCTGCAGCAGCTGTCAAAGGGCAGTTAGAGAAGGTTCCCACCTCCCTGCTCCCCTTGCTCCCCACCCTGTGCATGCCCGCCCGCCTCCTGCCACGCTGTGGCCTTGTTTTCTGCCCCCTTCTACTGCCTGGGCATATGGACCTGAAGTAGAAACTTACGGGAGTATGCAAATGTTTTAATGATGCTATTTGCATATCTGGAAGTGATTTACAAAATGCTGCACATGGAGCTGCTTAAAACTTGGCACCAATAGTTCACAGAGGATCATGGCTCAACACAACAGAAAAGGAATATTCAGCTGGGTTTTGCCAAGCAGGGCAGTGCTGGAGGCAGCTGAAGAGATTCTGTCAATGAAGGAAGAGATGCCTGAGTCCTTACCCAGGCTTCAGCCCTGCCCCAGGGGAAAAACATCCCCCAATGTACTGCCTTTTTCTGCTTTCTTGCCACTTTGGGACTTGCAGCCAATTGCAGCTAGTCCTGGTGGTGGGAAATGTTGTCCTGCAAACCCCCAGGACCAAAGGCAGGCCGTGGGGCCTTGGGGGCTGGAGCATCCCAGGAACTGATTTATGCAGAAATCTTACAGATTTTTAATTATTTCTTTTCCCCTGCTGGGGTATGCATTTATAGGATTTGGAGATGCAGTGCATTTAAATATCTGAGTTTGGATTCATTTCAGAAACAGGCAGCATTTTACATTGATCTGTTTTATGTGGACCCTCTTTTCAGAGCCCTTGTTCTGGGAGCCAAATTCCTCTTTCCTACACCTATTTGTAATAGCTGATAGTGTCTTTTCAGTAGTTCCCAGTGACAGGATGAGGGGCAGCAGGCACAAGGTGGAACATAGGAAGTTCTATTTAAATATGAGCAAAAACTTCTTTGCTGTGAGGGTGACGGAGCCCTGGGACAGGCTGCTGAGGGAGGTTGTGGAATCCTCTTCTCTGGAGATATTCAAAACCTGTCTGGGTGCAGTCCTGAGTAATGTGCTACAGGGAATCCTGCTTTGGCAGGGGAGCTGGACTAGATGATCTGTAGAGGTCCCTTAAAACTCTGACAATTCTGTGATTTCATGAACTGTTATGCATGGACTCCCTATGGAAGTGTTGTGTGAGCTGGGGAGCTGTGCTGACACAAATGGGCAGATGCATCTAAATCCTGCAGAATCATTCACCTAGCTCTTTTAAAAATTCAGTAGTGTAGGTCTTTCTCAAAAGGAGGGGGAGGACAGATTGCAGTTACTTGTGTTCACCGTTGGATTTGCCAGCTCCGTTTCCTCTGTTTTCATTTATTTTAGTTTGAATTTAGCACTAATAAGAGTGAGGGCATTAGTACTTTTGGAGATTGCATAGAAATTATGTTTTTGTAGTCAAAAGAAAATCTGCTCTCCAACTTTTGCATCTAAGTCTATGACAGGTGCATATCAAATTAATTCAGTAGGAGATGGGTTCAAGCACAAAAATTGCTAGTTTTTGAATATGAGGAGCTCCTTGCAGAAGAACACCTTTTGTGCTAAGGGTTTCCCTGAGTCCGGGTGGACACTGGGCAAGCTTTTGGAAGAGAAATCCACAGGGTGCTGTTAAGCAGAAGGAAAACACATGGCTAAGAAAGAAACAGAGCTAGGAAGTATTTAAGGGAGGAGATTTTATAAAAGTTTGACCTGTCATTGTGCTCCTGCCCAGGCACCTGCCTGGGTCTAGTGGTGGAGGCAGGACCCAGGGGGGAGAAGGACCTTTGTCCAGTACAACTACTGTTATGATTATTTGACTTTTTTTGCCATCAGACAATGTTTTGTGCCATCTTACAGGAAAAAGAAGGAGAAATATGTCATTCTGAATAGTGTGTGCACATCCTCAGAGGGTGAGCCCTGTATGTCCACAATGAAAATATCCCTTTCCCAAATGCCCTCTGTTGTGTGAGCTCAAGGGTTTAGCTGAGGGGACCTGCACACTAAATCACAGGTTTCTTGCCTTCTTATGTCAAGAAACAAGTGGTTACAGCAGATGAGGGAAGTGCAAGGAAACAGCAAGACAGGGTATCTTGCAGTGTACCAGCTTCTGAGCCATTGCCAAGCATTTTGTCAGCTTTGTAAGGAAAATAAAATGAAAAAAAAAAAAAAAAAAGTATATATTAAAAAGCTTTTTAAAGAGAGAGAACACCATTTAGGGCTGGATTTTCCCAGCTGCTGAAGGCTGCTCTTCACTGAAATATTTACCTGTTTCACTCTTTTTACAGGGTTTGATATGTAGCTTGCATCTCTGTGTCCTGGGGATGTGGTCATATGGTCAGATGTTAAAGGCAGACAGTTTTCTCTAGAGAGAATAAGAATGTCCTGTTGCAAGAGACAAAATCATTCCCTAGCTTATCCCTGCTCCAGACAATGCACAGCTACCATCTTGCTCACTGCACGTTTTGATGATGTTCTGCTACCATTGCATGTACTTTATATATTTTTTTTTTATTATTTTTTTTTGCAATTGTATAAATAGGATATAGGAAGAGGGAGACTGTTTAGGGAAAATGCTAATTAAAGTGAACAATAGAAAATAGGAGGTCTTATGTTTCTAAAATTAGAGGCTAGTTATCCAGTACTAAATAGCTCCGTCATTATTAATTTGCAGTCCCTCTTTTCTCTTGCCTGACTCACACACACTATCACTGTTATCCATGGTTTGCCTGTCTAAACACCATTTCTTTCCAACACTCTGCATTGTTTGCTGGCTCTTGTTACAAAAGCTCCCCAGTCTGGGCTTATCTGGCAAAAGGAAAGGCGAAATATGAATACAAATTTGATGAAGGAATAAAATCACTAACAAAGGTACTTTCATGCACTTCTTGCTGGATGTTGCTTGTTGGCCTCTGATAATTTCAGAAATCTGGGAGCATGGACTATGATTTTATTTCCTAGTAATCAGTGTGTTGATGGATTTGATGGCTTTAAGAATGTGCTTGCTGAAATTAAAAAGAAAGCTGGATTTGTGTCTTGGTGTACATTGAGTAACTGCAACATGCAGGCATTGCTGATTTGGAAGAACCTTCAGGTTGTGTGGCTCTAACAAGTCCCTGTGCCAGGTTAATGAGCCACTTCAGGACTTTTCCATCCCAAGAAAAAACATGGAGATGGGTTAAAGTTCTGTCTCCTCAGTGTACATAATAGATAATATTTGGCTGATGGTACCACGCTGAATCACTGTCAACAGGAGCTGACAGCAAGAATCTCCTTTTGTGGGTGGGGTTAATGCACTTTATGGATTACCTGGGCTTCTGCCTTTGCTGAAGATCAGCTCTTCCTGAAGGACCCATCACCTTGTTTTCCACAAAATTGCTCTCCTGAGCTTTTAAATCGTCAGGAATGCATCCTACCAATGCCAGGCCAATAGTTTCTTGTTACTAGAGACTGTGTTGTTCATCACCAGATTGTGTTTTGGATCCATTTGAAAGATGTTGGATTAAATGAAGTTGCCTTGTGCTGTCATTGCTTCATTTCTATTGTTATCTGGAACAAAAAACGACCTCTCTGAAAGGTGAAAAGGGGGGTGCAGAAGGTGTAGGAATCTGTGTTGGCTCAAGGGACAGTAATAGGGGAAACAGAGAACGGAAGAGAAAAAAATTCCCAGGGAAAATAATAAATACAAAGGAGGAGCAGGAAAGAAAAAGGCATAAGCAACCATAAAAAATCCAGTGCTGTCAGCTGAAAATTGGGGCAATTCTGTCATATTAATGACAGGAAACCATACCTCTACTGGCTTTCACTGACAGAGCTGCAAGCAGCTGCTGTGGAAGGAAGGTGACTCGAGCATGAGTGAACATATCTAAGATTTTGTGCACTTATTTTGTAGAGAGAGAATTTAGTGAGGATTCATCTGTCATTACCATATCCTCTGTTGAACATGTTACCCTTGGCAATGGGTACTCAGTAACTAATTTAGCTTTTTTGTTGTTCGGTAGCAAGATCTTTGTGCTTAGTTCACCTGGTAGCTGTGATTTTTCAAAAGCAAAGAACAAGCAAATCCCTGAATTAACAAGTAGGATTTATGAAACATATTTTGATTCCTGATGCTACCCAGCTCCTGGCATTTTATGGATCAGTTACAAGTAGATTGCTTGCTAATTGCTTTGCTGGATCTCCTGTTTTCAGTCATAACTATATGTTAAGGGGAGGTGGTGATGTTAGTCAGAGCTGTTTACTAAATGAGTTGAAACTGAGTGAAACTTTTACAGACCCATATGCAGGTGGGGAAATAACAGTAGACATTGGTGCCCACTTGATTCTCAGCACAGAGCCAGGCAGTTGCCTGCTGTATATCAGTGCCAAGAACAGGTGTGAGATAGTCCAGAAAAAGGGAAACCCACAACTTTCTGCAAAATAATGTATGGCTGTCACACTTGATGCAAAAACACTAAGATAATTTCTTAAAAAAAAAAAAAAGTGGTAGGAGATCTGACCATGTGCACAAGTTCTTTTACAGACTTATGTGAAAAACCCCATGTAGTAACTTATTTGGGGTTCAATTAATTTAAGTTGAGGGAGAAGAGCTGGCATGACCCTGCTGAGATTCAGTCCTGTGGCTCCTGGCAGGCCAGGTAGTCCCAGCCCAGTTCTTATGTCATTCAGCCATTCCTTGCTTTGTGTTTATCACTTCGCCAGTGCAATATTGTATAATAACATGGAGAAGACATTGTTCACAGTAGATATCAGCCCCTGTTTAAAGCCCTAATGAGCAGTAAAATCTTTAAGGAGTGTAAAAACCCAGCTGGATTCCACTCGAAGGGTGAACTTGAAGTAGTAGTGCCTGGTGTGATGCTGAACATTTTGTGACTGTGTGCTAAGTTTTGTAGGCTTTTAAAAACTCCACAGCAGTTTAGAAAAGAGGCATCAATCTGAGGAAAAAGTTTCTGGGAATAGTCATCTCCCTTCAGCACTGATTTCCACATCTGTGTTGATCAGAAGCTGTTGCATTAGTGGAAAAATATTGATTTTGCATTAGTTTAGCTTAATTCTCTCTTGGTACAAGTGTAGATCCTTGACTTACTAAAGTGCACCGATGCAGAAGACTTTACAATTTGCCTTCAGTGGGGCTCTAGGGTGGCCTCACACTTAGTTTGTCCATTTGGATTATAGACTCCTCAGGACATCGGCTGTTCCACATCAGCACTTGCAGTCCCTTTCTGCCAGATGCTGTACAGCTCTCAGGGGAAACCTTCTTTAAGGACTCAGCCTGAGGTGCTGAGCACTCCTGACCTCAACAGCGTTGGCTAAATGAGGAGGTGGGCAAAAGTACTTGTCCAGTCTCATTTTGGCAGGAGCAGTGGCATGTCTCTGCACAGTAGGTACCACTGTCCCATCCCTCTGCCCAGCCACAGACAGCCCTGCAGAGAGAGCTGAGGCAGAGGACAGGCTCTGATGTTTTGGAGAACTGTCCTTCATCACCTGTGCAACTTGTCTTATTCATTGCATGAGGTCCTCCCAAGGCTTTTGCTACCTTCCCCTCCTCTTCCAGGATTTGGCCTCATTCCACCTCCCTTCCCAAATAATTTTTTTAAAAAATATAGGACATTAAAGTTATTTGAGAGGTGTGGTGGCTTTCAGAGTTAAACAACATCAGAAAAACGTACTTTCCCTTCATTTAGTATTTTATAAGAAGTAATAAGTAACACTGCAGGATACAATTGTAATAATATGAACAACTCTGAGATATCTGAAGCTTTATTCCTTTGCCTCCTGCCTCTCCTGATCACTATAAGTCATGCATGAGCTATTACTTTTACTGTACATAATTTCTAGTATCCTTCGAGGTCCAATCACTCCTCTGATAAAGTGATTTTCTGACTTTTTCAGCCATGCTTACATAGCTGTTTGTGCATGTGTGGATGTAATTTATCTGTTTATTGTAATTCTAGTAATGAAAAGAAAGTGAAATACTATTACAAGGCTCAGCATGGTAATCAGTTTGTTGTTATTGCTGGTCATGACAATCATTTTAAGGTTCCATTTTACTAATAGCATACCTTAAATTTTTCCAAGTTGGGTGAGATTTATCCACTTTAATGAAGACAGAACAGGAAAACTAGGCTGGGACAACATGAAACCTAGGCCGTGGTTCATAAAAGTACTTAAGTGTGTGAGTAACTTCACTCACATGAGTAGATCTACGTATTTTAAGTGGACAATTCTCACTCACAGATTTAAGCATGTATGTTAGTTTTTATGCTGGGGATTGAGAGTTTATGTTGCCTTATAAAATGTAAGACTTGTGGGCTCTTTGTAAATAAGTTGATTGTAACTTGTGTCAATAGGAAATTAGCTTATATCTAGAGTAGCTTCCAAAAGATCAAGATGTTTTATTTTTAAATCATGCGTCTATACCTAAGCAAATTAAACAACAAAGCAATGCATAGTCAAAGGCTAATGGATATATAGCTGTTTGTAGCAAATACTTCAAAGAGAACCATCATAAAATTAGTTTTATAACTTGCACAGTAAAAGCAGTGGGAACAATTCCTCAGTCAGTGTGCAAGGTTTTCTAACGTTGATGGATACAAGCTAAGAAAAGTATTGAATTTTTTTCTAATTAGCCTTTTTTCCATACAAAATTGCCTCTTAATAATTTCCCTTCCTGTCCAGTGCATAAAGGTATCTGTGTATATGAATTTAATTTATATGCCAATGATGTTTTATACATTGTCTTGTCTGCATCTCATTACTGTCATTAATAAGCACTCCAATACATCTCGTTACAAGGTTAATTGGGACAAATCTAAAATATGTCCCCTTTTATATTGTAAATATGATATCTCCTGGCAGCACATTACTGCTGGATGGACACAAGTTATGGTGTCTTATTAAAGGTTTCTATATGGTATCATAGCTGCATTTAGTGACTACATTACACTGTAAATACAGCTGTATGGAAAATTGGATGCATACAACATAGTCTAGATGAAACATGCATTTTCCTAGTGTTGGGTGAAATAGGATTGTGTAAAGCAACTCTGCTTTTAGTTTTGGGGTTTTTCAGCCATGCTTTTGGGCCAGAGTAGTTTATACTGTATGTGCTGGTCTTCTTGCTAGCAGCTAATTTCTGATCTTGTATGTAATGTTTTTAAAAATCTGTTCCTTCACAAGACTTGGATGTACCCTGTTATGGCCAGTAAAAAATAGTGTTTTTCAAGTAAAAGGTGTTTCCTCTGGGCAGCAGATAAGAATGTTGGTTATTGCATATCAAAATGAATCTCGTGTCGACATCTGTCAGAGTCATCTAAGAGAACACACTGTAACAAGTGTGTGGGTCACACATATGCCTTTACTGCACATCACCCAGGGTTAAAACTCAGGGAAAGGAGGACTTTCACTGAAATGTGTTCTCCTGTAGATGTGTCTTACACTGCCAGAGCCTCCCCTCACACTGAGCAGAAGTGCAGATAAAGCCTTTGCAACATTGTTGGAGAACAGGGGCTCTGGATAAGAGGGATCTCTGGGAGCTGCATGCTAATTTTTTTTGTTTGTTTTCCTGGATCAATTGTGGAGCCTCTGCAATGACTCGCTGAGGTTGGAAGGGGTATGAAGCCTCCCAGGCCTTTGGGGCTTTACCTGAGGCCTCAGTTCTGTACCATGCAAGCATGGAGAGGACACTGCAGCATAGACCAGTCTGATAAGTGCAATGTACTTTTTATAGGGCAGGAGGCACTGGAATTTTGCCTGGACAGACATAGGACTGGTAGTGTACAGACCCATCAGCTGTTATTTCCAAATCACATACCAGGGCTGGGACCTCTACCAGGGAGATGTGACTTCCCCCATTCCATGAGCTTTGTGGATGCTTCATCTGAGAAACACAATCTATCTCACAAGGTTTGTGGCTTAAGTTTGACCATTGACTATGTTGAGTGTGAAGGGTTAAAAGCTTCCATAACATCTATGAGTTGTGTTTGTGATAAACATTATGGAGAGATTTATGTCCTATACTAAAGCTGAAACTAATTCTTCTCCAAAGATCTGTGCCAAGACTAACACACCAAGTCCCTCCAAAAGAGGGCTCTGCTGGCTTTTGTTTTTTCTTTGTAGAGTTGAATTTCAGTCTTTCTGTATCCCTTTAGTCAAGAGATCACCCTGCCACAAATTATTGATTATAAGCAGCATCAAGGACCAGGAATCCTAAAGCAAGGGCGTTTCATAAGTGGTTTGCAGTTCTGCAGCTCCAGCCTTTCCTTTGAGTTGAATGCCTAGATGGTGGAACACTGTGACTTAAGCTTATCTCAAGCTCAGACAAAAATTTATTTACTCCAAAAAAGGGAAGAAACAGACTCCCATAACACTGTTGCTATGGTAGGCACAGAAATACTATTAACATTCCCAGTCAAGAAGGATGCAACAAAACAAAAACCACCAGGCAAGAAAGTGAGTGTCTATTACAGAAAATATAAATTCTTGCTACTCATTAACACAGTAAGTCCAACCATTTTCCCCTGACATAGGCTGTAAAGTTTCACATCCCCAAGCATCAGCTAAGGAGCTTAGGAAGGCTGAGTGGCTTAGCCCCAGTTTAATTGATACAGTATTGTTACTTCAAAAAAGCCACATTAGTGACATGTTATCTCTGCTGCTGTGTTTGTTCCAGGCCCTAGGCAACAATTAATTTTGTCATGCCAACAAATATTTCATTTGATTTCTAATGTACCATTGCCATAACAACTTGGATAAATATATCCTAATAAATTCAAGTTTTTAAAAGGCAACTAATTAATAAGAATTTGAAAGAAACCCACCAAACAATCATCAACCAAACAAACCCCTCCTCCTCCAAAACAACCAATCAATCTTACCTCTATTCTGATGCTTCTCAGTAGAACTATAAGTAAGTCACAACTGGAAAGACAGTAACACAGAAGCCAGTGAGTCAGTGCCAGTGAATACCATCCATGGATGGTTTCTGTGACCAGTTTTGTAATGGAAAGCTGTGTGGTGCAACTAAAACCAAGTTAATGAAGTACTGAAGTGGGCTTCACATGTCAGAACCTGCTCTGGTCCTGGTGTAGGCTGGACCTGAACGCAGTGTTCTGCTTTACTGATGCAGATTGATGAATAGATGACCAGTTATATAACTTCCTTGATTATATTTGTTTGTCTAAAGAGCCAAATTAAACTTATGTAATTCTTATAGGAAACATCATAGGCTTTTGTGTTAGGAAGAGCTTGCCAGTAGCACTCTGTACTGCTAATGTTAAGTAAATGTTTTAGTGGAGTAAACTCTAACAGTTGTTATCATGCTTGAAACCTCTCTAGCTTGGCAAGAGCTAAACAAATATCAGAGATCTCATCCTGTGGAAAGTATGCCTCAAACTAAGGCCACAAGCATGTGCTTTTATCTCTTGAAATCATCCAAAGTACACAGGCATCTGTCAGCTCTGTCCGGTGGTTGGGCACTCCGTAACTAGTGAGAACAGCTTACTCAAGGTTTGAATTTACACTTTCTCTGCAAATGTTTGGAAAAATAAAATTTTACTGTACTAATGTACTGCACAAGTACTGATGAAACAACATCCTTATCAACCTCTTTACAAACACTTTCCAACCGGCACCTTCGTGCACAACAAAGTCTTTTGTTCTTAGTACTCTAAGAAAAAGCATTTTCTAATTGTTAAAAATCCATCACATGTCCAAGGTCTTATACGTGATTTTTGGTGCATCAATGGCCTTGTTTTCACCTCTCCTTTCCCTGCATATACAGTTGAGTTACTGCTGCTGCAACAGGTGAAGCACTGACACAGTTTTCCTAGTAATCTCTGTAGCAGCCCAAGGTGTATGCTTGCATTCCTATCCTCCACTGCTGGGCCATGAGCAAAGCCCAAGAAATGTTGCATGATGCCAGTTCAGTCCTTAAGAACAGTTTGAAAATGTGTTTCCTGAGTCTGAAGGACCAGGATGCATCCTTTCACTCTTCCTCTTCTTCCATACCCTGAACAGAATGAGTAACAGACAGAGCACAAACATCTCCAGAAGGTATCTTAACATGTTCAAGGATTTATTTTCTGAGTCTTCTGTAGAGTTTAATTCATTATCTTTAGATAGTAGTTGTCTCTGGTTTGGTGTATGTGCAGCAAGTGCAGGGTTGCTCCCTGGAGAAGTTATGAAAAACAAAGAGAAATTCTATTGTTGTCTCTGATGTCTGCAATAGTTGGTTTGGGGAAAATATAGGAATATTTATTTTTCCTGAGAAGCAGACATATTGTTAGTACTTACCCAGCAATCAGTGTGTCATCCAATTTTAGGGCTTTTCAGACATTAAACCAAAGAATCGTCTCCATAAGAATAATTCACAAAGCTTCTACCATGTGTGAAGATAACAAAGCATATTTTAATAACCCTAACACACTGGCTGCAAAGCCCAGAAGTCAGTCTTTCTTTCATATAGTTGTGAATTCCTTTCTAAAATTTCTGTCACCTTATAATGTATCTGAAGACACGGAGATAACTTAGCAAGCATGCGTCTCTCCTAGCACTCCTCTCTGCTGTAAAATTGAACTATTCCAATGTGCTTCAAAAGCTGAAACAAAATGAAAAGGAAGAATTGTCTCAGAGGCACCCACTTCTAATAGCTGAAGTGTTTGAAGTCCAAAGAGTTTCCAATGAACACAAACCAAGATGCTCAGGTGCATTCTCCAACCGCCTGTTCCCCAGGTGGATGAGCCATCCTTTGCGTGATAGAAAGGATTCTTCTCTGTTCAAAGTAAAACTTTGAGGTGAATTGTTGGATGTCTCTAAACTGTCCTTGTTTGGCCAATGACGTGGTCACTTCTGTGTGTGTTACTTCTTTGTAAAGTAGCTTTATGGCATTTTAGTCCCTCTTCAGACAAAAGAAGGTTGCTTCACCCTGAAGAGCTGCGTAACAGGCAGCGGTAATGCTGCAGGCCCTATTTCAGTGTCACTTATTGTGCTGAGGGGGGAGCAGTCTTCCTTGGCAGAGGGGAAATCCCTGGGCTAGAGCAAAAGGGGCCTTTCTAGTAAAATGATAACATTTGTTAAGCTCAACCTGTTCCTTTTGTAAGTCTTGCTGTTGGAAGGGAGCAGCGTGCCTTACGTCTGGGGTGAGGTTGGGTGTACTTTCCCTTGTCACCAGATACCATCTGATTCTGCCTCTAGATTGCTACCCAAACAAAAACAAGCCTTGAATGCCTAATCAGTGATGGTGTTTTGATTTTTCTCTCAGCCATAAGTATCACCAGGCAATCAGTAAAGAGAAAAAAAAAAAAAAAAAAGAAAAAAAAAAAAGAGAAAAGCATGTTCTCTTAGTCTATTTTTAAATATGAGTAATTGGCATTTTCCCTTCTGCTAAAATAAGATCCAGGTAAGCATAGCTCAAATTGACCTCATCACACAACCCTCCAGGGAGGAGAGGATAAAAAACCAAAGGGTCAAGCAGCTGTGATTTGTACCTGTGAACAGGGAGAAAGCAGAGCTCAGCACCCTGCTTGCCCTGGTGCATATTGGGAATGTCTCAGCCCTGCCACTGCTTCAAATCCTTTGCCCCTCTGGCCCTGCTGGTTATAGCAGAGGGGTCACCCTTCAGCAGAAGGACCAGGTACTCCTATTGTCTGTGTGCCACCAAGCCCAACATCCCCCAGAAGCTCCCATAACATCCCTTATCTCAGCACTTGGGTGCCCTGAGGTAGTGCTGTGCCCCTCTCCCAGGTACCTTGCTGGGCTCTCCCTGCTGCATCCAGTTTCTGAACAAACCTTGGACCTGGGGATGAGGCCTTCACCTCGAGAAAGTGAGGTGGCAGAAAGAAAAGCTCTTAACTGCTGTGCTACAGGCTGCCAAGGCTCAGGGGTGCTTCGTTTACTTTCATGACAGATGCTCAGATGCTTGATGTCCCCAAGATATAGCTTATAGTAGCAAAGGTGAAAATAGTAATGGCATAGTGGGATCTAGGAAATGAGGCAATATTTTGGTAGCAAATCTTTAGAAAACACATTTTTTAAAAAGCTGGAGGGTGGGAGAGAATAAAACAGAACCAGTGTAGCCTCATCCCACTGCAGGTTTGGCATCCACCTCACTTGTGTCTGAAGTGTGGTCCCACCAGGGCCTGGGACTGCACCTCTTCACACTGACTCACAGTGGAGGGACTTGTGATGTGTGTTTGAAATTGGCAGAGCAGCATGGTGCTGTTAGGATGAGCATGGTGCTGATAGGATGAGCATGGTGCTTTGGAAACCAAAGGTGACCACATGTGCTGCAGAGCAGGCAAGAAAAGATTTTACCCAATCAGATGAGTCCTGCATTTTTCTTTAGAAGATACCAAATAGGTTAATTTTTCTCTAGTAAAAAGAAAACTTTATCACAGGTGTTTCTGCCAGAAACTTCAAGCTGACTTTATTCAGATATTTGGAGACTGATCCTGATCCTCCCAGTTTCTTATGTGACTGGAAACAAATCCTCAGCACTGGTGGAAGTGGGAAAACAGACTGCTGCAAAAGTAGGAGTTTTTTCTTGTCATTCTCAGATGTTCACTTCTGTTCTTGAGGTTTCTTATCAGAAAGAGCACAGTGGAGCCAGAGTGTATGAAAATGAGAGTTCCAATCAAATGTCAGTGTCACTGCTGATAACATGAGCTCATTAGCAAAAACAAGATATTATGGATTGTTTATCTTCTCATTGCATTGTAACCATCCCTTCTGAAACACAGAGATTGAAGGAGCTCCAGTAAGAGGCTCTGCCAGCAGCCACATGAGTGGGTGCGTTTATGTTTGAGGGACATGTGTATCAAGAAGTACAGGGGAGATGGCAGCAGCCAGCCCGGGAGGAGCTGGAGATAGCAGTAGGGGTTGTTGGTGTTTCCAGACACAAGTGTCTTTATCTGAGGGACTCTGTCCTCTGCCCCTTTGATGGAGGCCAATGCATGCTTTGTGCCTGGTTGCATCTTAAGGTGGTTTCTACTCTGAACATTTTGAAACCGGTTTTTATTTTTAAGCTATTTGCAACAGCAACCCTTGTCTGGAGGCTGGCTGGGAGGGAGCTGTGCTGCTTGCCTTTGATGCATGGCCAGAGGGGGGAAAAGTACCATACTGGGGCTAAGCTGTGAGTTGCACCCAGTAATGGTCTCCAGTGCTTACATGTAATGGAGCAGGAGTTGCAACATTCTAACCCTGAAAATCCTGCTCACCTAGTGCCTCATGCAGGAGGCATTGAAGGCTGGTGACAATGAAGAGCAAGTTTTGCCTCTGTAGATGCCAAGATCTGACCTTGACAGTGCCAACCATTTTCATGTGTTCTCCCAAGGTGAATGCTACAAGGATGGTGGGTCAGGCACTATTGGTGGCACAGGCAGGAAGTCTTTCCTTCCTAGGAATAGTTTGGAATTGCTTCTGTTTAGTTGTCATACCTATAAGCATTTGCAAATAATTTTATGCAGTGCTTCAGTTTGCAGGGGAGCAGAGCAGTGATTCACACCACAAGCTGGCACTGGCAAAACCCTCTCTTGCTAATGAGCTACACCCAGGAAAACCTTTCCTTTGCCTGGGGCCAAGGCACTAAAGCCATGTCAGATTCTCAACATGGTGGCTGGAAGTGTTGAGGGAAGTGGGGTACATGGGACACGTCACAAAGAGGCAGACCTGGGACATCCCAGTCATCATCTCCAGCGCAGGGAGGCAGCTCCAGCATCTCTTCACCTTGTCCCATGTTTAGGGAAAAAACACATGCTGCTTTACCCTCAGGGGGAACTGGTGTACCTTGGGTGAAGACCCAGGGGGGAGTGATGCTGGCACCCCAAGTGAGGTGCTCAGTCTGTGTTCCCAGTGCAGTTTTGGGAGGTGTCTGAGACAAGCAGCAGCTCTGGTTGCCCCTCCCTCTTTGGAGACTCATCATGTTGTCATGTGCATATGAACAACAGAAAGTGTTACTGATTCTTTGTTCCCTCTTTGTGCTCATTTTGAAGGTTGCCTTATAATGCTCTTAAAGCACAGTAATGCTCATAAAGCTCTTCAAAAATCACTTTTCAAGGAAAAAAAATGCTTTCTTGTGAACTGACTGAAAGTGTGTATGTGACAGATATGTTGAAGGACGTATTTTCACCACCCAGTGAATTGCAATAGTAAGATAAGTGACATTATCTTCTAAAGGCAAATGTTTGTGTACTAATATCTTATCAGACATTATAACAGCAAAGAAAAGAAAGTTCCTTTTGTGAGGCTGGTAGTGGCCTTATACATGTGTCTGTCTCGAGTGTTGCTTTAGGACAGTGAAGCAATTAAGGCATTTGAAGATTATTCACACAAAATGAGCTCAGCCATTGATGTTATTTCACTTGGTATTGTGAAATAGGTTGTATGTTTTTGTCCCCTCACATATTTAATGCTCATGAAGTAAGTTTGCAAGAGGTTTGGTTTGAATCCTAAAAAAATACATGCACTTGGGATGCCACTCTGAGACAGTTGTGCTTTTTTCCCAAAGTGATTAAGCTGGGTTTGATGAGGGTGGGTTCCTAACGTTAACTGAACAGTACTTTGGCTACTTCAGAGAGCAAAATCTCACCCTTGTCACTCAGAGAAACAGCCTAGAAAATGCAGGATATTTCTCCTATGTCAGTTTTAGGAGCCCTCTCTCACAAGTGGAAATTGCAGATGGGTGTAACTTTGGGGACTCATGGTCTAAGTGAGTACTACAGTACAATAATAGAAATTACTTTATTTTAATTAGGAAAACAATAACTGGCGTTAGAGTCATACAAGTATCTGCCTGTTTAGGTTGTGCTTATGCTGACACTGTTATAAAATACTTCAAAGGTATGTTTCTGTGAGTACTGATAATGCTTTTTGTACATCTGAATTAGGCATATGGGTTAATACCATTATCACAAAGTACTTATGAAAGTCTTTAGTAAGGAAACTGAACTGAATATGGGCAAGCAATACCACTAATAGCATTTAAATTTATGTGGTAAATTTATTAACATGATGTTAAAAAATATATACAGTATCCAATTAGAGAAGAAAATCCTTCACTTCACATGCATTTTATTTTATACAGCAAGGACTGTCATTCCTCCTGTGAAGTTTATGTTGGTTGAAAGCATAAATTTTGCTGATATACATACAGGTTTCTGTTCCCAGCGGTGAACACTGTTACATTTACAAAATTGGCAAAATCAATGGCAATAAACCAGAGATCAATTTAAATTTCACATTTAGCTACTTGTTTTAGAGTCTGTCTGAAATTTACAGTCGCTAACCTGTTTTATGTTTAGAAGAAACAGATGAATACTGCTGCTGTCCATTTGTAGTGATTGTTTCCTAAATTTGTGAACTGAGGGCATGTGTGTATATAAAGACCAATATAAAATTACACTTATAATATAGGATATACAACCCTGTTGTTCTGCCAGACCATTCGCTCCTCTCTGCAGGTTGTTTTCTTATCTGTGGAATATATTAGAGGGTGGTGACTAGTAAGTGATATAAAAGTAACAAATAGTGATAGTTTTAGATACCCAAGCTTTCTAAGTTGCTAATTTACTATCCCATTCCACAATAGCTGTCACTATAAAATCAGGTCACTATAGAGGTAAAAACCCATAAATATAGTGCCTATGTCATATCCCATCATCTCCAAAAAGATCATGCTCTCTGTCTGTTTAAAGAGGTTTACATATTCCGTATAATACACGTGTGATAAATTAAGCACTCTTTTCTAGACCCCTTTAAATGGAAGGAATTGAAAACACAGTAATGATATAATTAATTGCAGTCTTATTCTTGTAGAAAAATTACACCTTTTTCGATTAGCGTGAAATATAAGTGTCAAATCAGTAATAAAATCCTGATCAATAAAACAATAATAACTATGTTGTTAAAAGCAGACCTAGAAAGGTGTTCATGGCAACGTTTTTTAGGGGTTAGAAACCCTTTTAAAATAAACGGATTTCATCTTTACACTATGTCATCTAAATCATTACAATGTTTGTGTATACAATTATCATCAGACGATAAATTGCAGCTATTGAATGGATTAAGTTTGAACTTTTTGACCTCATAAATCTGAGTTTGTCATAGCTTTAGCAAATGCTTGTGTAACAATCAGTTGATTACATGGCAGAGCAGATGTACGTATGTTAACTGGAAAATATGGAAGGACCAGGGTAATTCAAAGTTCATTGGAAGAAGTTTATAAATGTCTGACAATATCATGTTAACACATCCTCAATATACCTTTCTAGTTGCAAGCTGGTAACAATTCCTATTCTGTTTTCCCTCCTATTTTGGTGTGAGATTTAAGTGTAATAGAAAAAAGATAAAACTAAGAAGTAAAATCTTGATTTTATTATTAGAGAATTTAATGGCATGCAGGGAGAGAAATATTTTGGTAAGATGTAGTGAGCCATGTTTTCAAGAAATCATTAACAACAAGCAAAATAGCAATCACGTGCAAATAGTATCTTGGAAAAAGCAGGAACACAATCTAGAAGTGGGAAGATGGCATGAGAAAGTAAGAGCCATTTGAGAAAAAAGGAACTCTAGATTTTTGCAGGATTATTTTAATCTCTGGGTCAGATCCCACAGACCAGGGAATCTGCATGACGTTAGTCATCTGAAATAGGTGGGGACCAAAAATGAGACTGTATCTCCAAATTGATTCCCTTCATGTTGGAAAGGTCAGTCTTTTTTCCAGTAGGTACTGACGACCAAGAGAAGGGAACAGATAAAAATAATATAACACAATAGTGCTTGTAGTTATGGGACCAATTTAAAAAAAGCTTTGAATGTTTGTATGTGAAGTTTCCCCATGCAGACAGTAACTGCATCTCTGGCTTCTTGTAAGAAAAGAAAACACACAACTACTTCTTTGATAGGTGATTTTTTATCAGTTTCACAATATCTTATTTTTTATGTTAAAAAAAATATTCAGTACATATATAAAAAAAAAATATTACATGGGTTTTCATGGCCAGATTTAGCTTCCTTTAATTTTAATATTTTTTTTAAGAATCTCATGTCAAAAATCAAACCTTCCTACATTAAAGTAATTAAATCCAAAAGAAATTTCTCTTCATGTTTTCATTTAAGCATTAAATTATTTAGTTTTGGCTCCCACATGATTATTTTTTTTCCCCCTCTTAATTTCTTAGCTGACTAATGTAATGTAAAAAAACAGTTCTTTGAATAAGAAGAGACATGTCCACAGAGTGCACACCCACCAAAAGGTATGTGTAGTGTAAGTGCATTCTGTGCTAGCCACGTCTCTTCCTATTTTTGTTCAAAATTTTTTGTTTTGGAAAAAGATTTTCCTCTTTGTGAGAAATACCGTGCCTAAAAAGTGTCACTTGAAATTACTATTTTTGTGTGCTCCTAAGAGAAATGTTTGCAAGCAGAGCAATCGTGCTGCTTTTTTTGAACAGGTCTGCTATGCCCAGACTTTAGAAGAGGGACTTGGAAGGTTGGTGAGGGTACAGCCTTTATGTCATAACGTGCCTTTTATTGGGAAAATCTTCAAAATCCAGCCGGCTTATATGCTGACAGAAATTGCAGTTTGCACTTGAACGACAAAGACTTTGATATTTAGCAGTTAAAAATTCCATATGTTCTGTCACCACGGAGTAAATTCGAGGCTCTCGGCAGAGCTGGCACCGCGGCGACCCCCGCGCCGTGCAGCTGAGAGCATCCTCCCCTCCTGCACCCCACGCCTCTGCCCCCTCAGCACATCAGAATAGATTCCCAAAGCTGTTCCTAAACTTATCTAATCTCTTGATGATATCCCAAGAATAATTGAAAATTAAATAATAATGTTAATATTGACGTTTTGCTGTAGGAATTTTCCTTTGTTGTTGAAGCATAAGGTAGGAACCTTGGATTTACAGTGTCCCTTCATGGCTGTCTCTCATCTTAGTTCAAAATTTATCTACCTTTAAAAATAATATATAAGAATAATAGTGAAGGAAGTCAGTTAAGTGACAGTTTTCACTGCTGGAGTGTCCTGCTCTTAAGTAACAAGGACTGCTCCAGATGGAAAATCTCCCTGTTGTCAGTGTAGGCACCTGTGTTAAATTCCATGTAAAAGTACCTGGGATTAGACTGTTGGTTTGCATAATTTTTCTTTTCAGCTTCAGCCGTGTGGCTGTGGAGGGGTTAATTTGAAAGGCATTGCAAAGTCATTTGTCTAGCTGTTGAAGTGAAGGGCTTGCCTGAATTTGTGCCATTCCTTCACATTTAAAAATAAATTAAAGAAATAAACTGTCATAGAGATAATGTTGCAGTATCACTTGAGTTGCCAGTGAACAATAGTCTATATCATACGAAAAAAATATACACATTTTGCCACAAGCCTCTGATCAGTAGACACTCTGCACAGAATGAGCATAGCAACTACATTATCTTTCACCCTGAGGTTAAGGTCATTGTCAAGGATTTGAGGACAAGCTTGTATTGCAGCTGCCTGCATTTAGAGCTGTCAAAGCTTAGAAAAACCTGCCTGATGGACACGTTCTTGTTTTGTATGATTTTTTTTTTTTTTTTAAACCCTGCAATCCTATGGGAGATTTAATTAAGGCCAGTACAGAAATCTCTAAGAAAAGAATAACACCTTTAAGTACCTGTAGTTGTTTTTCATGACGATCTTGTGAACTTCTCCAGCTGAATTTAGTGTAAGAGAAAACAAACGGCTAATGAAGGGTACCTACTCTCCAGAGCAGCTCCCCATTCTTTGCAGATCCAGCAGCTGAAAGGCGAGACCAGCTAAACTTCCAGCTTTGGAGGGGCTCGTTTCACGGATATTCAGATCTCAACAAAACAGCTTGCTCAAGCCCTTAACGGCAGCACAATTGGCCTCTTAATGAACAGATGAACTTTTCTTTTCACCGTTTCAAGTCTGTTATCCAAGACTAAAGGGTAGCATGGCTATTTCATTTCTGACCTGCCTAACATATAATTAGAAGGTTCCTAGAGGTACTTATAATTGAATTATGGGGTGTTTCATGAGCATTCTTGCTAGTAGGTAGAGATATAAAAAGCAAAGCTCATCTGGAATGCATGCAGGGAAAGCGGATGATTTAGTAGGTCTGTATATTGCCTGAAATATTAGATTACAAGAATGAGTCAAAAAAATCTACTGGTTAAAATTTATTTTTATTAGGAAAATTATCCTAAGTCTATAGCACCAATTTCTGTGACAGTATAACTGGATACAGCTCGATTGATTTTAGTGAAGCTCTGCTCATTTATACCTAACTCAGGTTAGAGAAGGGTCCAGTGAATTAGTCCCAGTCACATATTTATCAGACATGAAACATTCAGCTAATCTCTTGGAGACCTGTAATTGGCTAACATAAAACATTACTGGATGATTAAAATTACAGTTGACTTTCAGATTTGTTGTCAAGTAGGTTTGAAATGTGGGGAAATAACTTAAAGGGTCCAATTTTGTGCTCTCTCTCCAATGTTTATGGATTGATTGCCAGAAGCACAGTCTTTGTAGGCTGGCAACTCACAATTGCTCTTGGCAATACACGTCCTTCACCTCCTGTGGAGATCACTGCCCTCGGTGCATGGACAGGAATATTTAGCTAAATATCAGTTTGGAAAATACAGGAGTATTAGAAGAGAGGAAGGATAGCACCTTTGGGATATGCCCAACCTTGTCCTCTGCATCATTGTAGGTTTTGGTTTTGATGGAGGTCCCAGCTGCTGTCTTTCAAAATGCTACAAATCAAATAATCTGACTAATGTGTATTTTGAGTAGAGATAGCTAAACTGCTACTGCATCCTGCCAGTGGATGTTTTTTGAACAAAACCTGTTACTCTTCAGGCACCAATGATACCTGCCAGATAGCCTTGAGTGGTTTAAAATGAAACAAAAAAAACCACAAACCTGCATTTTTATCAAAATATGAACTATTCTTAACTGACCCAACTCCATTTTAATATACACACTAATTTGCCCAAAAAATAGTTTTGGGAAAAAACAGAACAAAACACAGAAATCAGATTGTGGCAATCTCTGCAGAAATGTGGAAAAGAAATGAGAGGAGGGTTGAGAAGTAAAAACTTCACATATCCAGCTGCAGAAGAGGCAAAATTAAGATTCTAGGCCACAATATGCTGTGTGTTGGAACAAGGATCAGGGAGCCACTAACCCATCCAACATTTCCTGTGGGTTGGGAGCCATTGGGGTGGATATTTGCAGTCTCTCTTTTAGAAACAGACTAGTTCTAGTCTTTAAATTAGAATGTCATATTTCATGAACTTGTAAATGATAGCAAGAAAGCCTTTTTATAGTCTGTATTAAACCATTTGGTAAGGGGAAAAAAAATCTATTTTTATGAAGCTGATAAACCCTTGCAGCTACCCTCAAGTACAATTAAAAAGAACTAGAGTATTGTCTATGCTGTATCTATTATACCTTCTTCTCAGAAAGCTTTGTCCCCCCCTTGCCATTAAAACTAAGGGGATATCGATAAACTTGGCCCTCCTAGTTTACTTCAAATAAAGAGTATTTTAAAAATATCTATCATCTTCAAGTATAATGACCTGTGAATGTTTACTAAGGATCTTCAAATAGTTTCTGATCTGTTTCCTAACAAAGCACTGAAAAGCATCAATACATGCCCTGTGCTGTTCTCCAGCAGTATTAGATTAATAAGTTCTATTGATTGGTTAACAACGCAAATAGAATCTGATACCCCCTTTCTGGCATCAAAAAACATAAATCTGTTTGTATTGTTCCCTTCTAGAGGTCTCATTTGCTGAATTATGTTCTTGTTGACATTGACATCTCTTTGATATAATCAATATTTTAAATGTGAAATCAAATGCAGACTGGGAGTTTTAGACATTTATAAGTTTGTCAACTTTTTGACATAACATCTCTGTACATTTTGTAATGGAGTGATTTCAAACTTGTTCAAAGTAATTCCTTCATGCAGAGGAAATTATCAGGCAAGAGGTTTCTTCCATCTTCAGCTCTTCTTCCCCAGCTCTAGCCCAGAGTACCTTATTCATGTTGTTTAAGAATATAAATCATTTTAATGTAGATACTACACTAGTGCCCAGGAGCAAGTCTTCAGCAGTATTTTCCACAAAGTATGCAAAAGACAGGTTGGAGGAAAAAGCACCAATGCAAACCAGAAAAACAGGAATGAGAAATAGAAGTGGTCTTGTCCTCTTTGCAATGCCAAGACCACTAATAGAGCAATACATCCTGCTCTTGCATCCATACTTAACAGGACGAAGAATACCCATGAGATTCCAAACAGAGACACGAGAAGTGATAGAACCACTTTTAGCACAAGTTTTTGGCCACATTCCTATGTCTACAGGGCTTTCAACTAGAAGTGTTCCTCATCAATACAGCAGAAAGCAGATACACAAACATAATCTTCCTTGACACATACAAATGTCTAATTTCCCTCCTAATTTTTGGCTTATCTGTGCTCATTCCAATGGAGAGAAAGGGTTTTAGTCTCTCATCCTCATACTTGTCTGTGTATTACCAATATCTATGACACTTTTGAGGGCAATGCTGTCAACATTACCCTGCAGCTTGGCTCATGTTCTCTCCCTTAAATTCTACTGATAGTAGAAAGCTTTCCTTTGGCATCTGAGAAAATTCACAGAATGACAATTTTAGGCTTTTATGAAAATTAGTTGTCTTCTCACATGTTCTTTTTCCTTTAAATTACTGTTAAGGGATGGATTGTTGTTTTGTCATTTCCTATTCTCATTAGAGCCTTTGTCATAAGAATAAAATAGCAGAAGCCCAGTGGCTCAGGAATTCTCAGTAAGAGATCTGCATCCAAACTTCCTTTGCAAAGCAGATTTAGAAGGCTTTGGTTTTGTTTTAAAATTTTTATTTTTTTTAAAGCAAAACACCAAATCATTCTTATAGCAAACATGTTAAAAACCAGATGAAATATTGCCAAGAAGCTGTTTTCTTATAAACATTATAATTCATGTCTTCTCATTCCCTCTTCAACTCCCCTTCTTGCTTCAAACATCTAAACATTCCCAGTCAGGACTGGCAAGCCTTTATTTATGTCTTATTTCTTCAAACTATTCAAAATCTGCACTCGTTGAAACATTGAGGTTGTTTATTGGATAGTTTGTTTTTCTATAGCTGCATAATATTTTGGTAGCTTTAAAAAGGTATAATTCTGTTAGTTCTTGTGAAACATGTCCTTTGCCTACATGAATAACCACTAAAACATCAGATTCCCCTGGCTCCTGCAATCCTGTAGAGCACCACTGACCACCCACAACTGTCGTTTTGGGTGAACTCCTCAGACACAACAAAGAGGAAACCATAGATTCCCACACAAGGCTTTCATCATGGATATTGTACCTTGGCTTCATCTGAATGAGGATCTACAACTATATCAAGAGTTTGGTAGATCAAGCTTGTGTTGTGCTGCTTCTGATATTTTTAAGTATTTGTGACCTCTCCATTCTACCAATCTATAAAACACTTCTTACCTGTTTCTGAGACAAGTCACAGAAAAGCAATAACTTTTTCAAAAGCAGAGATTGCTACAGACTTCACATTGACAATTTATTTTTCTGAATTAAGGGTAGTACTTGTGAAGTTCAATCTATTACTTTTGCCATATTCCATAAAGAGTGTTTTAGAATGATCTCATCACATTTCTCAAAGAATTATCATGGGATGCTCACCTAAGGCTCTGAAGTCGTTATTAGGTAATAGTTATCCTTGAGTGATACCAGTAAACTTGGTGTGATCAAATGTTTAAAGCTGCTTGCAGTGCAGAAGGACCTAATGACTGCTTGAAGATTTAATTCAAGGCACTGTTCTTGGAATGTTTGGTATGTGGGTGACTGTCAACACGTGTGCAAGAGGCAAATATGTTTATAAAGTGCAGGGGGACACCTCTCTGTTCAAAAGAGTGTGCTTCTCAAGAGTTCTGAAGTTGGTGTTAAGGAATTGATCATCAATGGGTAGTTTATCATGTCTGCATGTGCTAAGAGAAGTGAGTCTTCTTATTTGGCAAAGAAATCTAGAAGATCACTAGGTGCCTCTCAGATGCACCAAACTGGACACCCATAATTGCAAATTTTTAATATCTTTGGTATTTGCAGTGACCTAAGCTGATGCCAGCATCAGCAGCCACAGAAAGCAAAGAAGTTTCTTCATTGTTTTCAGTATGTCTTTTGATATCTACATAGATATTAGACATGTTGTTCAGTCATACTGCACTATTCCACTGGTTTTTAATTAAGCCAAAAGTCTTTCAGTACAGTCTTTTCAGTCTCTGTAATGAGTTTACTGTTACAGTTAGTCCAGTGAGCAAACTGCATTTCCGTCTTTCTAACTGGGAAAGTTTGCTCTTCTGTGTCTTTTCAGCATTCCCATCTCTAGCTCACATTTCTTTCTACTCATGGCTTCTTAATTTAATAAATTAGTCTCCTTTCTGTTTTCCACTCCCTGCTTTTCCCCTTATTTCTTTCTGGCTCAGTGCATTTACCTGCCAGCTGCTTCCTTTTGAATTTTTTCAGCTTCCTTTGTATTCTTTCTCCACCCATCTACCAGTATAATAATATATCCTGTTGCACAGAATGTGTCTGATCCCATGTCCAGCAGTTAATCCATGAATTTCCGTAATGTTTTTTCAAGTACAATTTGCTCTGCACATGCTACTGTAAAATTATATGTTAATTTGTTAAAACCTCTAGGAGTTATGAATATTGTTACCAAATCAAGTTAAATGAATATGTTTTTCAAATCAAAGCCTTTCTATACAAGGAGATTGTAAAGACTATCTTTACCTCTTACTGAAGGCTCACAGAAAGTTTTCAGCCACCTCAAAGAAGGCATCAGTATTCATTTCCAACACTGAGCCTTACGAGTCCTTGTGTTTATAACACTCCTCAACTGGAATAAATCTTCCAGCTGATTATCACAGCATTTGGCACAATGCCACAAGCAGTTCTGGGAACAGTATTCAATCAATGTGTAAACTAGTGAAATGCCAGGAACTTTTGAAAGACCATGAAGAATGATTAGTTAGTAAAGAATAAACAATGTTTGAATGTTGGGTACAGCTACCAGCTAACACAGGGCTGAGAAGAATTTTTCCATTATTTAAAATGAATATATAACTTCTAATTTAGGCAGGTATTTATATTTTGTTATCTCACACTCCAACATTTATTTAATTGAAGCCAGGTATACAGGGTAAGACTTTAAAAGAAATAAACACCTTGATTATATTGTAACATGTTTGTATTACCAACTGTTAACTCACCCTTTATTTATAGTTAAGTAGGTATATAAAAAATGAAATATGAAAAAAAAAAATATTTAGAATTATCATAATAAAAAACCCTTTTAGTCTTCATGGCACATTCACACTTTAGATTGTTGCCATTTATACTAAACCTTGGTGCATTATTTTTTTCTTATAATGAGAATGCATCCTAATACCACTTGCACTATTGGGGAAAAGGATTTTTTTCTTCGTGTTTGAAAGGATCTAGTTTTCAAGCAGTAATAGCCTTCTGCTGTTACCTCAGAATGTAGTGCTTTTCTGAAGTGCTCACCTAAATTTGAAATACCAAAATAATCCTTGGATCTCAGAGGACAGAGTTAGTCCTGTATACTTACATGCTAGAGTTCTGCTTTCTACAGCTTCCAGCTCACATACAGTGATGCCTTTCAATTAGGTATGTCCATTCCAGTGTTGGTGGGATCCACAGGGGTTAATTAATGGTAGTTTATAATCTTTAGGACATCTTAAATTTTCCCTTAAATATAAAAACCTGTCTAATATGCAGAACTCAACAGCTGAGATATGTATCCACTATCTCCTAGAGCAGTACTTCTCTATGCACCAGACTTTGGCTCCCTGTTACTAGCTGGGCATATCAAGAACTAGGTGGAAAATCAAACCCAACATATTTTTGTATTATTTGAAAGAGCTACGTCAAGAAGGCAAAGTATGTGGTGACAGCCTCTCAGACACACTGTGGTAGCACAGAGTCAGTCTGTTCCTGCATCCTGCTTACTGTTTGATGCATAAAAATAATATCTGCTTTGTGGGTGACAAGAAGGTGTCAGGATATTCTCTTGGTGAGGCTGGAGACCAGAGATGTCTATATGCTTCCATGCTGTACCGCTACATTTATAGACAACTGTAAAGATAATACATCTGAACTCTGCCAGGCTACAGGAAAAAATATGTAGGCTTGCATTCCTCTCACAATAGTGCTTAGTTCTTTAAGTCCAAAAACTGCACGGGGTCATGCACGGGGTTTATTAGATCTCATAGTTTTATACTTCTATACCCAAAAGTTCAGGTCAGCTGTGTGGCTTTTCCCATGATCTCATTGTGTGTGTCAGCACTTGCCGTGCATACAAAAGCGAAATCTTTGAAAAATATTTGGATAATAGAAGAGTTCAAGTTTTCTATTCTCAGGCAGAATTTTTAGTCATCTTTTCAGCAGTTCTTTACAGTAGTTACACTATATTCCGAGTGGGAATAAATATATGTTTTCTAAGGACAAGAGTAATATTATGACAGAAAACATAATAAAACATTGAATCGGCAAGATGCAACAAAATAGGGGTAAAAAGAGAACTGTTCGTTCTGGTTTGAAATCTCTAATTTAATACATGACTATGTGGAGATGTTACAAAAATAAGAAACTAATGTAAATTACAAGTGTGCAATGTATTCAAAACTGCTGGCCTCCAACAAACAAGATGTTTTGCCATGTATAGCTCCTTTTTGAAACATCTGCCTTTATTATTTATACACAGAAGTGTATTATTTATACTCACAGAAGTGCTGTATCTCACTTTTCCCCCTAAACTCAGGCTTTGTGCATTTAGGATTTGTGCTGTAAAACATTGAGGTGTTGAAGAGATGGGAGTGGGGAACAGCAAAGGGATGGGATGTGTGCACAGGGGTGAGGGAGATTTGGCAGGAGGCAAAACAGACTTAGGAACAATAACAATTATATTTCAAGATACTTCAGTGTATACCTTTAGCACTAGATTTTCTTTCTAATGGCTTTGCCTTTTTTAATCTATGAAGAAGGTTAAAAGTGGTATCTTTGTTGAATAGCTACTGTATATCTAATTCTTGGAGGTTTTTTCCCTCATGATATGGAAATGGCTTCAATCCTTTTAATATTCATTTAATGTCAGTGCAATATATATTGCCACCTTACTTACTGCATTAGTAAAAAATGTGCTTATGTGCTATGATTCTCTTATGATAGAAACATAAAATCTCGGAAGGATCAAAGTCCACCAACACTCACCCTCCCTCAACAGCAGGAAATTGATCATGCGAGAGATGCTCACCTAATGCTAACATATTATTATTATTTATTATAGCACTAACAGTGTGCAAGGTGCATTAGACACCAGTATGAAGATGAGGTCCTTGTCCTGGAGTGGCTTCAATCTCCTGGGTGATCTTGCAAACACTTAACTATATGACTGACTATATACGCATGAAATCTTTCTAGCTCACATATTTAAGTGATTTTTTTTCTTATGTACAAGGCATTCC
>NW_009953077.1:1944993-1960004 GCF_000747805.2 Chaetura pelagica | reverse complement strand
CCTGCAGGGTCCACAGCAATAATTAAACTTAACATTTCTCCTCTGCATCAGAGTGTGTGTTCATACATAAAGGGGAAAATATCTAACTCTTCCAGTGCCTTACGATTGTATGGAAGTTTTATTAAAAAAAAAATAACTCCCCTTTTTAATATGTGCCTCTTATTTCCTACACTGTATTTCCCACTTAATATTTTACAGCCAGTAAAAGCTATATTTTGTTATGCAGCTTTATTAAAACAAAGATCTTACTGACCACAGTGAAATTCCCAAAAGGCACTGCTGTTGGACCATAGTCCACAGAGGCACTTATGTAAACTAGCTCAGAAAAAGGACATACATTACACTCTGTCATGTATATGTTAGGGTTATTCAAATGGCAAATTCTGGTCTAAATCCAAACTAAAATAAGTTTTGCCCAGACCTCCCTAAGATCTCACTCTTTTAACCCTTCTGTGTTTGTGTGCTTGTTTCCAACATATCAAGAAGATTTGCAGAGCATCACCAGCATTTCAGGCTGTGATGCTGAGGTCTCACAGGGCACAAGCTGGCAGTGTGTCATCTGCAGTAAAGTTATCAGGAGGTATCAGCAGATAACTCCAATTCTCAGTAAAATTATTCAGATTGCAATATGAATGTGGCAGTTCTGTTAATTTGCATAGCCTAAAAACGTGTGGCTTTGTTGCACGTTGCTGGATGTCGTAAGACCTTTCATTTGCGAAACATCATTTTTCAGTAGTCCCAAACATGCTAGCAAATGTGAATACTTGAATGTCTCCATTTTGGATATATAAAGCTTAACAATTGCCAATCCCTTTTCAGATGGTGATGAGATAGGGATGTAAATCACTCTTTTTTGTTAGTTTTTGGTGTAGCTTTGAATACATCTCTCAGTGGGTTTTCACTCGGTTAGTTCTAACACAGTCCAATGGACTGTTGGACCAGGCCAGTTTTCTTGACCCCCACAGTTACATCCCAGCCCCTAGACACTGCTCTGTTTCTCATATATCTGATCCAACCTTTTTTTTCCCTGATGACAGTTATGGACCACTGAGTCCAGGCTGTGGACATCAGGGTTCTGAAACCAACTTCTACTTCCCATGTGATCAGCAATCAAAACCTTTTGTCACCAAAATTGTTTCCTGTCTTTAAAAACACGAAAACACAACAAACTAACAACATGCAAAATATATTGATAATGAGAACAAGTTTATAATTACAAATGCCGAGGGAGAAATCAAAGCTGTGTTCTTCAAACAGGATATTATTTTGTAATTAAAAAGAACTTCAAAAGGAAAACAAACAACTAAACATGTGATCATTATAATGTGCATTAAGTGCAGTTGAAACACCATTTGAGTAAAATTGATGTTTGGTAGCAGGGAGGAGAATTTAGAGGGAAGGAAAAATTGAAACAATTCAGTGTTAAAAGAACCAAGTCTGATTATATTTGGAGAGTTATGTTTTCTTAATATCAGTGTTACAAAATTATTCTCAGTATTATTTATTCTACAAGTCTTAATAAATATTAGGTGACTGTATCTTGCAAAAGAACAAGCGCTTGGTGGAGCATAATTTGAGTTGGTTTGTACTTATCATAAAAATGAGAACTACTGGAGCATAAAGAACTTACAAAAAGGTGGCATTACTGTGGATTTAGTACAGTTGGTGTTTGATACACTGAGTTGTATTCATCACATATACTGTGTCAAGACATTGCTTACAATGCCTTGGATCTTATTACCAGCCATAACCTAGCTCAATATTTAAATTGAATGATGCATTTGGTATCATTCTGAGTTAATTCTTGTATAAAAAATGCAAGTAGCACCCATTTCCACATAATCTCTCTTTCAATTTATCTGTATTTAGCTGTGTTTTTCTCATCAGCTTAAAAAGCAAGTATAACTGAGAAGCCACCAAATTTAGAAAGGGTATTACAAAGACATTCAGTGGACATACCATTTTTTGGCTCTTAACTATAATGTTTAAGCACATCACAAACACAAACAGATTTATTTAATGTCTTCCTGAGACTGGGAAGCATTGGTGATATTCCCATTTACAGACTAAAGCAATACAGTACTATTTGGTGATGTGCCTGGATTATGTGGGGAATTTGTGGTGCAGAACCAAAATTATTTTACTGTTTTAACTGCCACTCTTAAAAATTTTAATTGTTTTTTGTCCCCTGCTAAGGGATACCTGTTTCACTTTGAAACCTGTCTGTCCATCTAGACCTTGTAGCTGTGAATGCTAATGTACAATCCAAGCTCCTCTTCAGTATTTAAAAGATGCCAAGGGGAACATAAATGCTGATGGAGCTCTGAGAATAGCAGAGTTGTGTTGTGCCTGTTGGAGGGTTCCCCAGACCCTCTGCAAACAGCAGGAGCTTTGCTGTGCTTCCCTAGGACAATTGCTTTACCCTTCCCTTCCGTGATGGTTTCATCGTGTACAGGAGACTCATGCACGATGTAGCCCACCTTCATGAGGTCACTCAACCAGCACACTGACATGAGTAACGTGAAATCCTTTCCCTGTTCAGGGAAAGTACATTTTGATTAATTCTGCAGGATGAGTAGTTCCCAGCAAAGCCTTTTTATTAAGTGTTCCATAGGTAAAATAAGAATTCATATATAGTTTAAGCTGTTGGTCGCCAGCCCCCTGCAGGTATATACTACTTCTGCTTGAAAGAATGACCTAAAATATATCTCTTTTTTCCAATGTTTTATCAGTATGTACCCTCATTAAATTGTTCTTCTGACAAGAATTCTCATTTTTTCCCCATGCCTTTATGTAGATGTTACTCTCCTAGATCATCGTTGACTTCAGTAACTTGCTAGGGATCGAGGTAGGGAAAGAATGATTGAAGGGGTTTCAATTAAGTCTATTTGAAACTTTGGGCAAAGTTTACTTTTTTTTCTCCCTACTTCAAAACACCGACAGGCTGTTGGGTTTGGAGCTTCTAGTTTTCAAGGCTCTCACCTTGCAAATCTCTACGTATGTGCTTCATTTCTTGAGTGTCTACAGACCTCAGCTAAAGCATGGGCATATGTGTGCGTAGGACTAGGATGTCGTCTGGCAGATGGTGTCAGGGTACCTAGATTTCTTCAGAAGTCAACTGAAGCCTTCCATAATTCCATGGAGATAAATAGGAAAGCAGTTTCTGAATGCATAATAAAGTGTTATTGCCTCAGAATTGCTTAGAGGGAATAACCAACATAGCATATAGAAAACTTGGGCTAACCTACACACTCTGTTTGTGAAAGTTGAATGCCAGAGTTTGTGACTTTATTTAACAATGTCTGTGTAAAAGAACAAGGTATTGTGACATCAAAACAAATGTTTTCCATAAAAGGAAAACACATACATAAAAAATAATGGAGAATAGCCCTGAGTCTTGAATCTTAATATAACTGTTAGCTCATTAACATGAAATTTGGAGGGCTTAGTGTGTCCCCAAATGTCCTTATCTCTGCAGAGCTCTGTGCTGATTGCTGAAGGTGATTTTGAGACAAAACACTTGCGTAACAGTACAATACAATTTGTCTTTGTGTCAGGGGGAAGTGTTTAAATGACTCGAGGTAAGTCAGAGAAACAGTATCAGCACGTTTGCCCAGAGTCTTACCTGAAGATATAGTTGAGCTTGTATTACAAAGAATTCAGCTGTATAAATACCTTGTGCCATCTGTGTATGGCAGGGGAATTGAGCCAGTAGAAGCTCAAGACCTGTGTCAGTGTTCTCACAGAAGGACTGTTTATGAACAGATGTTATGTGGTGTTTTTCACAGAAAATGGGCTCTGGAGAGAGAAAATGTCTATCAATTACTGAGGTATTATGTATAACAGCAATTTTTAACCTTGAGAATGATACTTAAAAGTTCTCTGTGAAATATTCAGAGCCACGACCACTTCCTTTGTGCAAAGTAACCTACGCCCTCCTATATTGCACAGATTCCTTTTAATATTGCTGCTTTAGTACTTTTGGAGAAGAGATATTAGATATTGTAGAAATTATTACTCCCTTGGAAAAGAAAATGCAGTGCCCTGGATGGAAAACTTTTTCTAAATGTTGTTCTCAAAATGAAGCTGATTTTTCAGGATTAGGTGCTTGCATATTAAGTTTTGTGTTCCCCAGACCTATATAATGAATGTATGGATTCAAAAAAAGCAAACTATAAACATTAAATGAATGGAAAAAAACCCTCAAACGTATTCTGGGCTGTCTGAACCTTGTTAGTTAATACAAATTTCAGTAGGGCATTTGAGATATTGAGGTCTTAATTTTAGTGAAGAAAGACAAATTTACTTGAAAGTGTAAAATCAGGCAATATTCTGTAAAATTTAACAATTATTGAACAAGTGTTTTATTTAATAGATTGCCAGTGCTATTCTATTAAACCAGACATATCTTACTCTCCATTTTTATCACTTCTGTAAAACTCTCGACTTCAGAGGACCTTTGAACTTGAGCTTTCCTCTGCACGATGTTAAAAACGGAGCCCCCAGTTACTGCTAACAATTACAGCTATCAGTGTTGGGCTGCCTTTTACCAAGCTGCTCTTGCTTCAGGAGAGTAACTATATCTTGCAAAAATGCACTGTTATTACATATTCTCACACGGGATGTCTATGCATCAGAAGACCCTTACATGACCTGTGGACAGACACTGTTTTGCATAACATATATACTTTCATTTTCCTCTAGCTTTCTTATTATTTATTCAATAAATCCTTTTTTCTTGCTGACAGCAGTTGTATTTATAAAGCTAAATCCAACACAGCAAAATGTTCATCACTTTATAAACTAAACACTAATGTTTTATTTATGTACAATGAACAGAGAAAAAAGAACTGAATTGATGTTTACCTAACAAGCTGCAAAAAAGTGCAGTAACATAATAGTGAAGTTCATAAGCATTCTGGCTTGTAATTTTTGGTGTCAACATTTGAATTGCAGAAAGAGCTTATGCAGACATAGCACGTATACAAGTGCAGTTTAGATCTACATCTATAAAAATAACATCTGTTTAAGCATACATTACATTTAAAAATAACTGTACAGTGATCAGCTGGTTAAGTACAGTTAACCAGATGCCGTTTGAAAGTGCCAGATGGAACAATGAAACTAAGATTGAAAATTAAAAAATACTGTGAAAGGTCAAATCAATTAAGCAACCTGTTTTGTTGGCATGTAACAGTTAAAAGTAAGTTTAAACTACTTAAGGAGTGAGCAACATGAAGATGAAGCAGTTAATTTTAACTTGCTGTTTAGGAGAGGGAGAGATAAAATGCTTACCATAGTTCCAGGGTCCCTTGGCAAGTCCAGGGGGATACCAGGAAAATAGACACAGTTAAGTGATGTTTGCTTTGGTTTGCTTTCAATTTAAAATAAATAATACCTTTTAGGCTTTTAAGTAACATGTTTTATGGCAGTCTGAGATCCTGCAGCACATAGGCAAACATCTCTCTTTCCTCCCCTGCGACCAGTGGGGGACTCCCAGGCCAAAGCACCTCCTTGAGCTTGCCCTTGGGGGCAAGGATGCCCTTGGGGGTTGGGATGGTGCCCAGAGGTTACAAGGATGGACTCGGGCACCCATTGATGCCCAGAGATGTTGTGGGAAGCAGCTATCCCTGGCACCCAGGTTCTGCAAGCCCTGCTTATTTCCAAGAACTAAACCCACCTGTATTAGGAGTCACACGTGAGGTGAGGTGTGAGGTGAAGTTTTGGAAAGAAGTGTGCCACTGGGGTGCTCTGAATAAATGAGAAACATTTGGTAAAATGGCACCCAATGGTAAGACACTGGAAGAAAAATACTGTAGAATCATAGAACGGTTTGAGTTGGAGGAAACCTTAAATCATCCTGACCTGTTTTAAGCACAAGGGGAAGAATAACATATTGAAATCTCAGTAAGCCAATAGGTTTTTTTCTTCAGTCCTAATGAGGGTGAAATTCAGAATCTACATTCAAATTTGGGGCAGTGAGACAGTGGTATCCTTGCTTTAATCAGAAAGGTGTAATGATACCTGCAGGTCTGCTGGCAGGCAAGGCAGCACCCACGGCCCACGAGAGAGCAAGTGTTGCTTTTCCCATGGAGATGGCTGCTGCTGCTTCTCTTTTTTTTTATGCTTCCTAGCAGTGACTGATTCTCAAATTGCCACAGCCTAGAATCTCTAAAACACAAGTATGTTGCTGGATAGTCCTCCAGCAATGGTGCAGGAACCAGTGACATCAGGAACTGTTTTGGAAAGAGGTTTTAGGCACCAAATCTGGGAGAGCTGTGGGGCTGCGGGTGGGAGGGGGATGCTCAGCCCTGCAGCACCAGCAGTGCCATCCATCAGCCATGAGACCATGGCCATGAACTAGAAAGGGGATTTTTCCTGAATGAGTGAAAGGCTATTTTCAACCTAGGAACTTGATGTTGTTCCTTTGTTTTAGTAACTTTGTTTATATCTGGTTGGCGAGGGGAGGAGGGCAGAGCGCCGGGGCGCATTGCTCCTTCCTGACACCTCCTCTCCTGCTCCCAGAGCTCCCAGTAAAAGAGCAGCTGTACCTCTCTGGCAGGCACAGCCAACTGTTTAGACCAAGAACACAATGAAAAGATTCTGCGGCTGTTAAAATAAATAGCTTCCCGGCAGGGGGTGGAATAGTATGGCGGTGCCTAGGAACTTTGTGTACCCTGCTTTCAGAAAGTGCTGGGATAGGACACGCTATGGGGAGGGAGGAAACAAGCCTGGCTTCTGCTCTTGGCTCACTTTTCCTCCTCACACTGAGAATAGTTACCATACAGATCTCTGGTCCTGTTGCATTCCCTTTCATGGAAATATTTTGCGTTCCTGCTGGTTCAGTGGCTGATGTTCAATTATTTTTATTATTTATTTTTTTTCAAGCAGTTACTCTTCGTTGACAGTGTAAAGCAAACATTTGGGCTTGCTGTAAATAGAGAACATACCAGAACAGTGGCAGGTAGCTTGTGATTTTTAAGTGGGTTGCCAACCCAAGTTTGTAAATCTGGGAAATCGAATCATTATATTTAACAGACAAATGTGTATAATATAAAATCAGTGAAAAGATAACATAATAAGTACTTTGACTATTATCTGGGGGCCTAATTAGACTGGTGGAATCACTGTAGTCAGTGAAATTAAGAGTTACACAACTGGGGGGAAGGGAAATCCAGCCCTTTAGCTGAATGAAAACTAATGGAGCCCCGTTGACATTTGCTGTCCCAGGTATTCAGCAGCTGTTCCTTTCCTTTGCAGAAAACTAGGCTTTACGCTTGCCAGACCATATTTTCCTTAATTTAACCCCCTGGCAGAGGAAGCAGTGGAGAGACAAGAGTGGCTAAGTCCCACTTGAAGCCCAGACTGTTTCACCAAGCATCCTCCCACCCTCCTTGTTGCTTTCCTCTGGCCTGCTGAGGTGGTACCTTAGAGCAGGATGGAGGTTTGTGTTGAAAAAGGAAACACACATCTGTGCTCTGCTCACAAAACTGGATGCTGGGAGACCACTAGCCTTTAAGAAAGCCGAGGCTGTGCTCTCCACTTTGCTCTGCCCACCACCCGAGGCACTGAGAGATGCTTCCCTGGTGAACAAAGGCTCTGGGCAATCCTGCTGGGGAGGCTGGCACAGGAATGGATGGGGGAACTAGGAGTGGTGGTCTGAAGGATCCTGATGGAAAGGTTGGAGGGTACCAGAGTGAGCAGAGAACAGCATAAATGTTAATGGATATATTGGGCTGGTGGCTCCTTTTGGGGACCCACTCATTTAGCCTGAGCAAATGGTTTTCCCTGATGAAGGAAATAATTTTCAAGAAAGATCTTTTGATTGAATGTTGCCATTATGTTTAGGTGCAGATAAGATGTCTGTGCTTGTAAGGCACAGTGCATCATTAGCTGAGTGAACTCACGTTGGTAGAGGAACATTTTGGCAGCTGAAAGAAGGACTGGAGCACTTCCTCCTCTGGGAAGAGGAAAGCTGGAGCCTGTGGAGAATGAGATAGGGGATTGACCTGGTTGCAGGCTGCTCACTTGTGTTTGTTTCCCCTGCACACCCAGCGCCTGGTCAGCCTTCCTCGTTTCTCTTCTCCTCAGTGCTCTCCTTACCTGGAGCTAAATCACCCTGGGCAAATTTTCTTTCCCTTGTAAAGATGGTAACTCCCCTGTCAAGTTCTTGAGCGTTTGTTTGTGCAGTGAAATCTGTGATGCTCCAAATCTCAATGTGCATCAGCTGGCATGCTGTGACATTTGGAGAGCCTCACGCTCGCTGTGCCAGGCACACAACGAGAGGCCCCAGCACAGATGTAGCTGGACCCCAGGTTCATCTTGGAAAGTAGGGAGGGATGTGCTGTGGGGTCAGCAAGTGACCTGGAGGCTTTTGGTGGGGGAGGGAGGCCTGGAAGGGAGCAGAGGATAGCCAGCTGGCTGATTGCACTGAAACCAGGACAAACAGTTGAATATCATTTTCTTCTGAATTCCTAAAGTACCGGGACATCTGGCTACCTGAAATATCTCAACAATTAGGTCAGCTAACATCACAGAAGCATGTCTCACACTGCAGGGCTGTTATGAGAGAGAGAGGGAACCCTGCCAAGAGAAGTCTTCCTTGTTGCAGTCACATTTTCTTCTCTCTAAAATCCTCTGTTGGCTTCTTAACTAAGATCACTGGAAACTGTGTTAGTCTGGGAATTCTTAATTGAAAAAAAAGAAAACAAAAAAACCCACACAAAACAAAAACAAAAAAAACACCAAACAAACAAACAAAAAAACCCAACAACCCAACCTACAAGGTATTCTTGGGGAGTGTGTTTTGGGGATGGAAGCAGGAGGTCTGCACCAATGGGCAGGGCAGGCAGGTCTATGTGCCTTCCCTCCCCGGGCTTTTCTGGGCACCTGCATCCCAGTGCTCCACACTTCCACTTTGCCTGACCCACCATCTGGAGGGAAGGGACCTCCTCCTCCATTTTCCAGTGCTTTCCCTTACACCAGTGCAAATAAGCAGAAAATGCTGCTGTCCTTATTTGGGAACATTTTGCAGTATTTGCATAGTCCCAGTGCTGACAAGGGATGGGAAGCAGGAGGGAACTGGCTCCAGAGACTGTTCAGTTGTTTCTTATTTCTACAGTGTGCACAGTCCCTTATAGAAGACCCCAAAATTGCCAAGATTAATGCATATCTCATCTCTCCTTAAGCACCCTCAGGATAGGATTGTTCCTAGTGGCAAGAAACCACCCAAATATCTCTATTTTAAAATGCAGCAGTCTGAGTTTTCTTTTACAGCACTGGTAAGCCTTCTAAACTTGTTTTACCCCACATTATAGTTACAGATTAATTGCAGCTCTTATCCCTGATTAGGGTGATGTACAGGAGCTGAGGTAAATGATGCCACTCTCTGTCCACTGTTTTAAAGACTTAAAAAAATATGTATTTTTAGAGACTGAGAGGTCCTCATGTAACTTTTTTCCCTTCTAAAGCCACAGAAGAACAAGCTGATCACAACAAATAAAATTCTTATCATAAGAGTGATATATAACATGTGAAATAAAATACAAGTCATGTTGTTATTGTTTATACTATATGAATTCTGTAGCACTGGGTAATGCCTTTTTTTTCCAGTCTTTCTTCTGCTATATCAACATTAGCTAGCAACACACCTAATCTTAACTGAACTGTGTTATTTCCTGCCTCCCTGCCTTTCCTGTCTAAATCTCACTCTCTGCTGAAGCAGCTAAATTTGCTGCAAATGAGGAATATTTTGGGACACGAATTTTCTTCCAAAACATGGGAAGAAATCTAATGCTGGAAGCAAACAGCACTCTAATTAATGCGGATCCAGGATATTGAAAGTATTTGTAGGTTAGTGTTATCAAAAAAAGAGATCAAGAAATTGATGCTGAACCCAGTATGGTCATGTATAATAAATACTGACCACAAACATTTTTGTGAATTTTACCAAAAGAGACATGAGCTTAGAAATTCTGGACCTGGAATATATGGGTTTTGATAAACAGATTTCTGTTCCAACTCCTCAGTTCCTTTTTTTCCCCCCACCTTAATTTTTTTGCTGTACTTGCTTAGTTTTATGTGTCTGTGTATGATTCCGTTATTAATTAATCTACAAGTATTTGGCATTGCTTCATCTTCGAGGTTTTCTTCAATTTGTAAATGTGCTGGATTAGTTTGAGCAGGAGTTGTGTAGCTAATGTTAGAATGGAAACATATTTAACCCTCTGCTTCATTCAATTCCTATCGTCTCCTTGTCTCCTTCCAAGAGAAGTAGCTGACTTCAAGTGTGTCTGCCCATGTATTATTAGCTGTGCTGTCATTTTTAATCCTTTTCTTTCAATCATCATTTTTCCTCAGACATGAAATATTTCAGTCTAACATGCTGTACAGACTGCTCACAGTGAAACTCTAGTAGCGTTTTCAAATCTAAAACAGAGAAGTACCATGAGGATAGAACAAAAGAAATTAAAACACTAGATATACCACAGTTGTCTTATGCAGCTGTTAGAAATTTAATTATTTTATCTCATAGAATAATGTGCCCTTCAGAAATCATTTTGGACTAGATGTTTCAAACCAATGATCTGTAGTTAATTATCTTTAATAACTGTTGCACATTATGGTTAGATCTATGTTTTTGCTAAACCAATTAATAATATCTTCATTAGTATAAAGACAAGGTAGCTGGATCCTTTCATTTTTCACATTGAAAGAGTAGATATTTTAAACACTGTAATTTACTTTAGCCATACATTCCCGGTGATATGACTAATTAATGAAACTTCAAAGACATATAACTTCCAAAAGCTACTTATTTAAAGTCATTGTTGAGCACTTAATGACATTATGTTGGGGCACTGCAGAAACCATCACTGCCTGAGTGTTGAATTTGCTAAACCTTTTTAATCTACCGAACTGAAGGAAGCTGGAGTTCTATTGAAAAACAAATTGAGCCAATATTTCTTAATTAAAAAAAAAAATAACAACAACCCAACCCCAAACCTGTTGATTGTAAGAAGATCTATCAGAAGTTGATGGCCTCCTTTTTTTCTTACAATTTGCAGCTACCAGTTTGACTTATTCATGCAAGTCTGCATGGATAATGCTGGAAAAGGAGCAAAGTAAATATTCCATATTTTGTGGGTTAGCTGGTATTAATTTGTTCAGAATCACTAGTTTTCTAAATATTCTTTTTATATCTGATTTTTTTTCTTTTCATTTCCATAACTCACTCTTGGAGCTGCTTAGTAACCACCATATCATTTTAGCCTGCTACCTGACAGAAAACTAACCCTGAATACAGCATTAAATTCACAACGAATGCCTTGATATTAATAGTTCCAGTGATTGCACAGAGAATGTAGCTGGAACTCTGGGGCCAAATATTTTTGGACCTCTGTTCAGGCATGTGAGCTGATGAAAAGATTCTCCAGAATAGAATCTCCCGCAAAATTTCCCTGACCTTGAGGTAAACTGAATGTAAAAAAAAAAAAAAAAAAAAAAAAAAAGCTCGTTGTTTTTCACCTTATATGTATTTTTATACAATCTTCAAATATCACACAGCCATCAGGGAAGGCTTTCTGAATCTTAAAAGAGCATTCTATATACAGCCCTTCAAGAACTGGTGTTTCCCACCATGGAGAACTGTACAGGAATCAACTAAAAAATAAAGAAGAAAAAAAAAAATACATCTAAGAGAATAGAACAGTGCAATCAACTTGTACACAGGGCTGGGAGGCCAGGAGAGAAGTGTTAACAGCCAGTTGTGACAGCTACAAAATAATTATCTGAGCACTAAGCACCTGGTCCTTCAGCTGCTGAGTTTCCCACAGGAGTCATCTTTAGTCCTGGTGCAGATAGGGACAGGGTGAATACATTGAGTTGCGATTATACTTGACCAGTAGCAGAGATGGTGTTCCTGGTCCATGTCTGTGCTGGACTTCTGCTGGCAGGGCTTGGGGCTGCTGGTCCCATTTCTCACCTAAATGCTGTTTCTATGGAGAAGGTGAGAAGTCTTGATTCTCTTGATACAAACCTGGTAGCCTTGGTGGGCTCTGGAGTTTGTAGAAATGCAGCATCTATGAGCAAAAAAAACAGGGAGCTTTGTAGTGAGTTACCTGGAACGTTTTTGTGGCATTAGCGATGTAATTTGTTGACTGACGTTTCAAATACAGGTTAAACTCCTGCAATGTACAGGTTAACCTGACTGATTGATATTTAATGATAATATTAATGCATAATAAAAGGAAAAAGTGCAAGAGGTGTAATAAAAAAAGCTTTTCACACTATATTTCTCTTCTCTCTGTATGCCTGCTGAATTGAAAAACTGTGTTTGAGGCTCTGCAGGGGCAAAGTCTATAGTGGCTTTCTTGAAATGACCAGTTCAAACCAACTTGTGGGAACTTGGCAGGCAAATCTCTAAAAAGATCTTTTTCTGATAGGAACTGTTTTTTGAAAGCTTTTAACTCAGGTATCACTGGAAAGGGATGTCATTTTTCTCAGATGCCAGCACTTCTGCAAAGTTGTTTTCCCCACTTGTGCCATCTTCACAATCCTATGTATTTGAGGCAGACAGTTTGAAGCTGCTGTTATTAATGCTCCAGTGAGCTGGGGGAGCCTGTATGATCCTGGCCTCAGGAATCTGTTGGGCTGAACCTTCTAAGAGAGAGAAAAAATTATTTCTTCTCAATTATCATTATAATCTTTTTTAATTCTGCATGGATATTTTTCTTCAGTTAGTCTGAAAATACTGAACTGGGGAGACATTGTGCTTTTTGTAAATTATATGTGCATATTTGTGGAAATGTGTGTGTGTATTTGAGGAAAAATATATATGTATTTCAGGAACAGGAAGAGTCAGTAAGTGATAAGAGTAAGGAGTGAAAAGAGTAAAATTACATTTCTGGAACTGAATTTGATAGAATATTTTAGACTTAAAATTTTGCCTAAATTTTCATCTTGACTTTGTTATACATCGTATTATTTTTTTCATTAGGCAATGAACAGAAAACATTGTTTGGATGCACTTCTGAAAGATCTATATTATTTAGTTGCTTGTGCTTTTGTTAAAGCACAAAGTCTTCCTGATCATCTTTAATATTGCTCCATAAATGTTACTTTGAGGTGTAGAGCAAAAATAGGCTGCTATACAGGAGTCATAAATATTCTCTAAATACAACTTATTATTAAACACACTGTAAGAAAATAATGCCATTGTTCATTTTCGTTCCCTGACATTTGTTCTTTGATGTCCTACATACCTAATCAATCTTTAAACCAGCGCCAGGTTTGATTAAAGATTGTCAGGTGAGGCTGATTCTAGTGACTTCATGGTTTTGCTGCAAGGAATAAGTGCCCAGATGAAGACATTTGGTGTTTTGGAACAGTGAAACTGTTGTGCTACCTACAACTGGGAGCTGAATAACCCAGTGCACAAGAAGTGTTGCTGCAGAAATGGGTGGTGGTTCTGGAAAAAGGATCATATCAATTTCCCTTTTCACCTGTGCAGTAAGAATATGTTGGTGCATGCCTGGAGGCATTTTGGTATTACTTCTGCTGTGAGTGTAGCTTGATTTGTTGTTGGAGTTTTCACTCCACAAATATATGTCTATTTTTCTAGCATACAGCTGTATGCTATTTAATTTCAGTGATTTGTTACATATCTTTTGAGATCTTTAACCTCTCCTATTCTGGGCTATTCTGTGGTAACTCCGGCTCTTTTCCTTTTAAAGTTTGGGCAGCCAAAAAATCCAAACATTTACAGTATTCTGTGTCTTGAAAGCAAGTTACCAGGAACTGGGAGAGGCACTATATGAATTAGGTAACAGATGGAAATCATTATTTGCTTTGATGGAAGTTTCAATAATATTCTCCAGTCTTGAGGTGAAGAAGGCCTGCTTGTATGGCTCTGTGTCACAGCATCTCCTTTCCAGTCTGAAAGTAGATGAAACTCTGCAGTTTCCACTGACTAAAGCTTTGCACTGGGTTGCAGGTGAAACCAGGATCGTATACGAGCCAGTAATGGATCTGAGCAAATCTCAGTTGTATAAGCTGATGTTAGTGAAATTGTTGAAAATATACCACTTCAGAACGTCTGGTAATTAAAGGTCTCTTCTAGAGGTTCCCTCTCTCGTCAGGAATAACCTTGTAAAGTGTTCCTCTTATAACCTGCCTTTCTTAGAGTCACTTTTTACTGCTCTGAAACTAGGGAATGAATATGAAGAACAAGCATTTTTAGCACATCTCTGTCTTTGCTGAGTCTGTGTTTGGTTGGTGAGCCCTCAAGGAAGAAAGATATAGGGAATTTTATCACTAATTTGGATTTCATCTTTGTAGCACCTTAAAATTATGATAATGGGATACTGTTACTGGAGGACTAATTGGGAAACCACAAAAACTTGGAATGCATAAGCCAGTCCTACATTGATGTTACTTAATGCAAATATATTTGGTTTGGAGTTGGGAATATTTTATAATTGAAGTAAGAAGTTTAAATTATGTGGTTATAACTTCAAACAAAGTGTATTGTGCATGGGGCTGATAATTCACAAGCCTTGTGGCCACTTACCCAGTTGCTTATCTCATGAGAATAATACATGTTCTGAAAAATCTTGAATGAACCAGCAGTGGTTAAGAATACATATATATAAACCCTTCCCTAACTCCCAAGATTATGAGTGATCTGAAATGTTAAATGTTGCTGCTGCCTTGTGTAGGAACAGGAATAAAAGTTCTCAGGGGCTACAAAACCTTCATTTTCTGATTGTAGCCCAACTTATCTGACCAAAAGATATCCCTTAGAAATTAACTAAATCAGAGAGGGTCAAGTCCCACCTAAGGCAAAGGTCTTGCAAGGTATTTTCTCTTTAGAAAGCAGTAGAAAAGATCCGTGTAACTTGTGTCTGTTGAACTGAGAAAAGGAATTTCAGGTAAACTAAAAATCACACAGGATATTGGTAAAAAAACCTCATCTGAAACCAAAACTTGTCAGAGACTGAACCCCCCCCCCC
>NW_009953077.1:1861374-1944886 GCF_000747805.2 Chaetura pelagica | reverse complement strand
CCCCCCCTACACACACGCTTTCCTATTTTCATTAGGATGGAGACTATTTACCAAAAGCAAGGTCATATTCATCTGCTCATTCTGATTATAGCTGGGTCAGGGAAAAAAAATAAAATAAAATAATATATATATATTGAGAGAGAGAATTGTTAAGTTAACCCAAACTACAGAAGATTGGAGAGCTGACATGAAAACCTGCTCAGGTTACAAGTGCACAGTGCCCTAAGACACAGGAGGCACAGGGAACACCAATGGGGAATGAAGCTACCACATTTTCCCTACTGTCCTTCTTGTTGATGTTTTGAATTTTTTTTGGTGGCAGCAACCGGAAACACGATTTTCTGAGAAAATAAGAGACCTCTGAGACTGTGTGGCTGGAAAAAAATTTAAAATCTGGTTCTTGTAGCTGGAGAATTAGCACGTCCCCCTGCCCTGAGCCAGGATTACATCCGGAATTAAATCCAGCTTTTCTTTGCCTTTCTTTTCTTTATTATCCGCAGAATTGCTTTGTACAAATGTTATGAAAGAGCCTCCGCATTGGGGAGGTTTTTTTTGTACATGAACCATTAGGCTGAATAAACAGGGTTTGGGTCGGAGAGCGAAGGCTCCAGCAGGCGGCACTGACGCCTCTCGCATCCCCGAGCCGGCTCTGCCTGCCGGGGGCTCCGTCTCCAAAAGGGTTAGAAATGGTATTTGCGTGCCTTTTATCACACAACTCTTCTGTCTCTAAATTTTCGTGTTGCCCGGCGAGGTGCCTGGTTAACAAAATAGGAGTTAACCTTGATAAGAGTGCTCAGTAATTTCCTATAAAATAGGTATGATGTGTTCTGGGAGCTTTAAAGCAATGATAGTGTAAATTGCCTATTTGCTGGGACAAACAATAATTCTTTTAGTACTTTTCTAGTATTTCAGTGACTTGCAAGTTTTGCAACATATATCCAGTTGTTAGTTACACTTTCTTTCCTGGTCTTTGTTACAAGGTTTAAAAAGTTACAGAAACTGGTTTTATTTTACTTCTTTCCGTTAACAAATGGATGTGACACTTGTGTGCTCCACTCTCCTTTTTCCTACCGATCACAGCTGGTGAGTGAGATGAATCTACTTCATGTCTTTGCAGCCTCAAACCCTGCCAATCGAGATCTACCCCTATTGCGTTTGTTCTCCTTAAATACGTATCGTTCGTAAACAGCAACACAGGAGAGAAGAGGGTGGAGAAAAACACAGTGATTTTCCTGAGGACAAGTAGCCCCGTTAACATGAACACTGTTGCTGCTATTACTAAGGAGGGCAAGTTTTTCCATTTCACCTACTCACGCAGTAAATGCAACTGCAGCAATGAAGTTCAGTAGCAGCCACTGCTCACTCTGCACCTCTGTCACCAAAGGCCCCCTGAGCAGAGTTCTCACTGGAAGCCATGCAAGCCTTATTGCCATGTGTCCCTACTCCTAATAAAGCAGGGCTATTCTAGGGAGAGATCTGCAGTTAGTGGGGCTTGAAAGAGATCTTACTAAACCTAAAAACTAACATTACACAATGTCTTTTTCTGTTCCTGACGCTACTTGTCATGGTTGTTTTGAGACCCAGAGATACAGACTGTACCTACCATTCTCTGGACCAGTTGAATAGCTCCAAAGGTTGTCATTACTGTATTTTAACCAAAAATTCCCTTACTTTGTGGTGTGAAAACAGATCAGAAGAAAGAAACATAGAAAAGCTCTCCCTCCTAAAACCTTGCTGGCTCTTCTCCCTTGCTCTGTGGTCAAAAGTTAAATAGGATGTTCTGATTAACACCACTCCCAAAACAGATCAGTGGGGTTTTTGTTGAAAATAATTCCTGCTCCTCTTGCAACTACTCTGTGCCAGCAAGTTCAAAATATGGGAAGCTTGACCTTAGCTACAGTCCTTGCTCATGTGCCACACATCCTGCACTGCCCATAGCATGGAGAGCTGAGCCAACCTGGTGGAGACTTCTGAGTTCTGCCCTTTCCACTAAAACACTGACGGACCAGGGGAAGAAAAGCCGATGGGGAACCCGATGCACAGTTACTTGGAGATAACAGGATCCAGAGGTTTCATTGCGATTTTGGAGTAGGACCCAAACGTGTAATAAGTTGGCGAGGAAAAGTTTCCCGCTCTGTATGTGGTGAAAAGGAGTCCTCATCTCCAGAGTGCTAAAGGGGAAAGTCAAAACCTCTTTCGAACTCTGCCACATTCACCAGTGCATAGTGAAAGAAAACATTCCTCCCTGATCCCGCTGCTGGCCATGGTCCAGAGCCCAGAGCACCCTGGGAAATACCACTTGCTGAACCCCACTGTGCTACCTAATCACACAATGGGCTACATATGCCATCCAAGAAAATAAACACAGGTCTGGGAAGCTGTTTGTCCTGCAGGGCTAGGAATGCTCTTCCCAACTTGGCAGGGCAGCATAATCCTCTCTGAAAGGGGGGAGATGCTTGAGCTCAAACTGACGGGTGGGATTGAAGAGAAGCCCATCAGAAGCTGGCACAGCCCTGCCCTCGCCCTGCCGAGGCGCTGCCGGATGGTGCCGTGATGGGCGCTCTCGCTGGGGCTCCTATTTGTGTCCTGATGGAAGGTAGACCATGGGCCTAAGACCCAAGATGTTGTTAAGTGGCAGATTGTCCCCCAGAGCTTGTGGTTTCAAGGGGAGTTTACTGCCTTTCCTTGGCCTTTGGGCAAAATCAGAGTTACACATTTCAGCACAGAACGTGGGTTCATCTCACTTGCAACTCCGGTGGTGACTGACATTTCCTACAGCTGCAAATGCCTTGAGAGGGTCTTGTGGTCCATACAGGCTCTGGGCTGAGGTTGTGGGATCTCAGTGAAGAGGGGTGAGAAGAGGTGGTGGAGGACAGGAGAAATGGTGGCTTGCTGAAAGTTGCCAGTTGGTCAGCAGCAATTGCAAATCACATCAGCTTTCCTGAGACCCAGCCTGGTGCTCTTCTCCACTTGGCTTTTGAGATCAAAACCAAATTCCTCTTAGAATGAGACTGCATTGATTATAGTAGAAATCAAATCTGGATTTTAAATCATGTTATTAGCTCTTCTAGCAAGATGAACTGAGTGATACAATTTGATTAAAAATTGCAAAGACCTCCCCTTCCACCTCCCTCCTTTCTGGAGCAAATGTGTGCTTCATGGCAACAGGGAATGAAAGTGTTCCACAAGGGCTTTTTTAATTACTGCATTAATAAAATGCACGGTATGTCACCCTCAAAATTTACAGATTCCTTTCTTCAAATACATCATATTGCTATTTGAAACACTTGAAACTCAGAAGTTTCTAAAAGTGTGTGTTTAGGTTAAGGTTAAGTTGCCCTTGACAGCATTTTTTTAAAAGATTTGAATTGTTGAATAACCACCTTTCACCCATCCCTAATTGTAATTTAAATGACAATATGCTCCCAATCAATAGCTCTTTGTCACACTTTGAAGATCAAGGATGAGATTTCACCCCATGAGTTTACATGGCAAAAGCTTCTTTTTCTTAATGCTAAAAATGTTGCATCCTGCTGTTAAAGAAGTGTAAGAATACCTGCTCTCAAATAATTAGTTTTGAATAAAAGCATTTAACTCGTACTTTATAGCCATTAATTTAAAACAATTCAAAGACCTTCATTTCTGCACTTTGTTCACAGCTAAATATTACAGAAGATATTTTACTCAATCAGAAAAAAAAAAAAATCTGTTACAAAAAGGTAATTTGAACAACTTAAGATAGGTGATGTTGTGAGAGGTGGGTTTTGAATAAGTGAAGATTTATTTTTGCATCGCTTTCAGTTCTATCTAGAACCATCTTTGCAAGAGGAAAATTGAAAAGCTTTTGATGGTGATCATTGTGTGTATGTGACTCTGTGTCACTGTGTGCTTGTCTCATGGGTATTTCTGGGGGTATCTTGGTATTTCTCCAGTAGTACACAGAAAGATAGAGATTTATTACACAGGCTTGACTCAAACAGCTGATATTTTATTTTATTATTTTATATTTTATTTTATTTCTATTGCTAGGAGTCCTAGGCAAGGGCTGGGACTCTCCTGCACTTGGTGCTATGAAATGCCAAACAGAACAACAGTCTTTGTCCCAGAGCCCTTACAATTCTTGTTTTTAGTTAGAGCAGCGAAATGTTTTAAGAGGGATAAAGTCTGGTCTGTTTCTATGTTGTCCTTGGTAAACCCAGTCTAGTCTGGTCTCAAAAACAGAGCAATTCTGCTCGTTGCCAGGGAGAATACATAGGTATCCAATGAGTCATGGTCAAACATACGGCCATTATTAGACCACAAACACAGGAGGAGAAAAAAGATTTCATTTGGACCTGTTGTCACTGCTGAGCTGGTAAAGAGGAATAACAAATAACTGAGTGGAGGAGGTAGCTCTTTAGGTATTTATGAGGAGCTTCTCTCCCCGTGGGGATAGACTGGGGAAAAGCAGAAGTGTGCACGTTGGAAAATTTAACTAGAGCAAAGGAGGCTGCGTCATGGTCTAAGTAAGAGCATTTTTAGTACACTTTAAGGGCAAACTAGAGACAATGGGAAAGAGAAGCTAAGCTCTAAAGGGCTTTAGTGAACACAAACAACTTATTTTTAGTTTGGAAGAGATGGGGCAATCAGAGAAAGATGCAAAGGAAGAAGTGATTAAGTTTAGTGTTAGATTAATGATCTCTGTGGCAGGACGTCAAATGAGTATGAGTGTGTTCATCCAGGCCAAGGAGGAGGATGCTGAAGAAACAGGACAGAGGGTGCTGAGCACCACAACACGCAGTTGTGTTTTTGTGGCTTTGCAGAAAAGGTCATGTCAGAGAATTGTTATGCAAAAAAGTTTTGCAAGACTGGGCCCGTATGTAAAGATTTAGACAAAAATATCAATTAAAGATGAAGAAAAAGTACTTACTTTTAACTGTCAGCTTGCACAAATACAGAGTAAAAAAAGCAACCTCTGGAGAAAATAAAATAAAAACAATTTTTAAGCCTTCTTTAAACCAAAAATCCATAAAATAAAAGCTTTGCACTCGGACAGGTCCTCTCCTCCCGAGTTATCACTTAGTGCAACTGCCTGGTTTTACTCTGGTACTGGGATTTGCCTGGACCAGCATGGGAGAAATTCACTTTAGGGTGTTCAGCTGTTGCTGTCTGGGTTGCTAGTGGAAGATTTGGAAAGAATTAGGGTTGTGCTCAAGGTCCCACTGAATTGAACCATACACAAATACATAGCAACAGATTCTGCCCTGGCATTACACTTTATTTGCAGTAATCTGAGTGTAAGGAGGTGGTATGACTAGGTAATCACAAAGCCTTTCTGTGCTTCAAGTTTTCCAGTGTATAAAATGGAGGAAATACTATTTCCAACTCTAACCCTAGTGGTTAGGGAATTGATACTTTTGAACATTTGTTTGTGAAAACTATATTGGTACAAAGAATTGTTTCATTCACATTGTTTCAGGTTATTAATGCTATCAGTATACTCAAAACACAGGATTTATTGATGGTTTTATTTTCTATATGTGTCATATAAATACCTTAACAGATGAACAGCATAGTGAGAATGATAGGGTGCTTCAGAATGGCTCAGTCATTGCTTCTTTATTAAAGATTTGGTTTTGCATGCCAGGAGAGATGGAATTCACACCCCAACCTATGCACAGCTGTGAGCCCTATTAAGTGAAACCCCTCCTAAATATAGATCCAATGGCCTCATCCCTGGCCAGCTTCCAAAGACCACAGAGGCCTTTTTCACTCCTTCCACACCCCCCTTCCAACACACAATGAGCAGCAACTCATTGAACGTTCTCCTCAGTGACTGGGAAGCGCGGGTGCAGACTTTGGAGGGTGTGAAAAGGGGTACTGAAGGCTTCCTGCAAAGAGGGTAATTTTCATGTGTGCAATCAGTAAGTAAAAAGAACGCTACAATCACTGGAGCTATTCATAAGCTACATATTGATTTTCCTATGTATTGTCACTTTAAATAAAAAGGGCCTTTTTTTTTTTTTTGTCAAGTAGCCCTCAAGACAGCATTCATGAGATGAGCAAGTCTGAGCCATGCTCAGACAAAATATTTTAATGATCAGGAGAGCCCTGATACTTGGCAGTCACTAAAGGCTGCATGTTAAGGGTAAGCCAAATCATCAAAATGCTGCTTGAGTAGGTCCAGTGATGGTGTATTATATTGCTACAATTGTGGCTGCTAGAGTTAAGGTTGAGTGGGCATTTCTATTCCAAACCCCAAATGTTTTGACCACATCAGATAATGTTAAGTGAAACTTCTCATAGGGATTGACACGCAAGTGTATGTAACCTCCCTTACAAAAGAGGATCAAACTCTTCCCCCTCCACCTACCCCTCTTCCCAGCCTATACTTGATTTTGTACTTGGATCATTCTCTTAAAACACTGATGAATTTTAAAAAGCTGTAGATATCTAGTTTAAAGAAATATAGACAAACACTGCCCAGCTGCTGATGTGTTTTTTTCTCCTGGTGGCTGTCACATTGCTTGGTGTCACTTCCCTGCAGTGGTCATGCCAGCATTGCAGAGCATACCACACCATTGCATCACCTGAGACTGTGATCTGTCAGGCAGTGACAGCATAAGTGCAGTTGTAGTGTGACAATGACACTGTATTTCACCAGAGTGCCCTTTTTCCCTTGGAGAGCCTACAGGAAACTCCCCTTGGCAGCACATTTCCCATCCAGAGGCAGAAAACTCTGCCAGGACGTTTTGACAAAGCTCTGTGTGTGTGTGCATGGCCAAGGTGCTGCAGATCTGCTGAGCTCTTTGCAACCTGCAGGGATCAGTGGGGCCACAAACTTACCAGGATTAAAGGAAAAAACTGAACTTAGCTAAAAACTAACAAAAATGTCCTATGCAATGTTGCTGAAGTTTACAGCTCAGCTTTCTGGAAGGGACAGAAGTCTTTGTTGCTACAACACCAACATTAAATAATAGGGATTAGAAATGGATTTTTTCTTCATAGGAGAATGACTCGTAACTTGATTCAGGAGGGAAAGAAGGTGAGGAGCTGTTCTGTTGGTGAGGGTGCAGCTGGGAAATCAAAATCCAGCATGCAATGCCTTTTCTATGTGGTCATGAGGAGGCTGAGTAGGCTTAGATCTTTGCAGGTATTTAGGACTTGATCCCTCAGCAGTCTCTGGGGACCTTAAGTGAGTGAACGTTTCCCTGGACAACAAGGCTTTAGTCTATGCTGCCCACCTCTCCAGCTGGAAAATAAAAAAGCTTAATATTTACCTGTACTCTCTAATGCTGGAGTGGACAAGCTTGTTAAAGATAGTACAGAAGTGAATGAGTCAGGGGTTGAGTAGGAACAAAGGGAGGGGAAAATCCTCCCACTGATAGATTACGAACACTGTTCTGCAGATTTCAGATACTTGATGGTACCATGATAATTTTGTGTGTGTCAGAATTGCTAAATATTCAAATTACTGGTTTTTGCCAAACCTAATTTCTAAAAGCAGGAGAGAGAATGCTTTGCAAACTTTAAAAATCACCTACAGTGCTTAAGATGATGAAGGTAGATTAGATAAGACTAGCAAAGTTATTTGAACATAAACATTTATTTAAAAAATATTCTCTGCTTTGCTGAGCCTACAAACATTGTATAAATAATACACAGTTCATGCATAAGAATGAACAGACTTCTACTCCTCACCAGGAGAGATTTTTATTCTGCACCTGCCAGGGCTTTAATAACTGTCCTGAAAACAGTAGTATATTTGCAGAAAGATCTAAAGGAAGTCATTCATGAGGATATGCCCCCAAAGCTTAAACTTCAGTTATTACTGAGTGGATTTAGAAATATATTTAGGCAATTAGAAATGAGAATACATGGCTAGTCATATTTATAGAAGCTGAACAAGTTAGCTGCCTAGCTGCTGGTCTGGTCTCTGTTCATGCCCTTTGGCAGGTTCATTGTTCTTAGGGTCAGAAACACTTTGTCAATCATAGTCTTATGCATGCAAATAGTACCCCGTCAAACTGCTCACACAAGCAAAGTATTTACATATGTGTAGGAGCTGAACTGAAATGGTAAACATTTTAGAATAGGCCTAAACTACCATCTTTGAGTCTGTGATTTTAAACATGGTCAAACTTCAGAGGGGGTTTGTTTCAAGCCAGATGTGCAAAAAGTTTAGAGAAAAATCCTGCTTAGGATTTGGTCTGAGCTTACTTGTCTTGTTGGTTTGAATCTCTCTTTCAAAGATGTGCTTCCTTCTTTTCTTTTTCTTTGCAGCATTACCTGTGTAGTCCCGAGAGTCTATCTCCACACTGCTGGCTCCAAAGCCTTCTGCTAAAATGAAAGACCCAAAATAATGCACTGAATTTCCTGTTCAGTTGGGGAATTAAAAAAAAAAAACAAAACCAAAAACAAAACAAACGTGGGTAGGAAGAGCTGTTTTGGAATTTGTTCCGAGTGCTTTCTTGCATCTGTGTTATCTAGTTTCCTTAGAAAACAAAAACCAAAAATGCCTAGACCCAGCCCCTTGGCTGATAAGTCAGTAGGTGCATCAACAATTTGAGTCTCAGATAAGGGGAAGCAAGGAAGGTTTATGTTCTAAAATGCAGGCCACATTCCAAAAAACACTAAATATTTAAAGCTTCTAGTTAATGAACCTGTGTCTTTTGTTTGGGCAAATACCTAATGAGTCAATTATGAATACATACATCATGATTTGTACGGTATTTACTCTATGATGTGTTTTAAAATTGAAAGAAATTATCAGCTTTCAAGTACCTTTTAATCTTGATGTTAGCAATGAGAGATACATTTGTCTCTATACACTAATCAACTGAGGGATAATAGTCTATCTGATCAAAAGAAACATGAAAATAACCTGGTAACATCTCAAAATACAACCTGTGTATGCAGAGGGTGATGGGGTAGAGCACTGTTGCTGACCATCAGGTTGGCTGCAGGATCAGGTTTGAAGTCACAGTGACCCAGTTATAGCTCTTGGATGACTTGGCAACTCCTGCAGATGAGAAAACACTATTGACTCTGTCAAAAAAATAACACTGATTTTTTTTTTGTTTCTATTAGTGCATTTTTAGTATGCATTTCATATCGTAAGTGATAAACAGCTAAGATGTGCTCCAAAACACTTCCAGCCTATCAAGGCAAAACATATGGACAGAGAGATGTGGCTGGTATGGAGGTTAAGGAAAAGGAGAACAAGTCAGTTGATGGGTTTGGTTGTGGTTTTGTTAAGGGCAACATGCATGTATGTGGATCATGGCAAACTGCATTGGCAATGAGCATGCACGGGGCCAGCAATAAATCAGAATCTCCTGGAATTTCAGTTGTGGCCATCATATTTCTTCAATGGGCACTTCAGGAGATGTCCAAGTCCCACCAGGTTTTTGCGAATGTATCTAAGAACTTCACTTTCAGTTGACATACACTACAGAAGGTTGTGACTGCTCTTGGCAATGCAATTCCTCAGATGTCTGTAGTCTGTAGCTATTGCCCAAGGTAGGGGCAGTGAGTGAGCCCAAGCAGACCTCTGTGCTCTCAGTTCTCACACCGGTGTGTTCTGCATTAGCTCCCTGAGCACTGCAGGTTTTCAGGGAAGACATCCTCACTGTTGCAGGCTGAGTTTTGCATTCAGTCTTGTAAATGCCTGGGATCACTGTCTCTGTGGCACAGATCTTGTTGCTCCTTTTTTTTTCAACCATCATGCAACGTTCCTGTTTGCATGTTACAACAGTTCTGTTTTTCACCAGGGATGTAGCTGCATTTCGGGAGTGGTAAGACTGCTACCCCAACAGATTTAGTGTTGGCAGAAAGCACCACTCTGGAAACACAGGAATGATGCAGTTCTGCTCACATTCACAGATCACACCAAAATGAGTGTGTGGGCTGTCCACAAGCATCACAAGGGACTGATCTACCTCTTTTTTTTTTTTTTTTTTTTCCATACCCTTTAGTTTTTCACCTCTTGTGGGTCTTCATTAACTCTACACCCACTCACAAACAGCTAAACCAAGCAGATCCAGTGGAAAGTCTCTGTCAGACCCTGGGGGAGATTTGGGAGATGCAGTGGTAGGAGTATGGGATCACAGGAAAAGATTACTAATGCATTAACCACTAAACTTGTGTTAAAGAAAGTGTCTCTTTTACTTTTTTTAATATGGCTTAGCAAAGATGCCTGAAAAGAGAGGTGACACTTTTGGAGTAGTAATGACCTGGCAGGTGATGGTAAGAGAAGAGCTCAGAGAGGGTCTTTCTACCAAAATAGTAATATATCTCTAAAGCCATCTTCCCTGTGAAATAGCAAGTACAGCATATTTTGACACAAGTATTTTACCCTCTCTTCATAAGAGCACCACAAACACTGTTCACTCCTGTGTGAAACATCCACATAACCTGGCCAGTATTTTGGATGAGGTCAAGCTCTAAGGGTCAGAAAAATCCCTGTGAATGAGCCCACATCCAGGAGTGTTCGTACTGTTAACAAAATGCATAGAGGTAACAGATCCCACTAACTCTGTGAAGTGGGGTGCCACTCTGGGGAGGGAAGAAGGAGGACTCCAGGGAGCCTTCCCAGATGTTAAAGTGAAGTACAGAGGTGGTAGAGGCTGAGGGCACTGAGGCTACCCCATGTTTCTCCCATCAGGCAGGTTGGATTTCCTTTGGCCCCTCAAGAAAGGCACTTCAGACCATGTGGAAATTCAGTATGAATGAAATCTTCTTGCTTTTTGCATAGCTCTCCAAATTAGCCTTGTATGAAATCAGATGCACGACTCTGTCTTGGTATATTTAATGTTTCATCTCTTTTTCTGCCTTACTCTCCACGTGCCTTACTTCTCGTGCCAGACTGAGTCTCCTTTTGTTTTTTATGGGTTTTGCAGCAGTAAAACTGGCTGCTGTTTAGCAAGGAGAGCTCTAGCTTGATTCAAACCTTAGTTACAGACTGTTTCTTTTTGTTGTTAGACACTACCCGCCTCATACTCTACCTGACCAAAGCTGCCAAGTTTTGGATTTCCTAGAGGAGGCTTTTTATTCTGTCTTCTTGTCTGCACATGTACACACAACCTCCAATTATATAATAGGTGAACTCACTGTTCTGCTATTGTCCATGTTCCTCTTTTTACAAACTAACTGTGCTGATGCTTTTTTGTGTGTGTTTTGAGTCTATTGTTACCTAGTGCCAGGGCTGCAGCCCTGAGATTTCCTCGAATCTTCATTTTTCCCACACCTAATCAAGAGCTTATTTTTAGCACAATTTTTTCCCCCTCCACTTTTTATGTTTCAAACCTCTAAAATACTAAAAATGGCCTGGCCAATGTAACCTCTCTAAACACTGAAGGGTTGTGTAATATTTGGCCATGTAATCAGCCTACCTAGGATGGCAAAAGAACCTCATCAGCCGTCAAGGAGCTCAGTGTGTTCAAAACACAATGGGCAAGAGGTGATTCCCTTGGCATTGCTTTCAGGCTCAGCTTTCTGAGCAGCTTCAGAGGAAGCTCCTGGAGGGAGCACCATGTTGTCATCAAAGCTGCCAGTGCAGTTTTTATATCTGACAGCCAGGAAGAGGAGGGGGGTTCCCCTTCCAGCCACACATCTTTGCGTGGGCACAAGGCTTCCCAGAGATGGGTTCTCAGCTGGTGCACATCTGCCTTGGTGCTGCAGCAAGTAAGAAGTGATGGCTTCTTGGGGCTTGTTGCAGACTGGCACTTTGTAGAGAGGGTTTCTTGGAAAGGTGGCCACATATTTCTGATCAAAGGAGCTCAAAGATGCAATGTTCACCTCCAACTAGCTTCTAGATCATCCTTCTCTGCAGACCACAGATGAGGAGGAAGGGGAAAAACAACTGTAAACAAACAAAAATGAAGTGAGGTGGCTGAGCCCAAATTAGATTAATTAGCCTCGGGCTGTTTCTTATGTTTATATTTAATTTAGGTTTAGCTACTTCAAAGTTCACATAGTTCTAGTTAATAACTTTACTATAACTTATTATTTTCAGATGTTGGCAGGTAGACAAGTTGTGAGTCACCTGGAATATGAGGCTAAATAAGTAATACTCACTGGCAGGGTTTTGACCATGACTGATTACACTTCTCTGTCTTCTGTGTTAGAAAAATACAGCTTCAGAAGGAAAAAAATCTACTTTTCTCACTTGTAGTGCCATTTTATGTTGAAATGTCCATGGGGTGGGTTAGATTTCATACATGGCTCTCTAGCTTTCAAAAACTTTCAATCTTTAATCTGCTGCTTAATGGTTAGTACATCCTGTGCTATACCAGGTCTTTATTATTTCACCTGACCTCTTTTGTGAACCTAGGAAGGTCCACAAAACCTGTTTGTTTATGAGCAGTATGGTCTAGAGGTTAGTAGTCTTAAATCACAGAGAAGAAAATGAATGGGTAGCTCTTTACTTGGGATAATAAAATTGTTGTCACTCCAACTATAGATTTTTGTAGGTTTGTTACATTAGTTAAATAAAATATTTCCTCATCAATGCAAATTCCTGTTCCAGCTAGTCCTGTTGTTGGCTACAAAGGCAGGAATTCATTCATATTGCTGGCAGTAAAAAGGAAGTAAATTGTGTTTGACAAGAGCGGAGAGTTAAGATCATAACTTTTCAGAACCAATAAGGGTTCATGGAAAAATATATACTTGGGAAGAACAAAACCCTAATCACAGGCATTGCTTACTGGAGGTCTACAGCTGTGACAAATGGTGTGATACTCATGAATATGCAAAGTTCTTTTCAGCCTGTAATTATAAGAATCATTGAGCTTATATATGCATTTCATAGGAAGCCTCAGTTGCATAAAGCAGCAGATGTATTTTGGTGACAACAATCAATAGTAAGAGAGAAACTCGTCACAATCCCAAGAGCTCAGAGTGGACCTGACAGGCTGTTTTTCCTCTAGATTTCCAAAACCTTCTGTGAATTTGCACGACTGGATTGGTGCATGTTTCTCTCTGCTCTCAGAACAAGTCTGCTCTCCTTGACACACAGTCAGATGTACCAGCTCTCCTCCTTTACCTTCTCTCCCTTTATCCCATACCTACCTTGGAGAGAGGGGAGAAAAGCTCTGCTTTCTGCAAGCCCTTCTTGCTCCAAGCACACATGCACTTCACCACAAAGTGACAGGCCATTGGGTTATTTTGCTTGATTTTTCTGCTGGAATTTTGTTTGAAGTGCTGCTTCCATCTGGAGATTAAATAGTCTCAGAATCTATCATCTAACTCCTCTTTCTTCCTGATGTGTTTTGCAGATGAAGCCCTAGCTGGACTGAAGTCAGCAGCAGAGGCTGAAGACACAACATCACATGTGAAGGTCAAAGCTGAAGGCAGGTAGGGTTAAACTCAGAGTTGGGACTTTGGCTCTGCTTCTTCCATATGTCAGGGGATCACTGCTGGATGGAGGAGATGTTGAGAGATGTGGGTGTTAAAGATTTCCCTGCCATTGTAGAAAAAACGAGAGTTTTCAAGAGTTATGCAACACTTATTAGAACTTTGAGCCTTCTTAGCCCAAAAGAAATAACCTCTAAAATGAGAAAGATGAAAAAGGAAAAAAAAACAGTCCTGATAAATTCAGCATCAAGTGAGACATAGGAGAGAGGTAACTTAGACACCTATAGCAGCTTATCATGGAAGAAGATTATTATTACTGTGTTATGTGTGTCTGGGGACAGAGACAGCTGTTTGCATTTTCTAAATATCACCCTGGGACTAACATCTCCCCATACCAATGTAAGCATATATTTTACAAATTGAGATACCTGTTTATCAGCAGTGTTAAAGTATCTGTGTTTGTCAGGGTTATTTTGGCAGTAGATTATATAGCGTATGTTTGTCTCGACAAAAAGTATTGAGATGTATTCTGTGTTGGGAAGGGTCATTTTGGTATTTTGCACCCTGTTCTTCTCACTGCTCCTATGTCTACTTTCAAAAGACCTCTTGAGGTTTATCCATGTGCAAAGCTTGTTGGAAAGTACTGGGGTCATGTCTATCTGATCAGTTACAGGCACTGTTAAACCCAAATGCTCATTCAGGTGGTTTGATGGTGACCCATCAACATTGCTACAGGTTGTTTGCAGTTATCTGCAAATATCTGGAAGAAATATGTGTTCTGCCCTTCAGAAAATTGCATGGAAGGCATAAACAGGTCATCATTATGATTATCATTGTCTGGTGTAAGACTGTTTAGGAAATAGCTCATTTCAGGGAAAAGGCAATAAAATGTATGTGTATAAGAACATTTGGATAGTTAAAGAATTGGGAAAAGCCTACTGCATGATGAGAAATCACTGAGTCTCTAGATGCTACATCAGATGTGTTTGGGGTTTTTTGACTCTTTGTTCTTAGTTTAAATGTCACAAAATACTTCTTCTTAGCAATATACTTACTTCCTAATGAAATTCCTTTGGGTTTTGGCATAGCCTGTGTTGGAGATAGTGTGATCACTGTAGTAAGCAAGGTGGAGGGAGCCTCAGGTTTACCAACCATGAAGGTTGGGATGTGACCCTCACTACTCACCAACCAGGGAAGAAAAAGAGGCACCTTACACCACCTTCCCATGGCTGTAGCACAAGCAAAGGGACTAGACTCCATGCTAGAACTGCTATTAATATTCCTCCCTAGGCTGGGGGATATATTGGCCCCAACCTTCTGCACAAACTGAGTTAGTACAGGGCAGGCAATAATAAGAAGACACTGTGATGCTTTGTGTTTGGGAAGAAACTAGTTAATAAATTAATTTAGAGCCAGCAACAGATTAGTTTAGGCTTATGGCATTACAGCTGTGTCACGCTCCTTGCTCAGAACTTGTGGCATTTTAGCACCTCTAAACTGTTTACTTTTTGCATGCTGAAGTCAGATGGAGAGATGTACATCTTTGTGGCTAGATGGATGGAGTAAGCAGGAAAAAATGGCCCCAAAATACAAATGAGTGACCTGTGGTGTAGCAGAAGGGGATCTTGTCATGCTGAGTGCTGTGCAATCTGTTGAAAGCAAGCCTTCATATTGATTAACTACCTTCTCTCTCCTGCCATAACATAACTGAAATCCAATATGTTACATAAATAAAAATCTTACTGGTTATTAAGAGGTCATTTATTTGGGGAAAATGTCCACATGAGTATATAGTCCTTATTCATCCTGGATGGAAATGATAAATAATTGGGTTTTATGCAGCAAACCTGCAGGGGGTAAAAGACTGCAGGGGTGGAAGGCTCCTTCCAGAGGTGGGGTCAGGGTGCAGTGCTTGGTGTCACTGATCTCCAGCACATTCTGCCTCCAGGATTCCTGCTCCCTGCTGGGACCCCCAGGCCATGGTGGGAGATGGGTACCTCCAGCAGTGGGTGTTGGGTAAACCTTGGGTAGGTAGAGGCAAAACTCTTGAGACTGACACCCATGGTTGATTTGGTAGACATGAACTGCATCAGTGCAAACAAAAATTTTTGCCCAGAGGCTTCAAAACACAAGACAAAAAAGGGCAGAAATTTGCCTCAGCTGCAGAATTGCTGCCTGGCACGGGTGTACATTTCTATTTCCAATAAGCTGAGTTCTCTAATCACAAGACGTCTAATCTTCTACCACCGAGTCACAGATTTTGAATTCAAATTTCCTTCTTTTTGTCTGTATTTAAAAAATAATAATAATCATTTTCCATCTATTACAAATAACAATACAGATCCACAGACTGAATGCTGAAGTTGTAATTCAATCTCAGGCTTTGGCTGCCATTCATTGATACCTCGAGCTGTGCTCTTATTATTTATGACATCAGCAGAAACTCTCGATTGAATTGCAGCCTTATATTTAATTAGGGACTATGTATTATTTTGTAGGCAATATCCAGAATTAAAAATAGCCCCTTTCCAGAGTATAATGGGGGAAAGGCAGCAAAGTTTGAATATATATTCTAATTGATATTTCTTGTACTTATTCTGAAAGTAATCAAAACGTATGTTAAATATTAATTATAATATTTTTTACTGCATTGTGCACCCTGATTTATTGCTGCCTCTTTTGGTTCACTTTTTAATTACTGTACATTATAAGAAAACTAAGGGGGTTTTAAATAGAAGAATTATTTAGCATTGAAATTAATGTATAATTCAATATCAATCCTCATAGAGAATGTTATATTAAACGTAATGAACAAAAGGTGTATTTAACACAGTTTGCAAGTTTTTTTTTTTACTTTTTTATTTTCTCTCCTCTCACAACATGCCTCTCAACTCTCTCCACATTTAAAAGTCAGGGACAAAGCTCATAAAGGAACAAAAGACTAAAATCAGGGATGGTCTTTTTTTAAAAGAGGTACAGTTTCAAAGCCTGGAGGAAAAAAAAAGATAGAAATCAAAGTGCTCTTGAATACAGAGAACATTTTAAAGGAAATATTGAACTGTTTGCTTAAAAATCTTACATTATTGCCTTCTTTTTTAACTCAATTCCTTTTTGAAGGAGAACACCAGATAGGGACAAAGAGAATATTTTCATGCAAAAATCAGGCACAGGTACAGAGGCACAGCCAGACATCATTTCAAGTGGGCACGGGAATTTAATTCAAGTTATTCTCTCCTTTATTCCACATTTAACAAAGTTGAAGGATTTATCCACCTCTCTGACACTAGTGCAGACTTCACTAGGTAACATTTGTATCCAGTGGCAAGTAAATATTGGGCTGGATTTTTATGTCCACCTGAAATGGATTCTGGTTACAAACCTCAGCTGTTGTAGAAAATAAGTTTTGCATCACTGTGGAGCTCTGAGCAAAGATGTGCTCAGGTGTTACCCATAAGAACAAAGAGATTATTACCCTTGCTTACCCACCCAGACCTATTTCAAAGGGAGAATGAGCCATTATTTGCAGGGGTGAATTCACTGATATTTGGAGGCAGTGAGATCTGTGAGTTTTGGGAAAATGGTACACTGGGCAAAAGCAATCCTGTGCTATGGCAGTGGGTGCTTTGGAAACCCCCAGGCAGGGGCGGTGCTGTAGTGGGCCCTGGCCAAGTCCTTGCTGTATCCTCGTGGGAGATTGGAGAAAGAAGCAGGTGATGCCTCTCCCATCTTGGGGCAGGTCCCAGCCCCGGGCTCCCAACAGCTTGACCTGCTCAGCCTGTGGACGTGGGGTGCTGGGGGGATAGATAAGCTGTTTGAAGCAATATTTACAGATGCATTATCATTAGCCTGAGAACCTCCTTTTGTAAGCTACATGACCTGGTTTCCTGAAAGGAGAAATGAAAAAAACATGTTTGTTTTTAAATAAATAACAGATCCCTCACTAAATCATCTAACATACTGTCTATTTATATTTCATAAGGACAAATGTTTCTGACAACTCTCATAATAGGTCTGTACAAGTATGCCATGTTCTTCCCAAGGAGGCTTGTTTGAGTGACATAAATTGCCATTAATGAAAATTTTAACAATTCAGGCTAAATAATTTTTTAACTTTTAATGTGCAGAGATGCAACATAACATGGCAGCCCTTGCGAGAGAAGACATTTGTTTTGGAAAGAAGTTGCAGAGTATATTTATTCATAGACCAAACTAAAAGCAGCACGAACATTATTTTTTAATAGCTCTGCTTGTTGGGTGGCTGTGCAGAAACACTGATGTATTCCTTCAGCAAATACTGGAACATACAGTGCTTTAGTGCCTTGAGGAGATCTCCAGTATCCAAATGTTAAATGTACAGATCTTACAGCATTAAGCAATGATGTTGACCAAGAGGTCACCCAAGACACTGGGACTCTATGTGAAATCCTGCTGCAGCTCAGTTATCTGGTCTTTAATGGCACAAACAGCTTCTAAACAACCAGCATTGGGGAAAAAAAAAACACAACAGCACAAAACAAAAAACCACCACAAACATTTATTTTTATTCCTTCAGAAATCTCTCACCAGCAAAATCATAATATTGCAACTCTGAAAAACAGATATTGGAGATATCACCCAAGGGAACAGGGAGCAGAACTTTCTTGTCCCTCTTATCACTCCTTTCCTCATCAAGCTGTGTCTGGGTCCACCAATCCATTCGAAACTCTAGTATCACTGTCATTTACCCTCCTCCCTGCCCACCAGCCATGGATGTTGGCATTGACAGGCACCTGTCACCTCTGAGAGATCCTGGATCTGGTCCACTGTATGTATGCAAGGCAGGCGAGGATCACCAGGGTTGTACAGTGTTAGCTCCAGCTTTCCTCTTTTCTAGTAGCAGTGCCTTTTGAAACTCTCCAAATATAGTTTCAATAAATGGCTTTCAGACCAGATAAATGTTTCAGTCTTGCTTTGGAGTTTTCAAGACCTGACAACCACCTGTATTAAGTGTACAATGGACTTTCAAAGCTTGTTGCTTAAATATCTAATGACTCGTACCTCAAAACGTGGCATAACAATGCCATCATGCATTCATTTGAAAAAGCAGTAAACTTATCCCATGGAAGAGAAAATGTAGATGTTGCCACTTCACCATGTCTTGGGCAGGTATCCTTATCATGTCAAACACAGTAGGTTTATCTTTTAATATTTGCCAGTTGAAACAAAAAAGTTTTCATGCAACTTAAGCATGCATTTTCTGAAGCCAGGCTGGTGGGGAGTGAGAATGCTGTCTGCTGCTATAGTGTAGGGTCCTTTCTGTGTTAGAAGTGGCTCTAATAACTGTGTACATCAAAATCATGCTGAATTTGTAAAATGCAAGTGTGCAGCTCTATTGTCTGTATATCTTTTTGCAATACTTTAGTTCAGTAAGGCATTTTTATTAGTATTTACTACTCCCCCTGAAGTTAATAGACCTAATTGCAGACAGTAAACCAACTGAGATTCCTCAAATTAAACACATCTGTAATTGCTTTGCTAAAATTGAACAGTAATGTCATTATGTCAACAACAAGCACTCACGTTTATCTAGAAGAGGATGGATGTAAACAAACAGGAGAAAGAGTCAGGATGGAAAACTGGTGTCTATCATTGCAGAACCCTTCCACAAGAGTTAGGAAGGAGGCATGATGCAAGCAAAATGCAACCTTGGGGGTAGGGAATGGGGTAAAAAAAATAGACACATTACAGAATTAGTTCTTAATTAAAATTACAGCTGACAAAACAAATCCCTCAGGCAGGCATCCATTAGTGCCACAAGGCATAAGAACATGGAAATTTGTTTTAAAGCAATAGTTCTAGCTTGGTGCATTTCCTCTACCAACAGATGTTGAATTATTTGCAGTCTTCAGTAACAGTAGCAAGAAAGGGAAGCAAAGGGAGAAAATGGTTCGGGCTAAGTCTAGGTAGTCAGGAACCTTAATAACTGTAATGAAGTTGGACTAAGCCCTTACTAAATTTCCTTGAAGACAAATGGCATGTGGGGAATTTTGTGCAGAAAGGAAGTTGAAGTTTCCATGCAACTGTTGATTTTTGGTTAAACACTTGTCACTCATGTTCTTTAACTGCCTGTACATATCAGGTTATTGTTACTGAATGGAATCAATTATTCTGGCTCTAATCCATACTTGGTTAGACCTAGGATGTAATCTTTCTTGCAAGTGAGCAAAGGGGCCTGAGGAGCAGACTTGCTCTCTTTTCCATTTTAATATTGAATAAATGGCTTCCCCTCTGTATACAAGTTTGTGTGTGTCAAATGAGAATATTATGGTTTTGCCTGATTTTTAAAAGCACTGGAATGTGAGGAAGAAAGTTGTATGACTAATGTTTATTAGAGTGTGGCTCCTATCTGATTTTCTTTATAATGCACACACTAGTGTAATCCTACTCTGTCTTCAGAAGAGCAGAAACAGCTGCAAGTATCTAGATATCCTGTTTCAGTATAAGGGGAACAAAGTCAAGAGATATTTTGACTGTGTCATGCACCAAATTGCTTATTTTTGTAACTTTTTTTTTTTTTTTTGTAAGTTATTCAAATTTCAACTTAAGCAAAGTCTTGCCTGGGGCTCTTTGTGCTCAACTTCCATAGTGTCTGCAAACAGAGATTTCTCTATTGATTGTAAAGTTGGTCTGCTGAGGGATCATTGGTAACATTTATCTGTCAAGTAGACTTTGATACCACCTCTACTAGTGTGGACTACCTCTTTCTTTCAGGTTTACAAGGTCAGAAAAAACCTCCATTTCCTGTCTGAATGGGGCAACTAATAACTGAAACTGAAAAGGGAATGTTATTCTTTTGTAGGGATATGGAAGGGAGCAGAGGAGGACTGGGGCAGCCAGGCCATAGGTGCATTTCCAGGCTCTTCCCCACATGCTATGGTATAAATTTCATCTTTGGCTGGGTGGAGAAAAAAACTGTCATCTGTACAGAGTCCGTTTTCTTGAGTGATTGGATCAGACTTCAGCCAGAAAACCTGTCTTTTCGTGGCTATATCCTTCTGCTTGCACACCAAAATGTGGAGGACTCATCCTGCCTACTTATGGCTGCCATGGAGAGCAGCACAATTTTCCACCACTTTGCCTGTGCTAAAGTTGGGAGATAGTAAACAGCAGTGTCTACAGGGGGAAATAATTAATTGACACCAGCGGAAGAACTTGCCTGAAACAACAGTCCTGAAGGTGTTTTTTCCTTTCAGGAACTTCAGAAATAAGGGCATTGATAGCTTGTGAAAATGACCTCCTTGTTTGCCTCCTGGCCATGCTGCCTGGGGCCATTCAGGTGAGGAGTGGTTGGAAAGTGCCCACTTACTGCAGGGATGCGGAGAGGAGCTGCTGTGCCAGGCCAGCCTCTCACTGCCTCCTTGTTCTGCTCCTGCAGTTGAAATGAGATGCAAGGATGTCTTGCCTGGGAAGTTGTCCAGATCCGCTCTCCGCAAGGTGTAATGTTCACACTGCCTGCATTAATATCATCCGCACACTTGGGGCTGTCCCGGTGCCCAGTCTCACCAGCAAAGCTGAATATGGCTTTTGAACATATTGGGACTTGGAGAGGGAGGAATGAACAGCTCTCACAGATTTGGCTCATGTGGGCCTGAAATGGGTTGGATTTGGCTGAGGCTCTAGCCATCCAGAGCTTTCAGCAGTCCCAGCAACTCAACTTTTCTTCTCTGTCAACTCAGATGCAGAGTCAGCATCCACACACAGCTTTTTCTTCTAGGCTGGAATGTCCTTAAGAGATCCCCCAGTCCATGCCCCTGCCCAAGCCAGAGTCAAGCTCATCCTCCTTCTGCCAGCCACAGGCACAAACATCAAGTGCTTCTTGTGTTGGTTTCACTGTTTTCTCCCTATAGCAACTGCTTTACAGCAGTGTATGGGTTATACACAGGGACATGTCATGGTACTTCTATAGCTCTCCCTATCATTACTGTGAACATGACTTAATATTTTCCTGGTCTTTCTTTTTGTCCCCTGACTCCTTCACACACTTCTTTATGTTTATTACTCACAGTTGTGTGAGACTCCTTCTGTTCTGTATTTTCCTTCTCCTACAACTCAAAGAACAAATTAAGTGAACAAACAGTCTTGTAAAGAAGTCGCTTCACTTCTTCTAGGTAGGAAAATGTCATTGTAGTAGTGATCACCACAGTGTCTTACTCATCTACAGTTGCTCAGATCAGGTAGCTGAGTCCTTGTGAGATTTTCCTTCCCACAAAGGAAGAATTCATAGAATTGGAGACTTGGAGACACAGTTTATTTGGTCACTTCTGAAAGCATTTTGTTCTCTTTCTCTTTTACTGTCTCTCCAAGTGTAACAGCTTTCTTAGCCATGTTCTTCAAACTGTCTACTCCAGCTCTAAGGAGCTTTGTGCACCTGTGAGTTCATTAAACGAAAACATACAGGGTAGCTTCCCCAGCTCACTTTAGCCTAATTAAAAGGTTGTTTTCATCAGTTCTTGAAATTTATTTAACTGTAGATAACAGGAGAGTATATCAGCCTTGGAATTGTAATAAATATTTCCCTCGTAACATATTCTCTGCTGAATTAATTATTTGTGTGCCTGTTTGAAAGTGGGCTTATACTTGTGTAATTGTGGCATCAGTTGTCATAGTGACTATCAGGCAATCCGGCAGCAAACACTCTTCCTTGGCAGGGTTTGGGTAAAGCAGCCTTTGTGCAGTTGTCAGCCAGAGATTTGTGATGGGAAAAACTATATTTGGCAGCCAAATCAATGCGTTGACCACTCTTTGTGCTCCTGTCCTTATTTTAACTTAAATGCTTGATATTCCACCTGAATATTAAGAGACCATATGTCTTCAGAACTGTTTTGTTATTAATAGATCACTTTTTATAAACTGTGTGTAGGATGACTAGTTATTTGTATATATATGTCCAACAAATGCAGTTGCTGATATTTTCTGAACACATAACTCCAAATGTCAGATCTTGCAAGAAAGTGGATATTAGAGGGTACCTTTTTATGCCTGCTATTAAAACATGTTGAGTGATCTATAAATTACCCTGTTGAGATAAACAGTGGATTAAAATAAGGCACTCCCATTCTGTCATCACTGTAATATTAGTCATTGGAGTTTTGGTCTTTAATGTTAAAATATACCTTTTAGCAGTATATGTCGCTCCATATTAAATTACATGTTGACTGACAGATTTCTTAATCAAAACTTGCATTCTGATTTTTATTTTCTTCATAATGTCACAACAAGATAAGAAAATAATTTTGCCGATGTCTATGAATATTTTTTCAACACTTGGAGTGTTTTTTTTTTGCTTTTAGGGTTTGTTTTTCTTGGTGGTTTTCTTAAGTTTAACTCTGACTTGTTTGCTTCATGCAAGCCTACATAAATGCTTACATTTTTCTTATTGTATCACTTGGTGAAGGAAAGGAAATAGAAATTTCATTCAAAAGATGTAATCTATACAGAATTTAAACACAAAAAAGCATAAAAATTTCATTATGTCAGTTATTAGAGAGAAACTTTTGTATGGCCACAAGTATGTCACTTGACTGGGTGTGTATAAAATCCAAATGTTTTCTTGACTGAATCTATTTTTTACCAACATTTCAAATGAAGTTATGCTAGTGGATTTAACAGCATAGATTTGCTTTCTTAAAAGCATTAGACAACTACAGGGCCATGTGTGTAAATGTTTTTCTAATCCAAATATGCAGCTCTTTCTGCCTATTTTCTTTCATAGGGGAGGTGGGCTACAACTCTTGTAAAACTATAAAAGTAATCATTCAGGATGAGAAATCACAACCTTTTTGGGTTTCTTTCTGTCTTATGTCCCCAAAACGTTTAAGGTCATGTTCTCTGGTGCCATATGTGGGTACTACTGCTCCAGAATTCACATCAAAGAGCTCAGTACATTTAAAGCAGTGTAATACTACATGACAGAGGGTGCAATAACAATTTTACCAGTAAACAGCCTGAAACACCCACTGGTGTTAACATTCCACATTTTTATATGGTCAGAAAAGTAGCTTCTTGTTGGAATATATATTGTGTATCCTTGCTCTCCAGAGTAATTAAAGCAAATTTAGTCTGGGATATTGCTAGGTGTATTCTTACTTCCTGTGTCTCAACACACTGGAAAGGTTAAGGTGATTTGGATTTCTGTTGGCTCTGGAAGAACGTTTGCAACCATGTACTTACCATCTCTCCTTCCCCTCCGCTGACATCATGTTCAAGTAGACAGTAAGCGTCCTGACAGGGAACCACCCACCAGAAGTATCCTTTGCAGCTCTATTATTCTGCTACTGATGAGAGTGAGGTCAGGAACCAGGAGGGAAAATCTGTGAAAGGCAAAGAGGGAGTCTGAGCTCATGAGAGACACTCCCAGAAGACAGCTGAGCTTAGCAACAAAGAGAAGAGCCTTCAAGCCGGGAGAGAGCTTTGCATTTCAGACTGACCCCAGTACCAAAGTGAGGAAGGCTTGAAGGAGATGACAATGAGCACAGAACAAAGAGAAAGGAAGGCAGAATTCAGTAGCAGGAAGAGCAGGTCCTGAGATAGAGATGGTTGGGATGGGTCATTAAGTCCTGCAAGCTGTGGGACATCCATTTGGACAAAAGATGGACGAGTCAGGAGAGGAATACTGAAGGAAGATCCTAGAAATGGACAGACTGGAAAATCTGCCATCCTAGTTACATAGAAGGATCCTGGCAAGGAAGTGCTTAGCTGTTATCAGTTAAAGGTTATCTTGCACTACTCTCTCTGGGTGCATGCTGAAAGCTGGAAAAGGGAAACATTTCTCTCAAACATTTTTGTAACGCTTTATCAGTTTGTTAACATTTGGTCTAAATGTTCCCGTATGCCTCTTCCCCACCCCCCTCCTCAAATCCCAGGCGTCAAAGCTCCTTTCACAACATATTGATAATAACCAACACACTTGTCCGTCTTAGAAATAATAAAAGCTATAGACCGTAATAGATTTTTAAAGTTACATTTTGAGTTTAATGCTTATAACTATATCACTGGGAGCAGGTACTTGGCACAAATGTCTCCATTGGAGCATAAACACCTTGGCCTATAGCCTTTGAGAGTTTATCAGTGCCATGGGAGATATTTCCTGCTATGTACACGCTCCTCTACAATGAATGAACAGCTTGCAACTACATATTAATCTACTTGATGACCTAGATCAAGAACAAGGAAAATAATGTTGATAAGTCAGTCACTTTCCCTTTTCGGTGTGTCCCCGACTATTAGCACTGATAGAGAGGCAAACAGATGAATGAAGACTTTGCTCCTGACAGGGGTCAATGTCATTAAGAAAACTTTCTTTTTTAATTATTTCTGGACCAGACTGCACAAGTGGCTCAGTGCTTAGTGGGAGGTGGGAGGTAAGTTTGGTTCTGCTGGGATCGTGCTATGAGCAGCAGTGTTTAGCAGTATCACAGCACTGGGCTGGATAGGTGAAATCCATGGAGTTTCTGTGAATAGCCATAGTGGTGCAGTCATTTACAGCAGCCAGGATCTGGGCTGTCATGCCTGATTCTGTAAGAACTTCTCTGTGCAGGTTATTTTGTTCTCTGTGGCATCTCCCCTCTGATCATTGTGTCCTGGCCCTATGCAGAGAGCTCAAATCAAGGCAAATAAACTCAGGCATGATCTGAAAGAGGATTATGCAGCCCTGCAGTCATTCAGCTGCAACCTCTCCAGTAACCTTCCTCTACACCCTGTATCCTTCCTGTTTATGTTCATCTTTCTCCTAGCACCTCTTTAAATTACACACCTGCAGAGACACTGATCACTGCCGTGTAGCCATAAAGGGAAGACATTGCTTCTTTGCCCTCCCAAATACCTTGAAACACCACGGATTCATTTTTCACCGAAAATACTCCACCCAGAAAGCATCAAGAGGAATTTACCACTGATATTTTGCAGGCTGGTGTGTGTGGATGGCATCCCACTCCCTCCGCTCTAACTGTTGTGTATTCCAGCCCCAAATCCCTCTTTTCTGCCACCCAAACTCCTAGGTTTTTGTTCTTTGTTCGTGCCAAGCTTAGAGAAAAACATGAACTTTTCCTAGTTAAATAGAAGGCTCACAATAAGAAAAAAGTTTCAAGTGAGAAAAATGAGTGTTGCTGTTTTCAACAGGAACTGCTCCCCAATGATCCATATATTCAAGATGTATGGGAAATTAATACCTTAACATATATATTAGTATGTCAAAATGGCATGCCTACTTACCCATTTACCAGGTTAAAGAAGGAGACTGGTGTGACTTTAGGCAGTCATTTCATTTCTATGTGCCTCAGTTCTGCCATTTAAAAACAGCAATATGGATAATAAACAATAGCAGAATGTTATTGAGTCATTCACATTTATAAAGCCCTTTGATATTGTCTATGCCTCAGTTTTCTCATTTGTAAAACAAGTGTAATAATTCATATATTTATAGCTTTAAAGGATGGATAATCTAATTTGACATCCTGCCGAGCAAAACCTCTAGCATTTAATTCAGCTATTCCTTCACCAATCTCAGTAACTCATGGCCTAAAGAAACCATGCTTTTAGGAAGACAAAAGAGTTTAATTTTTAAAACGTCACATGACTGATAACCTTCCACAACTCTTGGCAACCTGTACCCTTCATTAACTACACAAACTATAAAAACCCGGTGATATTGATCAGAATTTCTAACTTTCTAGCAACTTTTGAGGTGCCTTTTAAGTGATTTATTTTATTGGAAAATCTGTACAATATAGTCTTTTCCATCTAGCACTCTAGTTATTCCAAGATCTGCAGGTGGTTTGTGCCTTATGACATCCTTCTCCAATATCCTCTTCTTTGTTTTGGAAGTCTGAGTCATCCTGGCTGAGAGATACCCAATAGATGCTTGTAAAACAGCACCGGTGAGGATAAAGATGTATCATTAGTGATGAGCTGCTAGTGACTTTTCTCAAGTGGGGAAAAGGACCATTGACCAAACCACCAGTAAGAGGCTGTGAAGTGGAGCTCAGCACCATGTCTGACTTTCCACCCATCTTCTCTCCCCGGTTTGTGGCGCTCTGTTATTTCAGGAGTCTCTGGAGTGCACGGAAAGGAGCATTCCAAGTGGTGGGAACCATCTGCTCCAGAGGGTGTTGCTGGCAGCTCTTTTCCTAGCTGCATCTTAGTCAGGATTGAGAATTTTCTAATTTGATGCAATTACTGAAATCTCCTCGTGGGTGGTGTGTGTCACCCTCAGCAAATTTCCGGTGTTCTGGTTGTCGCCTAGGAAGGCAGCTGGATGCAAATACAGACAAAGTCAAGTCCAAGGAGAGATGAGAGGTTGTGCTGGCACAGGCAGTCTCATACAGGCTCACGTGTGCCAGAGAGCCTCTGTGATGGCAAAATACTATTTTCCATTTTCTTTCAAAGTATAATTTTATATTTTCCTGACATTATGTGTTTTGGATTGGTCTCTGTAAAGAAAAAAAAAAAAAGTCATCTTACTGTGAAAGTCAGTGTGTCTGTTAGAGAAATATAATTTACCATTTCAAATTCCAGTCATGGGTAACTTGTTGATGGAAAATTTGTTTGATTTTCAAGGTCACAGATTCAAGAAGTTGTCTCTGAGTGGACACCTGGCTACCCTGTCCAAAACAATTCTGTTTCATCCTTTCCAAAGTTCTCTTTTGGGCTTATCATGAATGGAGTGGTTTCCTTGGAACTTAGATAAAATAATACGTTTTTGCATAGCAAAAGTATAGCAAAGCAGTGGAAAAGTAAAAATAACATTGGTGTAAACTTGCCAAGGGGATTCATTCGGTTGAACCATTAGGTAAGGCCTGCCAGATATATATAGCTTCAGATGTTAAAATTGCATATTCATGTGTTTTCCATATATCTGTTGGCCTCTCTCTTGGAGAGCTTTGGAATAGGGTTTTTTTTTACTAGACTCCAATTAAACAGCAGCAATTGAAAACAGGGTATTCCCCAGAAACTGCAAGACAAGGACTGTGTGGTGGCCACTTGCAGGGCTGGTTGTTAATCCTGAGGAAATTCAGTGGGTACTGACTAGATATGGAAAAATGATGTAGAGGGTGATGGGACTAAAACATCATGTTTGTATATGCAGCTTGCACTTTTAGGTTTTGTATACAGACTGTGATTGATTTGATTCTTTATAGTGCAACCTAATTGCATTTGTCTAGATTATGCCCTCTTGCTCCCTAGAAACTCAATTGAACCAGTGCCACAAATCCAGGTGCCACATGTATTTATAGCCCAGATTATTGCCGATTTCCCTGGCATATAACTCCAGTTTTCTGTATTTATACAGCAGTAAGTCAGACTCTCTGCTTTTTTTCAATGAAACAGCATTGAATAGCTGCTGGGATGTTTGTGTTACTGTAGCTTTTCTTTTCTGCCTTATCAGAGTTACTTGGCTGGTAGGACTTTAGTTATCTGCATGGAGCAAAAAGCTATCAGAGGAATATTCTTTTTTACTATATTAATGGGTAATTGTAATTTTAGAGATTCCTACCCCAAATCAGGATGGGTAAGAAGTGTGAAACTTTCTTCTGGATTGTGACGATTATTATTTGAGAGCTCTCTGATCTAAACCAAGAGGTCCTATTTTTGGTATAGATGAGGCTGTACATGGCTAAATTAGGCAGGACATTAGGGAAGTATTCAAAGTGCTCACTATGGCTTACACATTCTCACCCACCCACCTCCAAAGTATTTATTTGAGCTATGAAAGCTTCTGTTTCTTCACTCACTTGGGTTAAGCATTTGCACCATTGCCTTAGTAGGCTCGTGCTTAGGTGCAAGCTGTGTGTATCATTTGATGGTCTGAGCAGAAAATGGCCTGAGCAGACTCTCTGAAATACTCCAGCATGGGAACCCATGCAGGTGTAGATTCTTGGGTATGAGCTGGGGGTGTCTGTGTCCTCTACCACTCTGAACTGTGGTCCTATCATGTTCATTTCACTCTGACATCTCTCTAGTTTTACATTCACCAAGTAATATTTTGCAAATTTTTTCCCACCAAAGCCATTAAATAGTTCAATGGTAATAATTTAAAAGCATTTTAGAACAATATGATAATGAAACCAAATGTAACCTTTAAGTTACATTCAACCCCGAACTTTAAAGAAAGCACAGTAAAAGTGATTTTTTACATAGAGTTTTTTCTTGTGATGGATTGAGATCTGGTATCTCTGTCACAGTCCTTCTTCTGTGCTGTAAGAACTATATGAATTTTAATCTGGAGCCTTCCAGACAAGCTTATATACCTACATTTATATTTTTAATATATTTTTTGGTAGCTTTGAGGAAGGAGTTTTCTGATTAGGCTTGGACAGCTGCAGTTGCTCTTAATTTTGGAAAACTAATGTTCTGATTTCCCAGACTGCAGAAACTATACTGGTGTTAGTTTGTGGAAGGTCTTCAGTCTTGGGCAAGAAAGTTCTGATGTGTCAAGTATACAGGCATTGAATGGGAAATATTCAAAAGTTTTAATGTTATAGGAAAAAGAAATTGTCAACTATTTTTTTTTTCTTTTATGTCAGTTGTCTACAAACATTTATTTAGAAAAGCTTATTGTCTGTGCAGACATTTGTACTGATGTAACACAAATGTCTCTTGTCTTGATATCTTGTGAGAAGTCAGTCGTAAAGCTCCTGTCATGTCTATTTTCTTTGTCTCTTATTTCTTGGGTATGACATAGGGTAGACACCATTGAGAAGCTCAGAATATCAGTTTCCTGGAGCGGAATACATGCCAAATTCTAAAGCTCAAAGCAGCAGAACTTTAATACCCAAGATTAAGCATTCAAATAATGAAAGGAAAAAAAAAAAATAAAATCAACTCATTCTTCCTTAAATTTCATGGATAAGTGATAAGCACCACAATTCCTTTACAGCTTTATCCGAGCCCCTACTCTGAGTGTAAGTTATGCAGGAAGTAGAAAATTGCAAAATATTGGGATTATTTTACAAACCCTTTGCATATCCAAGGCTGCGGGCAGTGCACTTGGAGCAGCTTTATTCTGCATGTTACACTTCTGAATGTCAGCACCCACATCCACAGCAGGGAAAAGCAGTGCACAGGAAAGCTAAATGTCCCACCAGAGGTTCTTGGCAAAACTAGGAGCAGCACTCATATTCTGGCTCCTGTTTCTATATCTTAATTACATAATTAACCTTGCTCAAATCAGGTCATGTGGCATTCAGGCTGACTTCCTTTGCTGTTGTGCTATCTGTGCTATGTAACTCTCATGCCAAGATAGTGCAGGGAGCTTTAAATAATCCAAGATATTCTAGTAGGGCATGCTAAAATGTTAATTTAAAATAAAAAAAAATAAAATTAAAAAAATCACATAAACATATATATAAGGAAATTAACACTGTTACAGATTAACTTAATCAAACAAAATATGGTTCATTACAACTGCATATATTACCATGCATTTAAATGAATGCTGATTGAAGGAAAAATGTATTTTCTCTGCACTCAAATGAAACACAGGAGCAAAACAAGTGAGCTTCTTTTAAGAATCCGTAACTAAGAAATTTATTTCATAGGTAACAAATGGTAAATGGACAGGAATAGTTATTTTTGTGAAAGGAATAAATCTGCTGAAATACTGTGAAACTTTTTCTGTGCAGCAAGCCACAAAATATACAATAATGCAGTAAAATCCTCCACCAAATATCTGTTAAAAGAATAAACCTGTCAAAAGAATTAATTTTCTGTGCAACAAGGTTATTCATTCAACAGGCTTCCACCATATGTAATTTATGAAGCAAATTATACTGTTCCAAAAAGGAAAGGGAAACTCATACAATACAGTTTAAACTACAGCAAGATTGGCTGGAAGAATGGTCTTAAAAGTCAGGAAATCAGCTAGTAAAGCCAACTGCCTGACCCTTCAGTAAGCCCTGGTGTTGACAGTATATACCAAATGCTTTACCATGACTTTTGGGACATGGTCCTCATCATAGCTGAAGTAAACCCAGTGTCGTAATAGGCAGGAGACCCATTCACACTTCAGGTGGCTGTTCAGGAGCATCCTTTCCTGGTGTTTTCCACATCAAATGGGCTGCCCAAGGAGGTGGTGGAGGCACCATCCCCAGAAGTGTTCAAAAAATGGGTAGATGTGGCACTTCAGGAGATGGTTTAGTGGTCACTGGGGCATTAGGGTTGGCAGTTGGCCTATGATGATCATGCAGGTCTTTTCCAACATTAATGATTCTATGACTCTATCATTCTATGTATGACTAAATAGGAGATGCAGTTCAATTCTACCAGAATTACTGCCCAGTGTCAGTGTGTAGAGATACTTTCTTTATTGCTACTTTCATCCTCACACTGTTTATATTTTGGTACCACTGAGTTTAACTGTAAGAGGCTCAGGAACTCACCAGCACGGAGAAAATGCTGTTATCCCTTTCCTTGACTGCAGTCAAAATACCAAATAGCATTATAAAAAAGTAGCAAAGTACCAAATAGCATTATAAAGTGCAACATGAAGGTGTGTTGTGTTTTACCTGTGGCTATACCTTTAGTGTTAGAGCCAAATTCATCAAAATAATCAACTTTGCTTCGTGCCAGATCTATAAATTGAGAATCCCTTTGTAATTTCTTTTTTTTTTCCTTGGATATCTGTCTGGAGGCCACTGCAACTTTCTGTTGAAGTCTTGCAATTCAGCCTGGTGTCATCCCCAGTGTCAAGTTTAAAGCCTCTGAAATTCTTTGTTTACAAAGTTTTATTTTCATCCAACAATCTTCCCGTCCTGGGCAGATTAATTTGCACAGTTTGTTCCAATCGTATTGTTTTAATAAGTTTTTATTAACCTCTAAGCAAGCAGAATGTTATTTCTAGAGCAATTCTGAAGTTCCACTAATAAAACCTGCAAGAGGGTGAAAGTTGCTTTGTTTGAGCTTTAATTACAAATCCAGAGCTTAAGTCAGGTTCAGTGAGGTTCATTCACGGACCTTTTGGCAAATGTGGGCTGAGCGTCCAGTGATGTCAGACCAACTATGAACAAATATGGACTGATTTATAATTTGGGGTGGAAATCAAGTGTGAAACCAAGAGAAGTGTGGCAGAGTAACTAAGTCACCGTTTACTTTTTTAGGGTATTATTAACCCAAAGCTAATAAAGTAAATCAAAGTACTGGATTCTAGCGGTGGGGTGATCCCATACAAAGATAATTTCCACGGGTAAAGGTCTTTGTAAGGACTGGAGAAATTGCAGAAATCATAGCTCTTAATTAGCAAAACTTTAAAAAAAGCTGCAGGCACCTTTACATTTTATATCTTATGAAAACAGTTGCTTTCTTTAAACAGCAGCTGTAGTCACCTGCAGTACTACTGGTGGGGGAAACAAGCATGAGCAATAATTCACATCCAGTTAACAGATAGCCTCCAGTGGGGAAGCTCACACAAAGATTACATAAAAGAGATTTAGACTTCCAGTGATTGTCCTTTCCTGGTCTCTTTATTTACATAAATTTGTCAAAGCTGAATTAAAAGCTGCAGTTAAGATCCAGAAGTCCATATCTGTGCTTGTTACTTGAAAACATGTGCCTATCAAATTGCAATATCACTTTATTTTTTTCCTGCAGGCAACGTAAAGAATAAATCATCTCCCATGCAAATTCACTCATCTGTTTTCTTTTGGTTTACTTTTTTTTTTTTTCCATTTTCTTTCATTTTATTTTATTCAGTGACTGAAATCTGATCTCAGAAAAATGTAGGCAGATGTACAGAAGACTTATTTTTTCCCTTGGCACGCTGTTTAAAAACTTATAAATTAACTCCCCCTCTTTTAAATCATTCTTTTGAGGTGTTCCAGCCAGGCATCCTCACCGGCTGCTGCATCCTAAATTCTTTGGGGTTTGCTGCTGGCCTGAAACTATTACACAATGTGAGCTCATCATCTCAGAAATGGATATTAAAAATATCCGTGACTTCAGATGTGATTCATATACCCACTGGCATTTGAGTAAACAGCAACATCACTGACTCAAGGACCCAGTTTGGCTCTCTTACATACACCAAGTGGCAAAAGCAACACCATTTTAGGGAAGAACAGAACTTGAAGATTATTTTGTATATGTGTTATTGACTGGGAGGGAGATTTGGCCTCATAAGCAAGTGCATAAAAAGATCTCAGAAACAGAGTCCAGAAAAATAAATCACTGTTGAAACAAAACTTTTAAAGTTTCCTGCTCCTGAACTCCTCAGCAAAGATCTCATTTTTCCTTCCTCTTATATTTTGAGTCTTTCAGAGAATTGTGAGCCATGAAGTTCTTTTTTGGTGCTGGATTTCACTGCTCTATAGCCTGAGTTTTGCAGCCAAGGAGTTTTTGTTTACCAAATGTGCTCACCAGTTTAGTCATGATTGCTGTTTAAGTAGCTATTTGAACTGCTTATAAAGATTTCTCAACTTAGAGAATATCCAGAGTGGTCTAAAATATTGAATGCAAGCCATTAACTGAGATAAAGACAATAAAGTCTGATTAACAGTTTGATTTTTAAAACAATTACATGAAAGTATTGTTCGAAATAATTCATTTTAAACAGCTGACACGTTAATGCATAAATATAATTACAGACTATTTAAGAAGGGCTTAATTTTTGCCTTGATATATATGCTAGCAATTGTGTATTTGAAATAGAATCATAAAATGTAAAGCTTTTATATTTAATCACTAGTGTCAAAAATTATTAGGTAATAACCACTGCAGGAGAAAATGTGGTAAAAGATACAAAGGCCCATATTTAAAACATAATTTTTCTAATACTTACTCTGATTTTAAGATGTCATGTCGTCATATGAAGGTGAATGGGTCAGATGGAAAATTGACTTTTTTTTTTTTTAATGTTAAGTGATCAGTTCACACTCATAGAGGGGTTAAGCTTCCTGGAAGCCAAAGTCCTCTTTGGCCATGCTCTAGGTACATTGTGAGCTGCTGGGACAACAGCAGCTTCCTTCTCCATGTTTTCAAAGTGGACTAGGTTAGTAAATCCACCCAGCATCTGAATCCAACACCCCACTTCTGTACATGCAGATGTGGAACATGGGGCTGTTAGGAAGTTCTAAGAGGAAAATTGTCATCTCCCAAAATGCTGTTTAATGAGCTCACACCTTGGTGCTTCCCACAAAGAAGCAGGATTCTCCCCTTCAGTTCCTTAACATCTTTCTGCAGTACCAAGCTGAGAGCTTTCGTGAGAGAGGGGAGTAAACTTTCACAGCTCCACAGAAGGCTATAAAAGTGTACAGCAGAGGAGAATCTCACCTAGTGTGTGCTTTACTGTATTTAAGATCCTTTTAAGTCAGCAGAGATGGCTGTGATCCTTGTACTTTGCTCTTTGTCTCAATCTTTTTTCTGATAGACAATAATTGTTATGAAAAATACATCTGCTGTTTCCAGGCTGTGACCATCAAAAGAGCTGCAGCTTTTAAGACAAAGCCACACACATATAATCCTGTAGAATTGGCAGAGCAAAGGGTTAACATATTTGCTTTATTCTTTATTGAAATAACTTATTTACCATTGGGATAGTACTAAATAGTTTACAAGCCCTGCAGAAATGAGCCCCTGCCCAGGACACCTCACAAAAGTGTCCTGCAGTTAGATCTCTGCTTTTCTGAAGGAGCTCATAAGATCACACCTAACAAAGTGCATGGACAGAGTAGGAGACAGCAGCAACGTCTGTGTGGTGGGAAAATGAGCAAGATGTTTCTGCTGTTACCCATGTAGTGCCCTTGAGTGACCAGCTTTAAGTGGAGAATATGGGTTGATAGTGGGTTACTGTTGTCTTTACGCTCCATTTTTCACTCTGGCTTTTTGGGGTTTTTCTCAAAAAAAGCCTGCTTTTGAACAGCTCTCTGCTTTACTTGCACAGGAGGGAGAAAAAGGGACAGGCACTATGGGAATCCTGCATTTCCAGTGGCCATGGGCCTCAGAATCTTATAGCTCTTAGGTGTCTACTGGAGCCATTCTGGGGATCATCTGTGCTTCCATAGGTGCTCAGTCTTGTACAGCTAGGAAAGGGGATGGAGACCCCTTGTGTGGAGGAGGAAGGAGCCTTTCTGAAAGCTCCAGATACTCCTGGACTTCTGCCAGACTGGAAATAGGATTTTTGCTTCACTTAATAAGTACAATCCTGAAATGCAGAGGAAATTAAAATAAATTCAGAGACAAAATTAAAATTTAGATTGAGACACTGCATTATTGGGTTTTGTCTAGAAGGCAGATGATGCTACATAGCAAACCAGTAAATGGTATGTCTTATCATTTAATATAAGTTACTGAGAGTAATTTGTAAAGAGAGTAGACAAAGTGAAAGGAGTAGTTCACAACAATGTTTGGTTCGGTGAGATCACACACCAAGATGTCTAATTATAAGAAAAACGTTTATTTGTTAGAGTCAGAATGGCCACAGCAAAGCTGCTCCTGGTAACACTGCTTCAGCTTGCTGCAGTTCATGGCAGGGGCATCCCAGGTAGGGACAACGTGGTTGTCCTGTTCAGGAACAATTCCCCTGGGCTTCTCCTCTCAGCTCTGGCAACAACATCCTAGGTTACTTTTGCTACTACCTGGTATGGCCTTTCTTGTGTCCTTACTTTAGAAGTGCCTGGATTTGACAGTTTTAAAGTCCTTAATCTGAATGTAATTTTAAATTTTATTATTTTTAATTTTTGTTTAATTTTTTAAATTATTGAATTTAATTTTAAATTTAAAATTATTCAGTATGCCCTTTAATGTCAACTGATTGAACATTGCTTACTAGGATAGAAGTAAACACCAAAATTGTGGTCTTGAGACAATGCACAGTGCACCATAGGGTGTTTGCTGATTTGGTCCAGAAATGCTCCAGTGACTTCTCCAAACTAGCTGAGGATCACTAGAGACAAGAAATATGTGACCACAGTCCAGCCCTGTTTGCCCTGTAGGGGAAATAATTTCAAATTCACTCCTCAATCTATCATTGCTTACTAATGGCTTAGCTGGTGAGAGCAGATGTGTTACAAGCAGACTCTTCACAGCTCTCAAAGGAGAGAGATGTGTTTGTAACACCATTGTCTCTCTGCCCATGCTGGAAGCATCCCCATCCTTACCTTGGCAATCTGGGTGAGTCAGCTGAATTCAGTCCAACCAGATCTCCCCCAGATCAAAGAGGACATGTTAGTACTCCTCCTTTTCATCACCAGACTTATCTTCTCCACTTACAGCAGGTTATTAGTTCAGGAAGTTCTATCAAGTTTGGAAAGTAGCCAGCATCGTGCCAGTTTTAAATACAGCACCTAGGGACACCAGGAATATCTGCTTAACTTTGTGTCCAATATCTTCTCTGTGCTGACAATCTGGAAGTAATTCTATGCATGTATATGTAAATATGCATCTATATATCTATCTCTCTGGGGGAAATAGTTCTGGCACTCAGGCTAAATATATCCAGAGCCTGTGAAGCTCCTGCTCACACATTGTGATGTGTGAGGGGCTGCTTGTTTGTTTGGGGTTTGTGCTTGTTTTTCCTTGTGTATTGTTACTAGAGCAGATGGGCTTATCTTTCCAGAAGGGCTTTTAGCAAAGTGCTTTATCAGATCACCCTTCTGATGTGTGGCACAAAAACAGCTTCTTTGTCTTCATGGCAGGGTTGTATGGGAAATCCTCCCTCCTGGTTTCACATGTGTCCTTGCTGCGTTTTTGTTTGATGCTGTTGCCTTCATCATGATTGGTGTGACCAGAGTTTACAGCAGGGAGGAGTCAGCAAAGCACTCTGATGATAAAATCTTCTGGTTTGTTGATGCTACGGCCAGTTCTTTGTAATTCATGAGTTTGTTCACAGTGGGTGATTTTAGCCCACATTTTGACAGGAATTTTTAATCTCTCTGGTATCTCTGGGATGATGCAAGCAGAAGAAGGCTGTTTATGTCTTTCACAAGCATCCTTCATCCCTACTGTGTTGGCTTTAGATGTGTGTTTAATACAAGGGTAGTTATCTCTTGCTGATCTCTACTTGGCAATGGCCACAGAAAATAAATCTATGTTGATTTTATTAGATCTGTCAACAGTCCTTGATGTTATTGACAATGAGGTTTTGTTGACTTGCCTGCAGAGCCCAGTGAAAATGGAAGGAGACCTTCCTCAAGTTTAATGTTTTCTTAGCATCCCATGAAGTGCATCCAAAATAGTATTCTCAGCAACAGGATGGTTCATAGTGAAGAGACCAGACCTGATTATTTTAGGAAAAATAATAGTTTAACGGGTCCACAGAGCAGAGTTAAAACAGGGAGGGAGAATACAAAGAAGAGTACTCTTTAGCATGATTGAAAGCTGCCAATTTCATGGCATTATGTGAGCTCGTATTGCAAATACTGTACAGCATCTTGACTTAGAGGTCTGTGAGCCTCTTGGTTGTTCTGAAGCAGCATTGTGCCAGATAGAGGAAGCAGTTTCATACACTGAGAATAATCTTTGTTAACTTTTTCCAGCAGGGGAAAAAAAATAATCCTAATTAAGAAGTTACTTTATGCCTTACAAAATGGGAGGGCAAAAGGTTACTGGTTCAAGGGGAGTAGATCTGAGAGCTGACAGGGGGAATTGGCTTGGATCCACCTCCCTTTTAAGCTTAGTTTTTGCAAGCTCTCTGCCAGTTTGGAGCACAATGGACCTCTTTCCATACCTGATGGCATGCTGGATGTCAGCCCTGGCCCCAAGAAATTTCAACTGCACAAACAGAAATTAGGTGTGTTCCTGTGCAACAAAACCAACATCTTTCTCAACAGCAACAATCTTCCTGCTGCTCTGAAGATAACTTCTTTGTGATCCATTCATGTCCAGATGTAAAGCTCTTGCTCTGAAAACAAAAAGATAAACCAAGCTGTAATAGCATATAAACAACACATGCAATAGAGATGGATTTCAGAGTTATACCTGTATTTATGTCTAGAATATTCACACCTTGATCTAATCCTCCTGTTCTTAAAGGGGAAATTTTCAAAAGTGCTTCAGGACCCCATCTTTGGAGCTACATCTTGAAAAGGGCACATCTTTCTCTCACACACCTCAAACAAGGTGGCCTGATGTTTCAAAAGCTGCTCAGAATTCAAACACTTCCTTCGTGTGCCTAAGTGGAAGAGCATCTCTTTTGAAACTTTGGCCACTTGTGGAGGTGTTTAAATGGGAAGACTTGGTGCTAAGTAGGGTGTGTAAAAAGTTTTCCCTTGAAATATTTCCTTAGGGAAAATTGGGGTTTTGACTACTGAAATGTTATTTCAGAAAGAGCATGCTTTCTGTGAGAATAATGGGTTTTAATAAAAGAAAAATGACCACTTGAATAACAAAGAAGATTCTTGTTATAAACTAAAATTTAAAGCATTTTCAGTTTAAAAGTGAGCATTTTGCCCTTTGGAAGCTTCACTGAATTTTTGTTTTTTAATGGCATTTTCCTCAAAGAGGAGGCTGGGCAAGAAGAACAGTTCTTTCCAGCTCTTAGATAAAATTTTAAGGTGAAACAAGTGGCAAGTTTCAAACAAACAGAAGAAAAATGAACTTCTCTTTAAAACATCCCCGGAAACAAGTGAAGATCTACATCCATCCTTTTTTTGTCACTAAAAACTGAGTTTTCAAACAGCTATCAGGAAGCGATGGAGTACGTGTGCAGAAATCTGTGACTGAAGGTAGATTAAGAATTGGAGCATAAACTTGACTTACATCTTGAGTAGACTTTGAGCTCCAAGGCCCTAAAAGGTTAACAATAAAATCTCAGATTGAATCCTCATTTTCAATATGAGACAATTTAAGTTATAAGACAATGAAGTGACATGAGCTTAGCGAGGCCAATGAGGACACTTAAACCAGGGTTGTCAGAGTGCCCATACTTTATCACCCATGAAAGGATGTAACTCTCCATGACATTAAGGATGCAGGGTGTGATGGAGTGTCACAGTTAGTTGACACCAGAATCATCCAAAATTGTAGACTCCCTGTCACATCCTGCCATTGCAGAATAGAAACTAAGGATCGTGCTGCTGCACCATCGCAGGCACGCTGGGGTGCTGGTAGCTAGTGAATTATTACATAGCAGTAGGAGTTACCACCAGAAGTAGACTTCTAGAGCTAACAGCTAGGGGAAAAAAATAATAAAAAGAAACTGTAAATACTGACTGTTTTGCTCAAATAGAGTAAGCTGCTGTTCTGAGGGTCTGATGGGACAAGTGGTTTGGGGAAGATCTAAACTCCTGCTGGGTCATTGCATGAGTTGGAAATCTATACTTTTCTGTAGATGTTTTGTAAAAGGGATCTTTATCTAAGAAAACATGAATATTCAGTTTTGATCATGGCAAATCTTTTTACAAAGATTGATAGATTCAAAATATCAAGGCTTAGCTCTTTAAACTATATATATGTACAAAATAGAGGAATGTGTCATTTCAAAAAGGAAATTTACAAAATATCATTCTTAATCTTCCACAGACTCCAGAAGCCTGTAACTAACAGACATTTTTAACATCTTTTGGGCCCAGATGCAATAAACATTAAAATCTGATGGAAAAATAATTTGATTTTATCTTGATAGCTTTTTATAATTTTCTCCAGAAGAGCAATATCAAAAATCAATGTGTAAGAAATACAAAGGACAGATGTACTGCTCCCTCAACTAAAAGATCTTTCTGAGCAGACTCCAGCCAAGGTTGCAGCTGAGTACAGGAATTAAAGTCTTATAGGTGCAAATTGGTGATATTTAAGCACAACAAAATACTCAATTACACAGCAGGAAAACTGACTGATTCGGAATCACTGCTGATCTCTACCTGGCCAGGAGATAGAGATACTTGTTGAGTGATAAAGGTACTTGTTGAGTTGCAGTGTTCCAGCAGACCTATCACCCATAAGAGCTGGGAAGCAATCCCCTCTCTCGACACTCCTGGAGCACTTCTTACCTGGTTTAGATTCCTTATTTCCAAAAAAAAAAATATTTAAAAAAAAGTCACTTGCTTGGAGAGGAGGCTAAATGTAAAGTCTAGAAACCCTGACCTAGCAGGACAGATTGGATGAATGAGGTTGCTTAGCCTAAATAATAAGCACTTGAGAAGAAACATGAAAGTAATTACAGAAGAAGCAGTGGCAGGGAAGACAGAAACAATCTGCGCATAATAGAAAGGATGTGACATAATGGGCTTAAATTACAGTGGAGAATTCCGGTTAGACATCAGGAAACTTTCATAACAATCAGGATAATAAAGCACTAAGGTAGACTGCCTGCAGAGGTTGTGGGATCTCCTCCATTGGAGGCCTTCCAAAACAGGGCAGACAGACTTCTGAAAGGAAAGACAGAAGGATAATTGATCCTGCCTTAGGGCAGAGGGATGCACCAGGCGACCTCCTGAGAACCCTGTGACTCTCTTGGTTTGAACTGTGAATACCTTTCATCCACATCCTTCTTAAACTGTTTTCCTTTTCTTATGTCTCTGTTTTCTGCTGGTTCATCTCTCTCAAATCTATTTCTGATTTTCGTTTAGAGGCTTGGCCTTATCCTTCTTTATCTGAAAACACAAATTTAACTACTACCTCTGTGCTGATGATTCACCCATTTATCCATCTTCCTACTCCAGGCCTAGCAAACAGTCTTCAAAATAAAAGCTTGGCCTGTTTTCCTGATGTATCAGTGCAGATGTTCTGCTTTCCACCAAGTTCAGCACAACTAAAAAAAAATCTCATTATAATCAATTCCTTCTGCCCTTGCTTTCCCTTTGATCACATTCAACAATGCTGTCAGCCCACTGCTAACTTGGGTCTAGAACCTGGAAATCATTTGTACCTGGGACCTAACCTGGCTCCCTATTCCAGACTACATTAGTATTTTATGGGTCAGAGAGAATATTGCCCCCACAAAATTACTCCAAAATATGGCCTTTTATAATCTTCATCTTTTTTTTCTAGCCTTGAGAAATACAGGCTTTCTCATCTACCCTTTTCCAGCAGCACCATGAGCTATGTTGCTTTCTTAGCTGATGCTTTGACCGTGCCAGACCAGAGAGCTGCAGCTCGGCAGAGCAAGTGCCAGACTTTGCAGGTACCAAACATGTGTTCCTGTCTTGTTACACCACTAACAATTTGTTGTTGAGCAGTGAGAACATGCTGAATAATGAAAGATGCCTGGAGAAAGGAACACAGCACGTACATGTACCTGCTGCGTGTTGTTTCTGTTTGTGTACACAACCCTGATTAGAGACGAGGGAGTGTCAGGCTTGCCTGGTGGATAAGTGCTGGTTCCTCTGCCAAATGAAACTCCATGGCTGCAGAAACAGTGTCCGTGTTTGTTTTCCAGAAGGAAAATACACCCACTAAATTCCTGCCTTGCAACAAACACCTCTGGGAAGAGCTCTGCACTGCCGGGCGTGATGGGGAGGGACCCTGCAGGACCTTCAGCCTCAGGACCTTCAGCCTTGGGACTTACTTTAGGGCTAAATCTAACTGACCTGGATTTGAAATCAAAGGGGTGGTAAGGGAGTGTGCAGGTACATCCATGTACCTGATTCCAGACGTACTTGGATTGTTGTGGATGCCCTCTCCCTGGAAGTGTACAAGGCCAGGTTGGATGGGGCTTGGAGGAACCCAGTCTAGTGGGATGTGTCCCTGTCCATGGCAGGGGATTGGAACTAAATTATGTTTAAGGTCCCTTCCAGCCCAAACTGTTCTATGATTCTATAGGCTTTTTTAAGATAAAGATTGGGTTTGCTCTTTGTGTTTATGCAGGTGCCTAGGGCAGCTCCATGACCCACCTCCCTGGCAGTCCTACAGTACATAGAAGTAAAGTAAAAGCTGCTTTTCAGTGGAAAATGCATGGACAAAACCTTCCTACCTTAATCCTGAAAATGTGCTGTGGTGCAGTGTAGTGGGGAAACCCCACTGTTTCTTTAGGTTTTGCAGTGACCCTGAGCTTTGGTCTCCTCTGGAAAAAAATAGTATAACGGAGTATGCACCTGGGGATCATGTTTAGACCATGGATTGTTCTAAACAAGTGCGGGTGGATTGACTGTGATCCAGAGTGGGTGAAACCCCCACATGATCAGTGAGGGAACTAATGAGGTCTGGGACTGGGAAACCAAGGAGGGACACAAAGAGGGACTGTGCCACAAGCCTCTGGAGTCTTTAAGTAGCTTCATTATGTCAGCAGCAAACAAGGGAATAGCTTTGCAAAAATTCAGATTCCAAATACCATTATAATTAGCATTATTTCAACATTAAAGAAACCACCACTTCCGTGTAACAAATTATCTCCAATTTAAAAGCAAAAATAATGTATTTTTTGTTCATAAAAAATGCTCAAGCGGAAGCATTCTCACATTAATTATTGCAGTCTATTCGGAAAGCATATCCCTGCTTGCTTTTTATTATGCCTTCCAGCTCCTTCTTTGAAAAATATGTTAAGAAGCTGCAAGCTATTTTCCAAAAAAAAAAAAAAAAAAAAGAAAAATAAATAATCTTTGAAGCAATTAGAGCTGAACGACAGAATGTATAAATATTTTTTTTACTTATTCTCCCCCTAGATTCAAATCCTCCATTTTCTGCCACCTCCCATCTTGGCAGCTGCAATTCAAGCATCTTTGCTTGAACTTTGGAGGCAGGCAAGTGTTTCTCTTTCCTCCCCTAGAGTTGAATCAAATCGTATTCTGTAGATTTGACTGGCAAGAGCTTTTATAAGTGAGCTGAGGGTTGCTCCTGGAGGCTAAATGCATTATTTCTATAATGCACTTGTCTTCACTCTCCTAGGAGTCTAAATACTCTTGAACCTTTCCTTACAAAAGTAATAATTAGTGGACATGTTACAAAAAAAATTTGCTTACATAGGAAAAATCACAAAATTGAATAATAGGAACTATGGCTGGTCGTGTGGAATTATCTGGAAAGTATTTTACTGTAAGAACAAAGAGCACTTTGAATGTCATGTAAATATCATTACAGAGCTGCTTTTTATTTTAATGAAGGCTTTGCACTGGTTCAGCACTGGGCACATCCACTCAGCCTTAGTGCAACTTTAACTCAGCTCGTGTTGAGTGAGGCTGGCAGTTTTGTGTGATTTTCAAAAGCACCTTCAGCCTCAGAAAGTTGAATATAAAATGTAATTAGGGAACATTCACCTATTTTCGTTGTCACAATCAAATCAATACGGAGACCAATTAAACAAGAACATTGAACTGTACAGCACTATCAGCTATACTAATAAAAGGTACCTGTTCTCAGTGCTCTGTAATATACTTTTCCCTTTCTTTCTTTGCTTTTTTTTGCCATAGGAACAGGAGAAAACATCTAAACAGTTTCTTATTTCCCTGGCACCAGCTGAAAGTAGCCACGAGTTGCAGGGAGATTATATATTAATACGAAATTAGCCAGGAGACAAAAAAAGCTTATACAGCAGTTTTCATAGGTAAGATGATTAAAAGTGTCATATATGATCTTAGGGTGTGGGGCCACATCCTCATTTGTTTACTTTCCCAAGAGGTGAATGGGAGGGTGTGCAGGATTCCTTCCTGGAGATGGTACAAAGGATATTCTCCAGGGGGCAGGAGATTTTGGGATCTGTAGGGGATTTTTCTTATCTAGGAAAAATTGGAGGTATTTTTTAGTGGAAGGACATCTCAGGCAGTGAAAGTGGCACCTGCTTGTGTCCTGGTTTGGCACTTCATATGACAGTGGGAGCAGTATAAGGTGACCATGTGCGAAAGGGTGAGGTTGACTCCAGAATGATGTCACCATGCAGCATTTGCTGATGTTGGGAGCAGTTGCCCACCCTGGGTGATGTGTGAGTTGCTGCTGTAGCCCATGGTTTTTACTTGTTTTTTTGCAAGTATCAAATGCTCAGGATCACCAGTGGCAGTTGGAGACACTGAGGAGTAAATCACATGGGCAGAGGGGATCACCATGGGAACCTGCTCTGACCTCCTGTGAAACCTGGGCCTGAAAAGGCCAGAAACAGGGATGCAAAATTTGTAGGGAAGTTTCAGTTTTGAAATCACAGTTTAAAAACTTCTGGTGACAGGGAATCCAGAGCAACCTGAGACAAGGCTGGAGTGTAGTCTGACTGTCAGGGAACTTTCTAGCTTCCTTATTTCAGAGCATCTGTCTAATTCCTACAGACGGTGATAAAGTTGCTCTGTGATCCTCTCAGAGTTAGGCTAAATGAGTTTTTCCATGATACAGCATCTTTTTCAATTTCTTTAATGCTGCCTATGACATTCTACTATAATTGCCTAATTTTTCAATGTACTTTTCAAAGTGTAGATCCAAAACTCAACACAATATTCTCACAAAGGTAACAACAGGCTGAAATACAGAAGTGCACCTGCTAATTACAATATTTTAAGCATCTTAGGATGAGCTTGTTTTTTACTTCACAGTTTTAACACTTATTTATAATGTTGACTGGATCATCCCCATGTCATCTTCAGAACTGGAGTCTGACTTTTAGAGAGTGTGGTCTCCATGTTTTAGTTAGTAGGTGTGTAACTTCATATAAAGTCACATCTCTAACTCAGAGTTTGGCCCTCAGATGGTTCATGGCTAATCTTGTTCAATTTCAGTGAACCTTTTGCAAATTTATTTAAGAATCTTCCAAACTTTGTTTCACTTCTGAGCTTTGCAGCAGTAATTGGATTTCTCCCAGTGTGCACTAATGTTACCTAGTACTAGGCCAAAAACAATTCCCTGCAAGATTGCATGAAATGCTGCCATGATTTTTTAAATTTATTAATCAAAATGTCTTGGAGTAATAAAAGAAAAGCGAATGACGTTCCTAGTGCCCAATGGCACATTTGCACTGCAGAATGAAGTACAGTTGTCTCTGAGCTAGCTGTAAGCTACTAGCTAGGGTCCCATCTGCAGCAGGATGGAGCTTAGAGCAGTTCGTTCCATTTGGTTTCCTACATTTGTTTGTATCCTGTGATTCTGTAGTTACCACGAGGATTTTTGGGCTGTGCCTTTGACTAGTATTTACTTGAATGAGAACTGAATGTCCTCCCTTTCCTCTCTGTGTCTGTATTCTTAATAATTAATTGAGGTTGCTATATTTTTCTTGATCTTATCCAAATCTAAATGGCATTGTGTCTCCTTTCAGCTAATAGGACAATTTTTTGTTTATTTTTCTAAACATTTTATGTCTAAGAAATATTATCTGTGTACTTTGTCCTTTTATGGACAGATCTTTGGAGATCATGAATGTCGAGGGCATTTCTTAATTGACAGAGAGAAGTGGCTTCAAGTTTTATATCTGCAAGGTCTCTATTACTTGAAATGTGAGAAACCTGCTCAAGCACGGGACAAGGAATCTTAAAATCAGCTGCCAATCCCTCATGTAATAGAAGTTCCTGGGCAAAGAAGCAGTTGTAGTAAAGGTAAAGAAAGACACATTTTCTTTGGGGATCAGTAGCATAGAGCAACACGTATTTGTTCATCTGGCTGCATAGTCTAACTAGCTGTTTGTTACATTATTTACTAGGTTTCAGTAATCTAAGCTTCTTATGTGGATGGGTTTTCTATAGAGTGCAGAGACAAGTCTGCTCCCCAAAGATGCGTTAAGGAGTGCAAGCTGAAATGTTGAGTAACGATAAATTCCTCTGAATTCCTTGTGCGTGTTCTAATCCACCACAATGGAACTTTCATGTTTTGTCAGCTCTTGTAATTTTGCTTTCAGAAATGCATTACAAATTCTTCCTGGGTAAGTGACTTGCACATTTAGCAGTGTCTTTCAGAAGAGCATCGCTATTGTTGTGTTATAAATGGCATGTGTTTCAGTAGCACTCAAACATACAGGCTTCTTGCTGGTATATATTTGAAACCCAATTGTTTTTACTCAGCTGAAGCCAAGCTTATTTTTTATTTATTTATTTCAGTAATTACTTTATGTTTTATTGCCTGCAGGGAGAGACCCTGAATTGAAGGAAAGTTAAGGATGCATAGTTCAAAACAAAGATCATGAAAAGATAAAGGTCCTGGTTCTATGATCTTGGATTATAACAAGTAATGAAAAAAAGTGATTTGGCTCCTCTTGTCAGTAAGAATCTGTCCATATCATATTTCAGGGTTGGTTTTTTTTTGGAAGCTATAGGATTTTTGTAAAAAACCCTCATTAGTATGAAACATCTTGGGGAGAGGGAGAGCTACAGGAGGAAACACACTTGAGAGAGCACCCAACATTTTCTTTTTTCTCTGCCTTTTGCTCCCCAAACTATATTTTAGTAAAATATCAAAGATGGAAAACGACAGTTCAAATGGTTTCTTAATATCAGACAAACAGTCTCCAACTCAACTACAGGAGTCGCTCTGCCATAACAAAATCCAATAGGATACATAAATGCAATATATTGCATATTGTATGTTCAATAACGACAGAAATGGCAGCTTGGCTAAAAATAATTATGAAGCTCTGCAGCTGTAATTAAAATAATTTGATGGGAGATAGGAAACGTTTATGCATCTTGGCAGAAAAAGACATTTTGAGGATTTTGATTGATGCCTTTTATTTTTGTTCTGTGTATTGTACAATAGTAGATGCGGGCACTGCAGCAGTGTGTTAACTAGATGTGATGCCATGTGTCTTACTAAGGCAGATGAGAGGTCAAGCTGAGAAAAAGTGAACTTCGTGGTGACTTCCATTTTCCACCAAAAGCCCCAAGGTAGATAAGCCCCTCATAGACTAAAAAAAATCAGCTGAATTTGTTTGTATGAGATCTACTTAGAGGCATTGTCATTCACTAGAATAGTTAAATGCTTGCCAGTGTAGTTCAATGAGAAGAAAAATCATTTTACTGAGAAATATTAACTCTGCAATTGGGCTTTTCGACACTTCACCTGGTGCTTGGAAAACATAGCAGCAGAGAAGTGTCTTACAAAGCGGGTCTGCTCCCAACAGTTTTCTGTTGCCAGTATAATTTTTTTTCTGCTAAGATAAAGAATGGGCCAGGTTTTTATCAGGGAGCTGACTTCAGTGTTTCCAGTGAAGCTGAGTGGATGTTGTCTGCACTAGTGTAATCATACCTTACAAAAACAAGGAGCTATCTTCACATCTCAATTTACATTATTGATGCAGAATGAAATAAGTCCCGTAGTAGATGAGCACTCTGGGGATTCTCTTGTTTGTCTCAGCATGTTAAATGACTGCAAGGCATTACACATCAGAGATAGAACTGCTTAAGTGCATAATTCTTCCTCGTGGCTTTGCTGGGAGCTAAACGAACCTTCTTAAACTAATAATAAAATAATCTAAGATATAAAAATATGTTTCTTTTGGACAAATCTGACATGTTACAATGACAGAGTGTTTATGACTCACAATCACCACCTCCGCCACCAGCACTGCTGTGTTTAGAAGCAGCAGGCAGGAGAGAGAAATAGGCAGCCCTGAAGTTTCACATCAGGATAAAAGTAGCTAAGTTCTTACTAAATGGGGATTAGATACTAATGAAGAAAAAAGATGGTGGGTTTCCAGGGCTATGGCTCAAGGGAAAGCTCTCCTATTTCACTGAGCCTTGCAGTTGTGTCTAAGTTCAGATTGCAGTTTAGATATAAACAGATGAAGACTTTAAGGATGAAATATAAACATTCCCAAGTTCTTACAGTTCTAAATTAGGTGCAGTTCCAAGAACACAGGTTTTGGTCCTAGTGCTGTTTATATCTGATTTTTATGTGTCAAGGAGTACTTACTCAAAGGTGGAAAAAAACTAAACCAGGAAGGCTTGTCTTGTTAAATCCGTACATTAGAGGTGCCTCACAGCATGCAATGATTAATTGGTTCTTAGAGGAGAAATTTCTACTCCCCCAAATGGAAAACTTTTAAAAGTTCAAGAACATACTTCTCTGCATGCAGAAAGGATGAATAGGACATAGTTGGCTTTCAATGTCCTCCAAGATTTCTAGAAAAATGTAGCACAGCAAATCTACATTATTATTGCAGTAAGGTGGAGTAGAGGAAATATTTATAAACCTCAGAAAAGACTACCAAACCCAGTATTTACAAGTTCCTTTTTAGTCATGGCCATGTAAAACCTTTAGTGTCACTTTAGATTAGCCCTTGTAACCTTTTCCCTGTGCTCTCTCTTATGTTAACTCCTAATTCTCTTGCCAAAATTCCTGCAGTCACATGTTCCCTATTGAGCTGAGTTTATAAGGAGGAAATCTGCAGCCACAGAAACTTCTGGTAGCAGGAATTGCTTAGCATCCCAGGCAAACCAGGGAGCTGTCAAAGGGACTAGAGCCCTTCCCAGAGCAGTGGGTGCGGGTGGGTCTTGTGCGTACTGAGAGGTAGATATGGATCTGCAGAGCATCCCCCCCTAAAGGTGAAGCAGAAGGATTTGAAGGGGCTTGTCACACACACTGTTGGTCACAATCTTACCAACCTTCAGGAGAGACAGGATGGGCAAGCTGATCCCTGTGGGATGCACAGGCTCCAGCTCTACCTGAGAGCAATGAATAGTTTTATAGTTTGATTGATGCAATCAAAGAGACCCCACAGGAACAGAGAGGGCAGTTGTGGTGCCTGTGTCCAGTGTCAATTAAAAATCAGAAGAGATGAACTGAATAATCATACAAAATTACAGATGTCAGTCCTATCAATGTGGAAATCTTGTAGAAGAAGAAGTCACACTGGTGAGATGTGGGCTCAGAATTTAGCCAGCCTGATCACCCAGTTTGACCTAAATGGCTTCCCCAGTTTACCAGCAGCTTTGCTGGTTTTCTCTAGCAAATCCTAAATACAATCTTTTTCCTCCTTGTCTCTTGTATATATTAAGCTTCTGTTTGTGTAAATAACCATCTTACATATATAATAGACTGTGAAATATTGTAGTATAGAGATGCATTTGACACTTTTTTCTACTATTTTGTTCCTCACCCAAAATATAACCACTCAGACATGTTTTTGGAATGACGCACGTTTTAGAGGAAAAAATATTTTAGAAATATGCTTAGAGTGTTGGCATTATTTCTTTTTGGATCCCTCTGGTTGTAAGCAAACTAACATTGTGAGCTCCATTGGGCAAAAGAAATATTACTGCCACTGTATAAAATATGTGTATTTGAACTCTTAGTTAAACATTTTAATGTTAGCTTAGGTTTTCAAGTTGCCATAATTTTAGATAAAGAAATTTTTGAAACACTAAGACTAACTGTAAGGGAGTCCAAATGTTTTCTTCCTGTATATCAACTATGAACATTCTTACCACAGTTACTCATTTTTTAAATCTTTCATGGCTATTGGTAAGAGTCCAGGAGGTTTGTTAGCCTTGAAATGGAAAAAAATTCTGTGATGCCAAGAAAATGTAGCCCAATATGCATTTAAAACTACTGTAGTTAAATATTTAAAGGTTTCTTTGTCCCACTGCAAAGCATTTTGCAGCTCCCCCTTAGATTTGGAAGCCTTGGATTGTCTTGCCTTGATCATTTCCTCACTGATATCTTGTACCTTAGTCACCTTATCAGGGGATCAGAAGTATCTCTGGTTTATACCACATTGCCTTTTTCAATACAAATTGATTTAATTGGTAACCCACACAATTTCTATTTAAACAACAATTTCCAATTATTTTGGAAGAAGAGTGGGAAATCTTAACCTCAGCTCACCCTCTTACAGACCATGCTTCAGTTGTGGTCTTTAAGCCAGCCTTGGATGTGCTGTTATTTCTGTACCTATAAACCTTTTTTAGAATTGAGACATTAAATTCCTGAGAATGTGGTTATAGAAAGCTCATCTTCCATTTAAATCTTAACCAAGCACCTTCTAATAGTCTTTCAGACCAAAGGTTAGTCTCACCTTATTTGAGAGGTGCAATTTTATTTGCTTGGTAACACAACATTTATTCAGTTAGTCCCAAAGAGATTTTTTTTCCTTCTCTTCTGCAGAAGGTAAGTGTTGTATGGCCACAGAAGACAATACCTGTTTTGGTGCCGATTTTGCTCTGTGAAGGACTGTGCATCAGTTCTTTATTGACTGTTTCTTGCTAACAATGAAAACCTGCTTTCCCACTGGGAATGCTCCAGGTGAAGGTGTCAGTAAGGATGTTTGGGTTAGGAGGTGCCCAGGTTAATCCGGGTTGTTTTCACAGTGGGTTATAGTGAACCTTGTGCCAGGACAGGATGAATGTGGGGTGATCTGGCAGGGTTGAGCCTCTTTCTGCACCCCGACATCTCTCTGAGATGATCTGCCTTTGCTGCATGTCATGATGCTTGGCACCTGGTACACACTCACACGTCTGATTGAAAGGAAACAGCCTACAACTTTAATTAGCTAATCAGGCAGCTCAAAAAAAAAACAAACCCAAAACAAAACAAAACCTCAAAAAAACCCAGAACAACCACCTCCCTCCCCAAACAGAAAACAACAAAAAAAACCAACCTCAAAATACAAAACAAAGCAAAAAAAAGACCAAACTGTAAAATGGAAATATTAGCAAAGCTTCAGTGGCTGGTAAATTATACACTTTTAGTGGATCTAGTTTTCTTCTTAGCTGCTCTGTAACTAAACTCAGGTCTACGTGGACTGTATGTTCTCCAGTCATTGAAATGCATGATTCTTTTCATCTTATTGTAGGTATGGTTTTTATTTCAATTTAGCTTTTTATTCTCCTGATGTTTAAGCAAACCAGATACCCTTTCAGAGCTGTAACACCAAAATCCTCGAAGGAAGTGCACGTGCGGAAGTAACAAGATAACAACACTATCAGCAGCAGGGCAGGTAACAACAGGGTTAGAGACTGAAATTATTGAATTCATTTCGTGTTCCCACATCTTGCAGCAGGAACAAGCTGTCCTGTTCTAAGAACCTTCTAAGTTCTTAGAACTCAGGGAGAGGGGAAGAACAAGGCTCAAAAGCTTTCTGTAAAACCTCCTTTAGGTCTCTGTTCTCTTTGCTTCATGGCTGAGGAGTTAAAAGGCTGCCCTTAACAAAGAGGTGGCAGAGTTTAATTTCACACCTATTGCAAGCAGCTCTATGATTTCCCAAAGGAGCACGGGGACAGCTGGACCCCACAGCCCTTGGTGGAGATGCTCTGCTGCCATGGTGATGATGGTGGACGTGATGTAAGATCTCACTGGAGCCTCACCAGGCACTAGAATACTCTGGTCTTCTCTTGTCCTAAAGCTTTTGTGTAAGTTGTCCCTGATGAAAAAAAAAACACAAACAAAAAAGTGAAAGAGGGAGTCAATGTTCATCTGCCAGACTCACAGCATGGCTAGTGTGGGCTCCTGCAGCTCTCTCCAATGGAGAGAAGAATGTGGTCCTGGGGCAAGATGGTAGGTGTAGCCATGGTGCAAGCAGTTGCTATGATGAGTAGTTTGATGCTAGTAGTAGTTATTATGCAAGCGATATGACAATGATAGTCATTGAAGGGATCTGCTGGTTCAAGGCACCTTGGAGAGGCTGGTGGGTAGAGTACAGAGCCATGGCATGGTTCCTGCCAGCTCTCAAAGACCAGCTCTCCTCCTGCCTGCAGAGCTCAGCTTATGCCCCAGCAGAGAAGCAGGCAGATGGTGTATGAAATCTCATGGAGATGGGGTCAAAAGTTTAACTTTCTACCCTCAATCCTTACCTAGTCATACAAAACTTCAGTTATTTCAGGAGTAAGAACTGAAGGTAGCTTTAAAGCTGCCTCTGCTGGTTTTGCTGCAGGGGTCCCCTTTGCTGTCAAGTTCAGTTAACATTTGTTTAAACAAGAGATGTAGATACCTGATAAGTGGCAGCACCTGGCTTAAAGATGCATTATGGACAGCAGAGAGTAAACAGAGCAGCTATAAGATTCCAGTGTGCAGAGGTCAAGACAACATCTGTTTTGCCTCGTGTACATATTCATACATAGTTTTCTGTTCTAGAAGTCACTCAAGCATCTAATAACTTCCTGCTCCAGGTGATGTTTCAGCAAATTGTTTTCCTGCTCCAGTTCAGTCAGGATTTTTCTAGCTTGGGCAAAGTGGTTAAAATATCTACAGTCTCGGCATGTCACCCTGGAGTAATTGCAGTGTCACAAATCTCAGGCCAGGAGCCAGTGATAAACAAGTTCAGCCAGACAGGGAAGGGGATGGCTGTGAAGCCAGCAGCTACAACAGGGTATGCCAGACCTGCTGTGGGCAGCCAGCCACCCTTTCCACATCCATGTTAAATCAGAGCTATGGAGCCTGGGAGCTTTCCCTTACTGCATTGCCTCAGTCTGTGGTTACAGAATCTTAGAATGTTAGAATGTGTTGGGTTGGAAGGGACCTCTAAGTGCCATCTAGTCCAACCCGCTGTAGTGAGCAGGGGCCTCTTTAACTAGATCAGGTTGCTCAGAGCCCCATCAAGCCTGATCTAGAGTGTCTCCAGGGATGGGGCCTCCACCACCTCTCTGGCCAACCCATGCTAGTGTTTCACCACCCTCATAGCAAAGAACTTCTTCTAGATATCTAATCTGCTCTAGTTTAAGACTATTGTCCCTCATACTATTGCTACATGCCCTTCTTACCTTTCCTGTAGGCCACCTTCAGGTAGTAGAAGGCTGCAGTAAGGTCTCCTTATGGATGCAAGATAGGAAGCCACCCTCTACTTCCAAGGTTGCCGAACAAAATAGTATGTCTGAGATGCAGCTTTGCCTCATGTCTTGCCTACACATATCTATTTTCCCCCATTTAAATTGGGAGGGTTGGCTAAGGCCATGGGTTAATCCCCAGAGACTTTGGACCGGGCCTTCTCTCAAGGCCTGAGTGCAGATGTTTTATTACAATGAGCATCTCCTTAGTAATTATTTTCATTTAAGCAAAACAGTTTAATATTCTGCAAAGAAGGACTTCATATTTTGGTCCTAGAAGTTAATTTCACAAGTTATCTGATAGCATATTTCAGAATTTGTGTGACAGTAGCAGCTAAAAACCCATCAAGATCAGGGCTCCCTTGCGCAGAATAAAGATACCATAAAAAACAGATTGTAGATAAGAAACATACATTGTAAATAATTAACACCAAAGGGAAAAAAAAAAAGCAATAATGTGATCCATCCTTCTGTCACACTTTTTTTCTTATTTATCTTCCATACGTTCTCAGACTCATTGAGCTTATTTTTGCAACTGGGCTTTTTGACAGTATCCTTTTTTTAAATTTATTTTTCTTTGCTAAAGGGAAGGTAGATGCAGTAGCAAACACTATGAGCAATGCAAGCTTTTGGGTATGTAGGGTTCTGTATACTGGTCAACAGTGTCAGAGATGTCTACTTATATACCTGTGACATAACTGTGTGTGTGGTGTTATCCCCCGTTAGCTTGTGGTATTTCCTCCAGCAGTACTAAAATACTTTAATCTTTCTCCAGTTTGGCAGTTGGTTTATTAAATGTTTATTCATTTTCATTGCATTTGGGATGGAGCTGAAATTAGCACGTCCATTTTCTTGTTTAAACAAGAGCAACTTCAGTGTAAATAACGTCTCGTCACATAAATGCATTTTTGTCCTTCCACTGATGTCAGAACAAAATGAAGGATGATATTTGGGAGAAAAACAAAACCAAACCAAATCTCTTTCCTGAAACCAACAGAGGGAGCACAAACCTTTGGGTTTTTGTGAGACTTTTCAAAATAAGAAGTTGTTTCTACCACATCTTCTTACCTTTCCAGTGAGAGTATGACAGGTTTAAAATGTGTAGAAATATTGTAATTCTTAAAAACATCTTCCATTGACTGCCACAGTTTGCGCAAATCTGGGATTTAGCTAATTGTGTTCGATATGTTCCTGCTGTTGGAAAGGACTTGTCTGTGCTCTGGAGTAAGGAGGCATCTTATTTATTCTTCTTGTCATTCAACACCTTGACTCTTCATAGACTTTTCAAATACAAAAGTAAGATGGACCTGTCCTCTTCCCTTGTCACCACCCTCTGAGAGCTCTGCTCTCTCCTTCTGTTGGGTGACTCACTCCATGGCTGGGAGTCTGCTGTTCCCACAACTCATTTGTAATGTCCCTCTTGACTGAGTAAAAATGTCATCTGTTAGAAATGGAAGGTTTCAGTACTCTGCAAGTAAAGCATGAAGACCATCTGGCTTCTCCTGTCTCACTAGCAGGCTTTATCCCATCACCCTGTTTTCTACAGACAAAGAAGCACCATTCATGTTAGTTCACAATGGGGTACCTAGAATGTTTTGGGGTGTGGTCTAGTGGAAGTTGTCCCTGCCCATGGCAAGGTGTTCATCACTAGATGGTCTTGAAAGTCCCTTCCAACCCAAACCATTCTATGATATCCTGAATGCAGGACAGATGTGCAGTCAGACAGTCAAGTTCAGAGGGTCTGAGAGACCTCCTCCCCCTTCTCACCTGGTGTTTGAAGTCAGGCAGGTCTCCATGTGCTCCACAGCATTGTGCGTTGTGCAACTGTGAGGCTCCCTGTGAAACATCACCTCTTTTTCCACAGTTGTGCACGGCTCAGGCCTCTAGCTATTCAGACATTTAAAACAAGTGACCAGATGCTGTAGGCTTACAAAAGCACTACACACAGCCAGCTGTGCCATATAAATCTTCAACTCTTTTTTTTTTTTTTATCATCAAGCTGCGGTTTGTTTGTGGTGTCTCATTTTTCCATCAGCTAGACATTCCTGTCCGTGCTTCCCATTTATTTGTTGGGATCACATAAAAACGTAGCTTTATTTATGTGTATGCTCTAATCCAGAACATAAAGTGCAGCAGCCGACTCATCATGCATTGTCTGAGGGAATGCACGTCGTAAAGCGCATACGTCACAGCAAGAGGTTTCTTATAACTCGGTGCAGCCCTTTTAACTGGATCTCTGCTCTGGCCATCTGTTCTTTAATATTATCATGAACACTTCACACTTAGCACTGCTTTTGTTTGAGGATCTCTCGCTCCTTTTCAAAGGTGATTAAGCATTATTATTGTCTCAGTGTTTCAGACAGTGTAACTGAGGCACAGACAAGGTGGGTGACTTGCCAGGATGATGTGTTTGGTAAGTCTGAGCACTAGACTTATGCCTTCAACTTTCTGTTTCCTCTTGCTCGTTGCTCCATACAGTTGTAGGGATGCTTTCAGCCAGCCTGAAGTAACATAGCATGTCATTCCACCTGGTCCTCAACCTAAGTGTTGTCATTTGGGTCTAACATGTATTCTTTAGTTTGGCTACCAGCATATCACGATGCCACACCACAGAAACCTTGGCAAGATTCAGCACCTGCAAATACTCTCAAAAAAACCCTGTTAAAACTCTAAATTAAGTTCAGGTCCAGTGCTGGTATTTTCCGGTTTAGCACTAAAGAACAAGTAAGGGTTGTTTGGGAATATAGTTGAGTAATTAACTGCTCACACACTTTGACTAAATTTTCTGTAGCTAATAAAGAAGAAAAAAAAAATTGTCATGTGTAAGTTGCTGCATTCTCTAATCAAATGTATCAACTTGACCCTCCTGATGTTTTTGTCGGTGCTTCCAGAGGCACCAACATGGCAACTTACCTGAATGGTGTTCAGATGCAATGAAGTATGAGGGCAAAGTCACCTGTACAAAAGCAGTCATGTGCATTACAATCATGAGCACTGAAATGGAAGAAAATGGAATTCGATCAGTGAACACATAGATTAGGCAAACTGCAAAACTTTCCTGTGTAACATTAGGAATGGGCTTTCTGCACAGCAGCTTTGCCATAGAAGTTCTGCTTCTGAGGCACCTGACAAAAACCAGGCAAGCTTCAGTGATCGTGCTCTCTATACGTATAATAACTATCAATGGACAATGACCCCAGTGCTGCCAGGACTGGCCTGTTTCCTCCTTGGCTTCAAAGGCAGAGGTCTTTAAAAATAAGGTCAGATGAACTGTGTGTGCGTCTTGGGGAAGCAAAAGGTTTAAATTGTGTCTTAATGTGTTTCTGAGCATGATTATCTCTAGTGGACTTGTGTCAGTCACCTGCTCTTCTCCCTCCCAGGGTTGCACATGACTTTGTGTGACCCTTAAGGATATTTGCCTAAATCCTGCTGCCTTCAGGTGAGAACCTGACCTCCAGGTACCTTCCACTCTAGCTGGGTCAGGTGAGCCAGTGGGCTCAGAAAGAGCAGGATGTGACAAAGGTGCCCAACTATGAGGTGGTGAATGTGGGCTTTAGACCCATTGATAGAATTGAACTGCTTCAGAGGTTGGGATCAATGGCCTGAGGCTGCTGAACAGCCAGGAACTCTGAAAATTGAGAGTATTGGATGTTGGAAGTGAATATTTCGTGAACTGTCATAGCTAAAATTTATTCACATATTTATGAGCATTTGCCAGGCAATTTTATAGAATAAATAAGTAAATAGCAGCATGGAGTGTTATTTCTAGAGAATTTACCAGTTGGAGAAGGACCAAAATTTGTGGAGAACCTTGTTTGTAATAAGGTAACCTCCTCAGTGCTGCTGGTTTGCTCTGCTCTTTGTGCAAATGTGCTAAACTAGAGATTAACTGTTCTGATCTGTGCATCCATCTAGCAAGGAGATGGTCTTAGAAGTGCTCACCTGATGGGTGGCCCGAGATAAATGTACTCTCTGTGTTTCTTTAGCAGTCCCTTTTCATGAGTCAGTGCCCTGGCATCTGCTCCCAAACTGTTCCCATCCTGTTCAGAAAACTGACCTGCATATAGATTGGTCTTAATGATCAAATGTTTAAAAATTCATAGCACAAGAACAGCTGAAAGCAGTTGATTGGTTTGAACTTTATTGTATGCACCTTGATTCCCAGATCTGCAGTAAAGGGGAAGGTCAGCTGGTAAACATTTGAGCATTTAAAAATAAAAAGGGATGGATTTCCCTCTACCCGGGCCTTTTATGTTCAACCTCAGTACAAACCTGGATGTACTGAGATATTTCTCCTGTGTATGATTTAAATCCACCTGGACACTGTGGGCCACGTCTTCCTTCAGCTGGTGTAAATCAGCATAATCCCTTTGAAGTTAATGAAGAAAAGCTAACTTTGCACCCACTGAGGATCTGGCCCAGTGTTACTGTAATTTATTATTTCAAGAATCCACAGGTATTCCTGAATAACAGCAGAGCATTCATAAAGACAAAGTTCCTGTCCTGATCATTCTAAAAAGCACAGTCTTTCCAGCCATTAATTGCACTAAATTCTCTATGAAAAGCTGAGCTTAAAATCTCAGTATGGAATTAGACTTTAAGTTTTATGTAAGGACTCAGAGGACATATCAAAATGAGCTGTTAACATTCTCCCCTCTTCTTGGTAGTCCTCTTTGATTTTAAATAGAAACTTCACATGTATTTTAAGTTTTATTCTAATAATAATAATGTTGAAAAATCAATATTTTTTTTTAATTTAGCATCATGAAAGGTAGCAGAATGCAAGAATATCAAACACCATATTTGTTTTATCAAAGTACCCACCACATCTGAGAACCTGAGTAAGATTAGGAGCAAACCTGCCATAAATTAGATTTTTAAGCAGATTATATGAAAAAGTTGAATGGATACTTGTTCAGGGGGCTGACCCCAGGAATCAGAAACATCAGGAAGGTAGGGACAGTGACAGAGAGAGGGTTTTCCTTTTGGGAAGTTGATTGTTTTTGATTTGCCTTGAGCACAAATGGGAGATACCCAACATTTACCTGAAGAGAGGCTGCAGCAGTGTGATAGCAAAGCGCTCTGCCTTGCTATGAATCAGTAAATAAATACAATGTGTTCTGTTAAGACATCTGTAGTTTGTCAGGCTAATTGATCAGGAAGCTTTAGGTGATGCACATTACTCTGTCTTTGATCCCACTGCCCGATTGTGTATTTTTCTCTTAAGTCCTGGGAACAAGCCTTAATCATACACACCTCTTGGGCCACCACAGTCATGGCACCCAACCTATTGCCCTCCCAAGAAAGGGTAATTCCCAGTAGTGGTCTTTCACTCTGGCAGGGTTACCACGAGGAAAACATCCCCTGGGGAGCACATACCATGTGTGACAGCATCTCCATGGTGTTTCTTCAGGCTCAAAAACTAGTGATGGGGGATGGATGATATTGGTGTGTAGGGGCACCCACGCACAAGCCCCCTCAGTTCCACCTCAGCTCTTTCAGGCAGGGTTTCAGTAGTGGTGGGCAAGGAGCTGAGCTTCACTGACTCCAGTCCCATCATGCTGGGGGCAAAACTTCTTAACATTTGTCTGCAAAGTCCAGGTCAGTTTTTAACAGCTTGAGCTCCAGGATTTATTATTGCTGTCTTCCAACAAATACACGAAATTCACTTTAGTTCAAATCATTCAAGCGTAGCAACTCTAATAATGATGTTTTAATAGCGTCTACAGTGTAAAAGTTTGTTGAAATCTGATATCTGACACTAGCTAATATAAGCAGTATCATCCCCTTTTTAATAAAACTGTTACTTTAATGAGGAACTCAGTTGTACTTTACTGATAAAGACTAATGATTTTAAACATGACTTTTTCCTCCTGTATTTGTGATTTTCATTTTAACTAAGATTACTCTGTTATTTCAGCATACAAGCAGTAATGTTTTCCCATCTAAGTACATTTGTTCACCTCAGAGAATTTAGGTAACTAATTATCCAGAACTACTGAGGCGGTTACTGTTTGCTTCCTCTTCTTTTGCATAGTAATATAAGTTTTCTGTAATGGAACAAAAATAATCCAAATTCTTTGCTCTGTATTCCAGTGGCTCCCTTTTAAAATGCTTGGTTATGTTGCCTGCAAATTTTTTTGTAATGAGGACCTTGGATCAGCTTAACAAGGTTAACATTGTTTTGGGGGTTGCAGATGTGGACTTTACATCGTTTTTAATGAAATCAAGCCCAGAAGAGGCTCAATAAACAAATGACAATGTTTGGGAAAGAGAGGAACTCATTTCCTTTGATAGGGTGCAGGGAATTTAACCAATCTGTGTTTATAATTACTGTCTGGTTTAGTTAGTGCGAAAGAATCTACTTGTTACCAATTTATAAATAAACAAACTAGACCTGCTTTTCCCTGTTCTGCAGCAGCCTCGTTAGAGTTTATTTTCTTTTTATTTGACTACAGAGCACTTACTGTATGCTTAATGCTTAAATTGTTTCGGGATTTTATTTTATTTTTGGTCTCCTTTAAACATATACTGCTCCTTTTGAAATGCTGGACCTTTCCGCAAAATTTGCACCTCGTCATTATACTTTGTGTTAAATACTTTTGCTCGATCAAAACTATGATTGTTGGTTAAAAATAGTTGGGGGGTGGGATGTGGGAGGAGAGAAATCTGTTGTCCACATTTCAATCCTTGGTAATTTACCAAAGATATCATTTTTCTTGGCAGTGTTCTGTACAGGCTAAGTTGCTACCGCTTAGTTAATTGTAAACCAAAATCAAATTAACAGCCTTTGCAGGTTTTGGCTGCTACAAACATGGAATTTTAAGCAAATTAAAAATCCAACATTTGGACCACCTAAAATGATGCAATTTACCATTGCAGAAATTAGAGACTAAATTCTCAGTTTCTTAGTGTTGCAGACACCTTTAATAGATCTAATTTTTTACTAGCTCTTTGAATCCTCAGCCAGGTTTTATGATTCCTTTTCCTTCTTAGTCCTTTCCATGAAATATGCAGATTTAATCTTAAAATCTCTTTCTATTTATTTGGTAATGAAGGTTCAGTTCAACTTTTCTCTAGCCATAATTAGCCATAAGATACTTTTTTCCCCCATTTATGTAAAACTTTTAATTCAAATTGCAGTCTCTTACTATCTGACAGTAGCTTCAGAGGTGGAACATTATTTAGCAAGTGACTGGGTTTGTTCCTTGCATAACTTTGATTTTTATGATTTTATGCCTTCTTTGTAGTTACCCCAGGTTTTTTTAACTGGGTTGTGAGTTTACCTTTGTTTTGAAAATTGCATAAATCTATCAGGAAATTCTGAAAAATCAATAAACTAATTTTATAGTTAGAGATGTGTAAAGCAGTAAGCACTTTCCAGATGTGGCTGGGGATAGGAGCAAAGAAAACTGCTCTGTTCTAGGAGAGGAAAAACTGTTGACATTTCTTTGAAGTATAATCTCTTTTGTTTATTTGGGTTTTAATAGCTTCCAGCAGTTAGCTGCATATTTTTTAACTGATGCTGCTTGCATACTTATTTTCTAAGGTTTGTGAGTGGCATTCATTGACTGCCATATGTTTGAAGGCTAACCTGTGTGTTGATGAAGGAATGAGACTGATGAGGAGAAGAGAGTTTTAACTAGAGATGGGCACAAAATAAAATGCTCCATCCAAGCAATACCTGAACTCTGAAAGTACTTGAAATTCAAACAACCAAAGCTGGATTTCACAAAGGTTTATTTCATTTCTGACTTCACTGCTGCTTAGTCAGGACTCTGAGTTCTGGGCAAGAATTAAATATCTAGGTAGGAAGCTTAACACTTGAAATTGCCATTTTTCTCCAATGAGAAATTCTCCTCATCAAAAAATTGCCTAGAAAGTAGCTAATCACACAGTGTCATGAGGCTTAAGCCATTGTACTTTCCTAAAGGGCCTCTTGCCAAACAAATGTCCTTGGTCTTCCCTTCACTATGGACTAGGGAGCATTTCTGATCGGCATACAGGTGCCATTCATCGACTCATGCTTGACACTACGTAGAATCTTAGCATACCATTCTCACTTCCCTGTCCCAGAATTGCTTGAGAATTACAGAAGAAACACTTTGTTGTTAGATCACTGGAGAATAGGATTTGTGAATAAACTCCTTTGATGCAGTACAAGGTTTTTTGGCTAAATATACAAAAGGTTTTAGATACTGAATTCCATGGGTTTTGTTGTGAAATAGGTGCTTACATATCTTCTGGAAGGCTGGACCTCATGGTCCAGCACCCACCTGAGTCAATGGGAAGCTTCCCACACTGGATGAGACCTATTCTCTCTCTGCACCTCCTTTAGCCCATCTGTAAAATGGGAGTAGAAATACTTATCTGAATACATAATGAGATTTCAAACTGTTGGACTGGAAAGTGCTACAGAAGTGTGAAGCCCTAATGAAGAGGAGAGCAATTATCCCAAATGTATGAATTTGCAGTGTAAGAGTTTTTAAAGAAGTCATTATGATTTCATAGTATAAATGTACCTATTCAAAAGAATGGCTTTACAAATCATTTATTACTGTAATAACAGCTATTTTGAGCTGGGCTATCAGGGTGTAATCCAAAGCCCATTAAAGTCAGTGGAAAGATTCCTACAGATGCTAGTGCATTTTATGTCTGTTTTTAAGCACATGCTTAGTATTAAAGTCAAACAGACTTAAGTGTCTACCAGAAGTTAAGTATTGAAACAGGTCCTAGTCCTTTGTCTCATCTTAAGCAAAAATGCTTCCTGATTAAGGCTTCATAATGCAACATAAATCAACCACCCTGCAAACTCTTCTGTCTTCTTTACTTTCTGAGCTTGTTGGTTCTGGTGCACAAGGGAAATACTTGCACCATTGCACCTTGTAACTTACTGGCCCAGCAAATATGTGCAGCATATTAAATATTAAATAAGTTATTAAAAATATTGTTGTGACAAGCAAATTTAACACAAATCATTATAGTTGGTCTAAGTGGCTGAAAAGGGAGTGACATTGAAAAATGAAAACTATTTTGCAAAGTAAGTGGAAACTTAAAGAAAAGACTACACAAAACAATTTCCTGATGATTTATGTAACATACTGCATGAGAATATATTTGATTTCAGATGCAATGCTGGCTGCTACTAAAGTTGAGCAAACAATAAGCATATTTTGTATTGGGAGCAGCCCCAAATTTTTTCTGCTACAAAATAAATAAGATCAACAACCAACTTCTCACTCAGTCCAATCAATAATTTTTCTTACTTGCAAGGATGTGATTGGCTATGAAATGTTTTCTGTGGGAAAAGTCTCTTCATATGAATCCAATGCAGCGTTTCTGTTTTGAGAGAGTTTCTAATTGTCCTAAGTACTGTAAAAGTACAAACACTAATTATGTATGGTTTGATACATTTTAATAGTCTGTGAGTTCTACAGATTAGAAGTCAGGGAGCTTAGTAAATTAACTTGCATTTGGTTTCTGGTTTGGAAACCATCACTAAACAATGCTCCTTATACATTAGTAATAAAATTATTCTAAATGATGCTACTTGAACAGTTGCTCTAGCTACATATTAGGATTTGCTGTGTTTTTCATGTGTTTTCCATCAAGGAAGTCTGTGGTTACCTTCCTGATTCTGCTGGACTGGAAAAACATAGCTAATATGGTGTGATCTGGAGAAAGCTTTGATGCAGGGGCTTTACAAATAAACCTCCAGATGCCATATGGTTTACATTCATCTCTCAATTTATTTCCTATAAATGTCTATTGAATATTCCATTGAACCAACACATGTGAAACTAGAGCTGGAAAAGGGAGTGAGGTATAGAATGTTTTGTGGCAGCATGTGATTATCATATTTCTTTTCCAATATTGCTACCAGCCTTAAACGCACGGTAAATTAGTCAAATGCCAAAGTTCTCAGAGTTAGGGTGGAAAATACAGAAACAATATTTTAAACCTTGCAAAAACAAACATTCCTCTCTCACGTGTTGTAATGTATCTCTCACACTACAGCTAGTTCCTCTCTGCAGTAAAACTAACTTGTGTGTTTGGTTTCTGTCATTAGAAAATTAAAGTCCAGGGGAACTCAGTTATGGGAAAGAAAACTCTGTTAAAACTTTGTAAAGGAAAAACAAATGCAGGAATGAGCAGCTTAGATGTGTATTTGGGCTTGATTAGCTAATACCTTTTTTCAGAGCTCCCTGGCCTTCATAGTTTCTCTTCTTCTGAAATCAGGCAGTGTAACTTAAACACATCTGACTGGTCAATGGGCCTTTCTTAGGGCTATATTTATTCAAGAAGAACTTCTCTTCTCCAAAAGTTCCTCATGGTAGAGGTGGTGTCTGCAAAAGAAACTCTCCCTGTATTATTTGAAGCTTTTCTTATCTCTGTGAGCTGTCAGGCTCTTGTCCCACGGCTGCTGCTCAGAACACCCTGGCTCCAGGTGCTTGGCTATTGGAAATTATATCTGAAAATTAAAAGACAAAGACCCCAGCTGGGTACAGCTGAGAAAAAAAGCTTTTCTCAAGATGGGCTAATTTGTTTTACAGAGCTAAACTTTTCCGTAACCCTGATTTAACAAACTTACCAGCTCTGTCTTTTAGTTTATGTTGATCAAAGGAACATATTTCTCTGCTACATACAGAGGAGTTTCCCTCTCCACCCAAGACAAGTTGGTTTGCATTTATCCATGCATCTGTCTGGGACTGAATATAAACTTCTCACCTACACTGACTGTCTACCTAAGGCCTAAAACCAACTTAAGACCTGCTTATGCCTTGCCAAGCTTATTAGCTCTAATATCATAGGCAAGAAATCTTTTGCCCATAACTCACTGAAAGGATGAACTTATCTGAAGGATTCAACATTGCATATAGTCAGTGCTGGTCCTCTATAAGTAAGCTCATTTTACCCAAGGAGTCCTGTAAAAGCCAATCTTCAGATCACTGGCCCAACATGCTAGAAAGTGACTATTATTCATCTGGTTTTATGATACAAGTTTGAAAAGCTCCAGGTCAGCAACAGAAAGTCCTATTCATTGTAGCTGAAAAGCAGGTTTCGTTATAATGCAAGTTCCATAAATAGCAAGAACAGTTAGGAAAGTAAACCAAATCCACAGATGAAAAATAAGGTAACAAAATTTTTTACTCCCTGCATCAGCCTCTTATGTTCCACTGAGACTAGGGCTGGGAAATCCTATATTTAACATACTAAACTTTGATGTCTTCTACAGGGATATTACTCAGATATATTTGCTTGAAGAGATGAATGGAAAAAAAATCTCTTTGTTTATCCTCAGCCATAAAAGATGTTAGAGACACTTTTCATGTATTTTCCATGTTTTTTATTATTATAATCATTATTATTGCAAAACAGAAACTGCCAGATGCTGCTGGGCAGAAATCTTAAGAGTTCCCTTTGAGAAATAAGATATTGGATTATTAAAATTAAAAAGGCCAGAAAAATAGACTCCTACATAGTCACAATAGCCATGCACAGGTTCTGACAAGGGCATTGTATTGCTAAGAAATTTGTCAAAACAACTTGCATTTAAGAGAAAAACAAACTGCTGGCAAGCAAATTATATTATATACTTATGTGGAAATGTCAGTCCTTTCCTATTCAACTCCAAGTGCAATAAAAAAGGACTTTTAACTGTTCCTATGTACAGTAAATGTAATAATTTTCATTTTTGTGAAGTGTTATCATTTCTACAGAATTTCTTCTCAATGACTCACCACAATCTTTTCTTCCCAGTTTGTTACTACACTGTTCTCCTTGATATAAAAAAAAAAAAAAAGCTTTTAGTATAGAATAGGATGGAGACTTTTTCAACACAGTAAGAAAGGATTGACAATTTACATCCATCCTTGTAAATCCAGTCAGCTTTGAGAGGAATGAATCAGGGCTATGAGGGGTGAACTTTCTACATCCTCCCTGCCAGCTCCCCTGTTCACACCTCTCAAGACCTCATCCTGGACATCCTTTTCTTTTAATTTGTCCTTTAGTTGTTAAGCTGAATGACTCCCAAATACACAGGCAGCATGACGTGCTCTCTTTTAAAAATGCTTTCTCACCAAGTACAAAAGGAATCTGGGACCAAACACATAAATAAAACAAGGATCCAAAATCCTGCTGCAGTTCCCATGCACTGAGTGCCTGGGAATGAGAAACCAGAAAGGCTGGGTGGAGCTGCAACCCTGGTGCTAGTGTCCCAAAGTGGTTGTGAACAGCCAGGCAAGGAGGGTGACAAGCAAGTTGTGCCATGGCTTTCCTTATCTACCTTCACCCAAACAGTGATGGCTCCTCTTGGCAAGGTGAGGTGGGGCTGTGTGCCTAGTTCTGGTGTGTTTCATGAACTCCGCTTCAGGCCTGATGGCATCACCAAGCTAAGTGGCTTACAGCACTATAAATGAAGCTTACATTTTGCAGAAAAAGCCTGTGCTCGTGCCTGAAGCAGTGCCTTTCCCTTTTTTTTTTTTTTCTACTTGTGCAGTATTGGGCAGGAAGTGACTGGGAGACAGGACTGAAGTAATGTGCTAGAAAGGCTGTGGACACAGAACAATCGCATAGATAATGTCGCTGAAAACAAGGCTTTCTTATCAAACCAAGCTTAAACAAGTTTGACTTGTGCAGAGCCCCGGGGTCATGCTGGTCTTCAGCGTGGGTGATCTTTACCTCTCCTACCATCAACACTGCTGCTCTTTTGGGTCAGGAGTCTCTCTCCATCATTGTGAAATCTCAGGACAGAAGTGCTCTGGCATTTCCCAAGCTGCCATTTGGTTTCAACAGCACGACAGCTGTTGCATAAGTTTGTACCCCTTGTTTTGTACCTCCTAGGGTTCAGTCATGTGGCTGCTGCTTTGAAATAATTATATGGGTTATAAATGTTTTCTTGCATTCTTCCATGATTATCATCCAATTATTTATATTCAGCTAGTGTATTAAAGCCATTCTAGGTCTTTTTCCATACATGTTCGAGGTTTTCAGACACATTCTTCTATCATCACACAGGAGTGATGGCTCTGCTGCTTTGTCCTAGGTGGAGCCTGCCAAAAATCTCTTCCCAGAATGATCTTATTCAGCAGAAGCAGCATGGAACAAACTCTCCAGCCTCCTAGGAACTATGTACTCCCCAGGATAGTTTCCTTGGTTAGAGAAAAGGAAAATCATCCCAAGGTCACTCCCCGCACTACCAGTTAGACACATGACTACAGGAATAGTCTGGTAGCTCCAGCACTTGGGAACGGGACGGGTGAGGACAGAAACATCCTGTGCCTCTCAGAACCGTGGAGAAGGGTGGCACTGTGTCCATGGTAGAGAAGCAGGGAGAGAAAGGAGCAGTCTGTCTCTTGACACTAGGCAGATGGGAAGGAAGAAGTGGAATCTCTTTTGCTAAGCTTGCAAAACAGTGAATTCAGCCAGGATTTACACTCTTACCTGCCTCATTTTGTCACTTAGTCCCACACTTTATTCTCTAAGATCTCATTTAGCTGTTTATTAACAGTAGAGGCACTGAAATTCAAAGAAAACTACCTTAAGCCTCAAAAAGTTTGGCATTCCCAGAAGTTGTCAGTTTTCACAGTGTTTGGCAGTCCAGCGTGTATCTTTTGCCAAGACTTGCTGGTTTCCACAAGTCACATCTCTTCTGCTCATCTGGCCCCTGGAGCGAGGATGAATTCTCAGACCATGGCAGATGGAGACAGGTAGAAGGAAAGGAGATAATGATCATAGCCATGTCACTCAAAACACTTTGACTGTTTTCAACTTTAACTTATTTCATAGCTGAAGTTTTAGCTCCTTACTCCCAGGAGACTACCTGCTGGCATCGTAGAACCCTACTAGGATTAGAGAAGAATTTTGTACTCTTGTGAGGCTCTTGCTGAAGTTAAGTGAATACCTAGGGAGCACAGAAAGAGAACCAAGATGTACATAAATCTAAAGCTTAAACTGTGGTTCCACTGCTGTGTTGTGAAGATCATCTGCTCCCTTGAAATCCTGACCTAAACCAATGAGATACTAACAGAACATGGACTGGAGAAGTCTACTTCATGCCAGTGGGATACATAACCATCATAGCCTGGTCTTGTATCTGGTATGATATTCAAATCTTCTTTGCCTTCACTGACCACAAACTCTTACAAATAATTAGTTAGACTATGAATAGCTGGTCACTGCAGGAAAAGAGAGGAAGACTGTACACTTTAAAGCAATTTTCATGCTAAAAAATGGAATGTACTCTTAGAGAGCTGTGGATTTACCTGATAGAGTGACTTATGTCCAGGACAAGGTTCTAGCCACTCACTATCAGGAAAAAATATCAGAACTCTATATCTCATGTCCATTTTGGGGGAGGGAAGGAGAGGGTGGAAGGAATTAATGTTTGCTCTCTTCTCCCATCTTGAAAGAAAGGGCTTGGATGTTCCATTGTAGTTCCTGAGTAGAGCCCACTTTGCAGTCCAAACTAAGTTGCCTGATTCCTGAAAGTTGTGAGATTTAGACAATTCCTATTACCTGGCTGGCATCTCTCAACATCAAGGAACCAGACACCCAACTTCAATGTTGTAGATGCTGCCATATGACAGAGCACCTGTGGCTGTGCAACAGGAGGAACCTAAAATCCCCTTTGTAGAGAGATTTGGGTCTCTATGCCAAAGAGGTTCTGCTAAGAAATCTGACAATGCAAATCTCTTCAAAGGTACAACACAGCCTTCTTTTCCTCCTGCAGCACGTCCAATGGCCAGCACAGAGAAGAGGGAGAGCCAAAGTTTCCCTTGGTGTTTGCATCAGGCCAAACTGAACCACTGTGATGGACTTACCATAGGGCCATCACTCAGGATTTGTACAAGTGCTAGATTTTCTTTACGTGCATTTTCTTTGCAGTACTAATTGAAGGGAAGGACAAGAGAAGGGAATAATACTTGGTCAGCAGAAACAGGAATTGTTTCCCTGAACACATGGCCAGACAGATCTGATGAGGAGGATACAATATATTTATATGGATCTTTTTCAGAGTGGAACCACACTTTAAATATTGATTTCCACTGGCATGCAAAATGCTGATATCCACAGTCATTTATGTCACTGCTTTATTATTTTATTTTTAAAATAGTTTTTATACATGACAGGGTAGACCTCTAGTTCTCAGCCAAAAGAACCATCTCAGTAACATACAAGGAACTGTGGGTTTGACTGAAATCCAGCTGGAGCATACATTTCAAACCCAATTAATTGTAAACAATATCTTCAAGGCATTTGAAGAATTGTGTCTTGCTTAAAATTTCCTAGTCTGTCATACATATACATTACATACAATAGTGCATATTTATGTATGCACTTTGGCTGCATCTGTATATATACGTGTGTGTATTATATATATAAACACCAGGTATGTTACTATATACAAAATGTTTTAACTTAAATGAAAACTGTTGTGAGCTTTAGGAGTGTGTGCTTTGCTTGCATCCACTCACATGATAAACTCATGATAAAGCAGTTGTGTACTTCAAGTATTCTGTATACTTCAATATTAATCTATTTTTTTAGAATAACTAGCATTATAGGTGCTGTTATAGGGTTGGATTGGTCATATCCAACTAGGCTAATTCAGGGCTACCCATGTCCATCTACTTTGGCCCATGAGCTGCTGGTAGTTCCCTCTTGAAGTTTTCCATTCCACAGAATCAGTCACAAAAAATTAACTGTCATTTCTTTTACTAAACTAACCCAAAGCCCTGTTTTCCCAGGAGAAAATTGCTGCACTTAGTTAAAACACAACAAATGCCCACCCCCCAGGAACATGAGGAGAATGCTAGAACACAGACAAACCAAATTGCTATTATTCATTATCTACATTATCATTTAATGTGTAGACATCAAGTGCTCTAGAAATCTGACAGATTTATGAGTAGACTGTGAAAGACTAGCTAGTCTTTATACCAAGCAGCAAATGGGTGATTTATGGGGGCACTAACAAGTACTACTGGGAGATGTTAGTTGGTGGAGGGTGCATGCCAGGCTCCAGACCTGACCAGGCAGGCATGGCAGAAATGAGATTTATGGTTAAACTACAAGATATTTTTATATATAAATAGATATTGGGCCAACTGGCCCAGCTGCCTGTACCCATTGCTTTCACAGTCCTGATAACACATCTTCCATACATCCCTTCCTGTGATGGTGTCAGCTCTGTGGGACAGGAATTACTGCTTACTAGGCACGGTGCTGCTGGCTTGACAGTTGTACTTCATGATCTTAGAGGTCTTTTCCAAACTTCATGATTCTTTGACTTGCCTGACCTTTAGCTTCTTCCCTGGGTATACACCAGTGTGCTTCAAGCTCTCCTGCTGTTTGGTTCATAGTGAACTGTTCCTGGCCCTGGCAGAGGGTGGGATCCTTTACCCTGTGCTGCCCCTCAGCACCTCAGAAGTCAGCGATGAGGCTGAAACATGGGTTTGCCATCCTGCCAAAGCTGCTGTTCCCTGCCTAGCACAAGTCCCTGGAGCAACACCTCTTCAGTGCACATGAAAGTCTGGCACAAAGACCCCATTGCCATATGACAACCAAAATGCTTCTAGCCCTTCAAATTTAGGACATTGTTGTGATCACCGTCAAGACTAGCAAGAGTGGTATTGTCTCACCCTGTCTTTAATTTCCTATTCACACACCTGGATTTCCAGTGCAATTTAGCTGCCTTTGTACTAAGATAAGCAATTTCTTTTATCTTTGCAAGAATGTTTGTCTTGGACTTTCCTCCTAGTCATGCCAAGGGGGATGACATATTCATATGACATCTGAAATAATGTATGCAAGATTACCTGACCACAATTTATTGGGGAAATGGATGAAAAATGCTTTCATTTAACTGATTAACATTTAATTAACATTGTTAATTAACATTGATTTTAACTTTTTCAGCTGAGTGTAACACTTAACATTGACCTTAACTTTTAAAATCAAAGCTAGGTGCTAAGAAAGCCTGGAGAAAACCATGATTGATATTATGCATTATAATCTAGCTCTATGTGATCTGTGTTGAAGTTATGGAGTAATGTGCATTGTACCATATAAAAGTCTAATGATAGTTAATGTTAGTTAATTAAGATGAACACTGATTGGTATTACCCTATCTCATATGGGTATTAACATCATATTAGAGTCTAACAAAATATTATTTTAGTTAAAACCACGTATACTGACTCAGTCTAGTTTCTGTCTGAGTGAAATTAATTCTGACTCTGATTAAACTGCCTATTTCCAAACCATATCATGCTCCTGGATCTCAACACAGCAAACAGGAAAACAGGTTTTAGTCTAATAGGGTCTTCTTTATTAAGTAAAAATATAGACATGACTTTATACTTATGCTTAGGAATTTTAGGACCATAGAGTAGATATCACCGGTCTACTAGCACAGAAAAATTGATTACATTTTTCTGATCATAAGCTCAGCAATCTCCATGTTCAACCGATGAGATTTCTCTTCTGCCTTTTCACATCCTCCCATCCTGAACTCCTCCTAAGGAACCATAATCCAGAGCAACATTTCTCCTGTGACACACAAAAGACATGATCAGCACTGCATTGGATCCCAGACCAGCATGTTCAGCCCTGTGTGCTTGCACTGATCACAGAGTAATTAATGTCAGTGTGCTCCTGCCTTGGCCCCCAAGTATGACAGGGACAAACTGAGCATTTAGCTTGTTGTAATCTCTGGTGTATTTACCTACTGGAAGTTTTGTCCTCTCTAAGAAGGCTCAGAGCACTGATTGGTACAGCATGTAGTATTGAGACAGATCAAGAAGCACCTCTGATCTCTATCCTCTCCTGTGTTGCAGACATCCCTGTGCACACAAACATGTAAGAGACGCAGATAGAAACAGGGTGTTTCTCCTTTCCTTGTGTTCCTGAATGCAGTGCAGGGCATCAGCTAAGCTGGTCATAGTTTCAAGCAAAAAAAGAGTATCTGAAGAGACATAGAAATATACAGAAATGTGTGTGTATATCCTTTAAGCACACGAATATACATATCTAATATGAAATGTGAGAAGGATTTAAAGAAACCATATTGTATCTTTAACTAGCAGGTGATACTTCTTAGCATTGTAAAAGAGATAAGCCCTGTTAAGTGATCTGGAGATGAGAATAATGACTTTAGTGCTGAGGTTATGAAGGACATTTCTATAAAGAGTGGAGCAGTATGAAACAGCCAAACTCTTCATGCAGTTGTATTTACTCTACATGGTCTTATCTGCAGAGCCAGGTGGTCACAGGCTGGTTGATGCAACCATGGAAGTGAAGCAAGGACAAAATTTCTCTAAGAAAAATAATGTTGTAAGAGCCTGTGTAATGGAAAACAGGAGAGGAGACAAGAGAGGGAGTGAGAGCAAAATTCACGCTTGCTGGAGTGAATGAGGACAGTAAAGAGCATCTTTCATCAGATCAGATTGAATTTGAACAGGAAGCTGAGGTCCATGGACAGCAGACAAAGCTTATTTCTTGTCTCTTTCCTTCTGAGCCAGAATTTTTGTATCTGAGCATCTTTCTTCAGTGTCCTTCACTTCTGTGGCCATTTCTTGCATATCATTAACTCCAGTCAGTTTAGGACTATTTTGCACATTTTGCTGAAATATGGTTGGTCAAAGAATGAAATTGCCAATCCAGTTCCAAGTATAAGCCTACCTCCAGGATGAGTGAGTCCTTTCTGCTGCATGGTAAGTGGCAGAAAAAACTTGTTTCTGCTTTCACAAAGTGGAGAAAACCAGGGGTTTGCATCTTGGCAGGAAGGCAGCACCTCCAGCTTCACAAAATCTTTTTGCCACATGATGCTGTCTATACTGTGTCTCTCATTGTGTGCTGAAGTTCACAAGATGCCTTTTACCTATGGATGTAGCAGAGGATTTCAGGAAAAGAAGCTGTGTCTGTTTTTAGTGTATTAGTGTCAAGAGAAGCTTTGCAATGAGAGAAGGCAACTGGTTCTCAAACGAATGTTGAGCTTCTGTCAGCTCTTACCTCCTTGGACTCTATCTTGGAGTGATTTTTGAATGGCACTGTAAAGTACAGGACCCAGGTGCTGTTCTACAGAAGATGATATTCTGAGGGTACTGTCTGACCCCTCTGTGAGCTCCAAAGGCAATTGTGTTGGTAACTTCGCATTTGCCTGTGGGGTGCTCTCATAATTAGGCTATTCATGAGCTATGGGGGTTGCTTTCTACTCGTGAATGCCTTTTTTTCCCTTTGACTCATCTTTGATTCCTAGGAATTTGTGCACTTTTATTCACTTCAGAATTCAGTAATATACAAATCTCTTTTTAAGATCTGCAATATATGCATTCACCCCATGGGATGCCTCCATGGGCCCATATTTGTTTCTTGTGTGTAAATATGCACAGTGGCCTCTCTGCTGCTCCCACATGAGAAGGGATCACACTGAGATGACTGATCATGAATCAAAATTAAAACCACCAATTGGCATTAAAGTTCATATCTTTATTAGAATTATTCATCCAAATACAATTAGCTGCACACCGATCTGTGGAGAGGAGGAATGGAGGCTCTCTGTGAGCCTGACCTGATCCTGACCCAACTTACACCAACAGTGTCATTACCTTGAGCAGAGCTTCTTCCAACCTATGTCAGAAATACAACTCATCTTCCGCAGGCTCACTTCTCCCTCTCCTCTCAAGGGCATCATGAAGGGAGGAAAGAAGACATTAAGATTCTTGGTCTTGAGGGAATGTGCTCTGTTTTCTTTTTCTTTCTTTTTTCCCCCCATTCTGTTTTAGAAGTGGCTGCATTTCTTACCCTGTTGGATGAAATTCCATCAACATACTTGCCATGGATGGGCTGCATTTCTGTGGCAACCACTCAATATGGTAACAGATGCACCAAAGAGAGAGAGAGAGCAGGAAGATAACAACAAATCAGTGGAATAAGACTAGTGAGGCCAAGAGGTTATTTGTGCCAACCAGTTAAGCCTTAGCTTATTCCCCAAGGACTGAATGTAAACCCTGTCAAACAAAATCTAAGACGGAAACATGCATAAGGATTTGAAAAGCAAGTGAGAACCAACTTTTAAAAGTGAAGGGAAGGATTAAATCAAGGGAAAATGGGTAGAGTATTGGCTGGGGACATGAAGTGGAACACACAGAGGAGCCCGTTATTCCATGCTGAATGCAGTATGTGTGCTCTCACCTGCCTCCAAAGTGTCCAACATTGGTTGCTCCCAGAGACAGTGTATGAGATTGCACAGACCCTTGTGCAGATTATTTATGTTGCAGAAACAGGTTTCTTGAAGTTTACATGGTCCAGACTTTGGAGAAAGTAAGTTTGTATGTAATAACCCTTATTAGACCAACAGATGTGGTTATGTAGATGGCTCTTCAGAGCTGAAATGGAAGCAGCAAACCTGCATGTGCCCCAAAGCAGGTCCATTTTTTTTCAAATGTATCAGTTGATCTAATAAAAGACATTACTTTCCCCAGCAAGCCTTTCCTTGAGAAATTTATGATAGCTCTTATATTCCTGTAACTGGGGACTTCAAACCACTTTAAAAAACATTACACTAGATAGTATCACATCATCTTTATTTGGAAGTTAATTATCTTTTTTTATCATCTTTAACTTGTGAGGAAACAGAATTGCATAGACTTAGCCAAGATAAAATAGGAAGTCTGGAGAAAAAATTAGTCCTGGTCATTCTCCTTAGCCACAGCCCCGTCATAGGGAAGGGATAAGTCAAATGTCTCTCCAAAAATTTTCCTGTATGGCACAGGAGTTAAACAGCAGAATGCATTTAGTTTTTTTCAGAACCATACAATGAAATCTGAAAGTTTGTCCTCAGACTGGTGAAGCTAAAGTAACACAAATCTGTCTGTCCAGAGTAAAGTGAAAGCTTTAGGTGTTCCTGATATCTTAATACTTAGATGAGAATTATTATGTTAATTTAGAGGTTTTAAAAAGAAGGAAACTTTCATTATCACACTTCATGACCGCATATCATTCAGTGATCTGCAGCCTTTCTAGATGCTCTGTCATTCCTGATGGTTGAAGACAAAAATATACTCTTTCTCTACCAGAGAGATACAGACACACATGTAAACATAAAATGAGATACAGGTACATTGCAGTCTCTTCAGAACATCTATTGATTGATGAAGGAAACAAAGGGAGGGAAGAGACTGTGTTTTTTTAAGAATGAATTGGAATGAGTTTTCAAGTTATTTCATGAAAAAAAATATTTGCAAGCCTGTCATTTGTTAACTGGATCTGTGCAAGTGCTTTATGAGCATGGCTTTCAAACTGTTATTCCTTATCGTCTGTCTGAATTCATCTTCCTAACCACAGGGCTCTTAAGTAACACAATTCCCAAAGCTCAATGCACATACTGTGCATCTGCAGACCCTCGTAATGAGAGTTGCTACCATGTGCAATACCATGTAAACACCTTTCTTCCTCTAGTTTCTAGATAAATAGAAAAGAAGGAGATAAAGTTCCAATTGGTACATTTCAAATGCAAGGAATGTGTCAAAAGTCTCCCGAGAAGTCGAGTTTCCTTTATGCCACAGCAGTGAAGAAGCAAAATGTGTTTTCTTTCTTTCACTTTGTCAGAATGCAGTGCTAAAGTCTGGGGGTCAGGACCGGTGTCAAATAAACAACTTTACTGTTTTGAATTTTTTAAAGGTTGAAGCTCCAGATAAAACAACTGCCGTTTGCACACAATATGCCCTGTGATCACAGGGCATGATTGATGATAAGTCAAAACAAATTTTGTTTATTCAGCTTTAAAGTGAATGTGGTGCTCAGATTTTTCTGCGGTTTTGAATGCTATTAGACAAACAAGGTGCACATATGGGATGTAGTAAAGGTAGAGGCCTATTTCACCAACAACGTGCTTCCTTTGGGCGCTGCTGAGTCATCTGCAAAGCCACCCTGGGTAGGCGGTGTTGGGAGCAGTGGCCCCTTCCACCACAGAGACATCTCAATGCTCCCAAAGCAGGGGTTTGGACTCCCCCTCTCTGCCAGGAACGGTTGCAGTAATTAGGAGGTGTTTCAGTCTTGGAGCTGTTGGGTGCAGGACACAGCAGGCAAAGGACAAAACGTTGCACCTCTTACCCTTGTGCTCCAGTGAGCACAGTGACACCGAGCTCTGGGTGTTGCAGTATCAACCAGTGAGGGGCTGCTGTGAGCACCTTCCTGCTTTGCCCCACATTATGGCCACCACTGGCATCAGGAACTGTGATTAGGATCTCATGTTTACCATAATGCATCCCTTGTTGCCTACAGACAATCCCCAGGCATCATCTTGGAGCTCCTCTTTAATTCTAAGCATTAATCCAGGAGAGGCATTTTCATGCAGGGCTGTGTTTTGTCACCCTTCCTCATGCCAAGTAGTCCTTTCCTTGCAACAGTTTATCAAGTGGATGGAGGCATGAAAGACAATTAATTCAGCCCCTGATTGCCTCCTCCGGGGTGGGAGCCTGACCTCACCTGCATGTGAGGAGATGGAAGTGCAAACCCTGAGAGGTGGCATCACAGGGCACGTTGGAATCTGTGTTTGTCATTTGTCTGTGGGGAGTGCAGGGAGGAGACCCCAGCATTTTGGATGGGAGGTTTCTATGGTTTTACTGCTGAGCTAAAGTAGCTGAAAGCAGGAAGGGAAAAAACATTGAACTGCACAGTTATTCTTCTGTTGTCCAAGAAGCCTGTGATATTTGCTTGCTTTAAAAAAGTCAGACTTTCTCTGTTTGAAAATAAAAATAAGCACAACTTGCATTTTTGAAAGAGGAAATCCAAGATGATTCAACTGAAAGCAACAATTGTTTTCAATTTTTCTTACAGGAAATATCATACCAATTCATTGGGAAAATACAAATGAGGTCATTTTTTTTGAGAGACTCAGATTCCCTTGAGAAATCTCAGTAATTTCCTAACAACACTATAGTTTATCCTTGGCCTTCCTTAAACTTATTTTTCAAGAATTCTTAGCTGGCCCCTTCCACTGAAACTCTCTGTGTTAGAATAAGACAGTTGTTTAGAATATTAGTGCATATAATTAGGTTTAATTTTGAAATTTTACATATGAAAACTCATATATTGGCATATCATAGAGAGCTACTGAATGATTAACATGTTTATTTGTAGAAAGAGTTAACACTATTTACAGAGTAAAAGTTGATGGCTAATTTCATCCCACTTAGTGTATTGTAATTATTTGATTACCTATAGAAACTTCAGAGTATGGGGTTTGAAAGATCAAAGTTAGTGAAAAGTCAGCATGTAATTAGTTTCTTACTTTGGAGCATTAGGTAGAATTACTGCAAAGAGGCAAAACTATCATTTTATAGAGACCCTTAGGAGATTTATAATGATGGTAGACAAATATATGCATACAATATCAGTTGGTGTGCTAAAATTTAATTTTAGTGAGGAAATGTGGTTGAAGATGATCACAATACATGGGGATGTTCTTATTTTAATATTGGTGGATGTTATTATTAGAGAATCATATCAAAAGATATGTCACCAGGGAGAAAATATCATTTATAAATCACTAATGAGTAGCAAACAGTGTTTAGCTTGGAGGTATAAGACATCTTTTCACAATGTGCATTTATGATCAAACACAAAAGATCAAGTAGGGGAAAAAACGAGCAGTAGATCTATATTTTATCTTTCAGTTCTCAGCAACATTTTCGGTGGTTAAATGGGGTTATACAACGGACACGCTGGATCCCCCCCTCTTCGTAAAGGCAGAAGGAGTCCTTCCTTGTACAACAGAGAGCTCACATTTTGGCCCCCAAATCTTGTCTTCTTTTAGAAAAAGCCTTAATAAATAACACCCCAGTTTTAAGGGAGTTAGTACTCCAGTATTTCCAGGTAGGAGGAAGTGCTGCAGTCAAAACATGGGGTCACTGAAGGGTTGAGATTTTCAGGTGCTGGAGTTTGTCACTCCTTGGAGCACAAGATGAGCCTGAACCACTCGGCTGTCAGACATGTTAATTAATGGTTGTTAAAGCTGTTAATGTGTACATGTCATTCTCTTACTGTGTGTAACTTTCTCCACAAGTCCCTTATACCTTTCTGTGTCACAAATAGAGACATAATGTTACGTTGTGTCCACCTGTGCACACACGTGGCCGGAGGAATTTTACAAGAATTTTAGTTGGTTTGTGACTGATTTCATTACATGAGAGAGGATGTTTTCAAGACAAAGCCCTTATGATACCTTACAAGTTCTTTTCCCACCCAGAACATTACATGAATGTGATTTTAGGATGGAATTGAACCATATAAGTAGTACCTGGTGGCTAAACATTTTAGACTTAATGGAATAATAGAGGAAAGAGTTGAAGCAAATAGGTGTAGGCAAGGGATTGTCATGAGAGACGGTAGAAGGTTTAAAATCAAAAAAAGAAAACCCAATAGAGAGGTTGAGATGGGAGACAGGACAAATATGTGTGGAAAGGAAAGAAGAATTTGAGAGCAGATATAGAGAGTAAGTAATAAGATAATGCCTTCAAAGAACAGATAAAAAGAAGGTGGTGGCCAGTAGTGGCAGCATATAAAGGTGGTTTTTATCTTTCTATAAAATGTTACTCATTACATATCCTGAAAAAAATATATATATAAATGAGGAAAGAGAGCAGCTTTTGTTGATTACAAAAATATAATATTGATGAGCTAGAGAACAGAGCTGATCCATTATCCTAAATTACGGCATATCCAAAGGTCCAAGGGAAAATGGACTTGTGTAAATAATTCAGACACTCATTTTAGTACCTGTAACTGAGAACAATTATTTAAGTATTGCTACTGTATTTATCCAATACATATGTAAGATGTGACTTGAGAATCATCATAAAGTATACAGGACATAAAAAGATTTTTTGTGGAAAAATCAGGGATTTTTATTATTTTATTTCATGTCTGTTAATTTGATCTGAATTGCTCTTTATTCTTTCTCTTTTATTAATGTCTCTTTTCATGCTGGAATAAATTATCACTTACTCTTGTCATATTAAAAAAAAAAGTAAATATGTATCAAGGACTCTAAATTCCCATTCTGGGTAGATCAGAAAGTGAAATATCTTACGTTTGCTTTGTCTTGCGAAACAAGGTACAAGTCCTGCATCTACCCCTTTGGTTTTGTTTTTATGGCCCTAAATTGGATCTGGAAAATATCCTTCATGGACCATTTTTTCCAGCAATCTACACCTCTTGCTAATGTCTGTTGGACAAACCAGTGCAGGGAGGATACTCACCGAGCAGCATCCAGCCTCAGCACGACACAAAAGGCTGCACACATGCCCATGCACACAGATCAGACTGAAGCCCAAGGAGGCTGCTATCCCAGTGAGCCAGATTCTTCAACTAAGATTAACCTTGAAGCTCAAATGAGATAAAAACAAATAGAAATTTCTCCACAGGAATAAGAGCTTATTATAAAGGAAAGTATTTCATAACTCGCCTAACTTTAATTAAGGGAAAAGGCTGGCAGGATATATTCTATCTCAGCAGCCATATGTTTAAATGTGTGTTCAGTGAGGTGCACAGAAGGTGTGCACATCTCGTTATTAACGAAGAAGATCTGTGTGTACAACCTCCCAGAAGTGCTGACAATATCTCTCACACATTTACATGATGCTCATGCTTTTGCCCATTATGGAGCATCACGTCTGCAGCGTATCCTGTGAGCTGAGCTTGCCTGTATAAATGGAAGCAACTTTGTCCTGAAGCAGATCCAAATGGTTGGAATCAGGGTCCTAGGAAAAAAAATTAGGAAGGGGTAAACAAGTGGGTGAAATGGAAGTTGAAGACTCCTTTGGACAGGGAGGCACCTGGGTGCCCTTCTCCTTCAAGTAAACAAAGCAAACAGGAGAGTTTAGAACAATTCAGTGCTTCCAGCCAAAGTCAGGCCACCTTCCCAAGGAACACCATGCTTTGGAGAGAGGCTTGTGTCTATGGGAAGTTCCAGGTGCCCTTCGGAGTCATAACTTTCATACTTGTATTTGGTTGCTGCAGATAGATCAGCTGTTGGGAACTGAGTCTGCAGGAGATGTTGCAGAGGACACTGTTGGTGAGAAGTCTGCCATGTTTTTCTGTTGAGGAAATCTGCCAAGGTTTCTCTAGTAGTACTGTCAGCCAGTGACTGAACACTGAGATTTACAAAGGGGTGAGAAAGTTGTATCTGTTACAGAAATTCCTCTGCATGCCAGGATCTTTATGTGCATCTGTTGGAGTCGTAGTCTGGTTTCTGAGGAAGTATGAGGAAATATCCAGTTGTTAATGGAGATGTCTGTATGTGCATCTTGGCATAGAGTGGCACAAAAATAGGGAAATTGGCTTAAGGCTGACCCAGTCAGACTCTGGAAATGAGGCAGGATGGAGGAACCAGAAGTGACTGTGAATGGCTGGATTCTCCTCTGCTCTTTGGATAGATAAACTCATCTTGAGTAAGCTCCACTAGATGTAACCTGCAACCAGGCAGACAGCCTGGCATCAGGACAGGTTGCTGTGAGGTCAGTGAGCTTCACTGTGTCTCAGCCACATCTCAGGCTGCTCATGGAAGCAGCTGATGAGATTTCTCACAGTTAGAAATCAATCCAGGCTTAAGCTTGCTCTTGCCTGTATATCCAACAATGTCCCAGTAAATCGTATGATCCAAGTAGGGCTAATAATGGAGGTTTCTTTGTTGATCGAGAGACCTTGCAAATAGAAAGGTGAATAATTATATGTGCTCTGTCAATTATCTGACTTTGCATCAGCTGGTAGTCTACATACGCATTCATAATGAATCCAGAATGAATCTTTGGCCTCAGTCTGAATAAGCAGAAAAGCACCATGGCCTGGACTTTGCTAAAGATTTCTGAATCCATAGAAAAACTGAAAGAGAGGAGAGTGATGCATGAGTAATGTCCACTAGAACCATGACTATTTTTGTAAATGGGTTGAATGATTTAAGGCATGATATAAGCCTCCTAATAAGAAATAGAAGGCATTTTATGGAACCAGGGTGAAAGCCAGGCTGGCACAGACTGTTCCACACGTTGTCCCCTCCAGCACTGACCCCGTCAGTAAAACTGTTTGCTGGCAAACTGTTAAAGTTGTTTTCCCAGCAATTGGAGCTGAGTGACTGGTCCTTGTTTAAGTGCAGATTTTCCCTGGGAAGGTTGATGAAGATGTTTCCCACTTGAAGTTAGATTTTCTTTCACCAGATCCTCATCTGAGGGATCAAGAGGGAAAAATGTTTGGAGGCCAACAATGCATCAAACATTCTCACACATTCCTGCTGTAACCAAAAGGTCCCTAATCACAACAGCTACACAAAGCTCTATCCTGTCTCTTTTAGGACTGATTGTGGGATCTGGCATTCAGAGTCTGTAGCCAGTTTGGAGAAGTCTGTCTCAATCAGTGTCACTGCCGGCCACAGCCCTCTGTCTCCTGCTGTCAATCCTGCTGCCTTTGTTTTAAAACGCTGGTTTGTTTGGGGTTAGGGGTGGGGCTTTTTTTGTTTCTTTTGTCTAGGGCAACTACCACATCAGTGTCAGGGTCTGATGATGCATCTTAGACGTGAGAGATTCACACAGGCTGATCATCCGTAGTTTTAGATTATTTCCTTAGATAAAAGCATTCATTTCTGACACTATTTCTCCAGGCTCCTGCATTGCACAAACTCTTCTTTGCTAAGTTATCCTGACCGTGCCTCTGAGCAGCCCAGCTGCTGGCATATTAAAAATTCACTCATTCTGCATCCTCACCTTTGCCTGCTAATACACCAGTTTCAGCTGGTTTTGCTCTTTATTACATCAGGCTGCAACACTGCTGACAATTCTTCTGAAAAGGGGTAGGAAGCTGGAAAATGGCCTATCTAAAGCAGATATTCAGAAAGGGTTGGACCTCCTGCTAAAGTTCTTTTGCATTTCTGCGTTGCTTGTGTCCTTTGCAGAGAAGCATTGGGTGTCCCTGAACAGTAACTGTAGAGAGCTCTGGATAAGTCAGCACAACACAGCACGGTGTAGTTGGCAGCTTGAATTGAATGTTGTGAGCCTTGCTCTGCCTATACCTGGAGCCTTTTCCTCCACTTCAGCTGCAGAAAAGAGAAAGACCCTTTCCAAGAGGTTGCCTTTGAGCACTGAGCCTGCAGTGCAAAGATTTGCAGGCATGTTATGGGCTTGTGTTTTTTCTGCTGTTTGGTGATGCTGTGCTATCATTTGGTGTTGGTCTGGGTAAGCAGCAGCCATGGGTCACAAAATAACAGTCACAGAATAATAGAATCATTAAGGTTGGAAGGGACCTTAAACATTATCAAGTTTCAATCCCCCTGCCATGAGCAGGGAACCACTAGACCAGACTGCACAAAAACTCATCCAACCTGGCCTTAAAAACCTCCAGGGATGGGGCACCAACACCCTCCCTGGGCAACCCATCCCAGTTCCTCACCACCTTCAGAGCAAAGAATTTATTTCTAATGTCTAATCTAAGTCTCCCCTCTGTCAGTTTAAAACCATTCTCCCTTGTCCTATCACTATCTTCTCTCGCTATCAAAAGCAAAACCAGAGACACCTTCCACTTAAAAATAGGAAAGAAACACCATTAGTGTAATTTGCAAATGTGTTTTCCATCTCCAAGTCCTGCCATACAGGTGAGGGGGATCAGACCCACTGTGGTCCCATATCTCACCCTGTTATTTCCATACTGCCACTTTGGGCAGAGGAACCAGTTCAGACAAACTACAAATCACCTTTGCCCATTGCTGTGACCCAGCCCAAAGCAGTGCTTTCCTGCTCAAGGAACTGCTGTCTCGTCTCCATTTCCATGCTTCCCAGCTCTTCCTGGTCTGTTAGGGATGGGAACATCAGGGCCCCAACACTGTGAGAAAGCTCTTCTTGACCTGAACCTGACCAGAAACAGGAAGTAATAGAAATCTCACCAAAAAAAAAATAAAATCTTTTCTCCTGAGATCTTCAGCCAGGGGGTCATTTTCTGAACTCTCTCTTTCCCTGCTTTTTTTTTGACTTTGTTTACTCCAGTGTAATGGAGCACAGCCTTAATTACGGAGGTTCCCTTACAGCTTTGCACAAGAGTTGAGCTTGAGTGTGTGTCCAAACCAAATCTTTTGAGCTTCTCCCATCTCTAATTATTTGTGGATTTTGGGTACATACCAGGAAATTAGTTCATATCCATCTACAATTTTCTCTTTGTTTGATTGGTTTGAGGGTATGAATTAGGAAAGAGCATTACCTAGAATAATGCCATCTGTATTCCACATAAAGAGAATCCAACCAGAAGCAACAATGCAATGTTGTTTAAGCTGTAGGATATGATAATGCACAATGACACACTGCACAAACCAGCACATGGTTTCCACGAATACCAATGAGATTTCTCTTCAAGGAAAAATAATGAAATGGAGCAGACCTCAATCCAACCACAGCAGTACCTACCTTAGCATCCACCAGGGACATAATCAGAAATCACATCCTCACAGCTGAGGAGCTATAATTAAACTAGATTTAATTTTAATGGAAATTCTTCTCAGCAAAAAAAAAATATACTGATACTCCCCACCCCCTCTGATGTTGTTCCACTATTCCATGCTTATGGAAATAGTTATAAGATTCATGTGTTTTGCAACCCCAAATGTTTTCAAAACAAATAGAACATCTTAAAAAACAAAATTAATAAATCTTTTACATTCATGCTCAAAAGTCATTCATGCTGAGGTTGTGTGGGTTCATCAGCATCAGATGCTTCCTGTCGGCTAGTGCCTCCACCCAACACATGTTTTAAATAATAATCAACTTCAGTCTTTGCAATTATATTTTTGTCTTCATGCTGTTGAATGGTACTGGTTCTTTTATCCTACTTTCATCTCTCAACTTTATGTCAGATAGTACTACTCCTATCCAGGAATGGGAAAACCAGATAACTTTAAGAGGATTAATACTGATTGAAACGTGCTTTATTAGTTTGGATTTGTTTTATTAGTACCCTGCAGTTTGACTAAGACCAGGAAGCAGTCAGAATATTGTTTGCCCAAGCAGAGAGAAAATAACACCAAGCATAGATTTATATATACATATACATATGCATTTACTGGGATGGTGCTCTCACAGGAACGCCAGTTCTTCTGGTGTCTCACTCAGCCCCTCTATTTACAAGAGCCTACACCTTTTGGAAACGTAAAACAAGCCCAGAACAGATTCTCTGGTGTCCCTGGGCTAGTCCTTTTTGTGTGGGTTTTTTTCTCCAAATCTGCTCCCTCTTCCACCTTTTCCTCCCTGGCCACACTCAAACATGCTGGGATCTGGCATAATCCCTGTCCTTCCATGCCTGGGGACATAAAGGCACAAGCTGTGTGGTGCTTTTCCCACTGCTCAGCACACATTCTGATGGTACAGTGTTGGGCAACAATTTCCAGGAGAAGGCTGGACAAATCCACCTGGCAGTGACACCCTGTAAAGCCTGTTTATGTAGAAGTGATGAAGTGTTGTGCAGAAATATCTGGTTACCTTCTCCCTGGGATAAATAAGCACGAGCTGCATTAAGTGCTGGTGTGTGCAACAGTCAGGCTACCCAGGTTCAAACCCCACTGGGTGCTGTGCTACTGCAGCCCCATGATGGCCCCCTCTACCCTGGGTGCCCACAGGATGCCCATCAGAGAGTGCTTCGGTGAGTAGAGAGGGACAGACACATTCCTGACAACTCTCTGAGAATGATGCTGGCATCAGTAGAAGGGAGAAATGTGGTTAAATATATTCCTACATGTGATAGGTGCATGGAAAACCCATTTTTTAATTTTTGGCAGAAAGGAATTGGAATGCAACTGGGCAAGCTACAGACCCACGCTTACTCTGCCAACTTTTGTAATAATAGGAAGCTAGTTACAGTAAACAGTGGTAAATAACACACTCATGAAATCCAATGGGGAATAAATTATTTGTTCTTATACAGGAAAACAAAAAAGAAGACATCGTTTTATTTTTTAGTATTATTGTGCTCCACCCACACTGTCTCCAGTATATCCCATAACAGTGTTGGCTCTTGAGAAAAATGCATATAATGACTGGACTCAGTCTTCTTGCACAGAAGCATGGCTAGATAATAAAACAAAGATGCTGGCTTACCAAAAAATTCACATTCAACTCTTTGTGACACGTTCATTCACCACTTACTTTCACCATTTGCTATTTCTATCTGTGCTTAATACATATAGTACATTGCTTACAAAATATTTGTTTGTGTTTCCTCCCACCCACTACTTCATTGCATTCATCACTGGCTGGGAGGAGAGGTAGAAGATAGATGAAGATTGGAAAGGATGTTTACTTGAGGGAGATTTGCTGTGAGTTATGAAAAAGACTTAAAAAAAAAACTACTTTCCAGCCTTTTTCTGGAAGTAAACAAGTTTAGTTATCCTAATAGATTATTTCAGTGCCTGTAAAGGATATGTTGCCTTTTCTACATTGAGCTATTTTTATAATTAAAAAGTTTTTCCCTAGGCTCTCTCACTGAAACGTAAGCCTGCAATTCCTTTTCCTATCTTCTACAGACAGGGAGAAGAGTTTATTCCTTCCCCTCTGTAAATGTAAAGATTTGACATCTACTTCTACCCT